>NW_005366873.1:1338910-1424450 GCF_000412655.1 Myotis brandtii
GCGGCGGGGGGGGGGGGGGGGGGGGGGGGGGGCTGTGTTCTGCTCTGCTTGCTCGGGTCTCATCGGCTTCTCCTCCCCCTTCTTCCTCAAGTCACCACACCCAGGAAATCAGTCCTCCTGTCTTTCCCAAAAGGCTGGCAGCACATGTCTCATGACATGGTATTTACTGTGCTCTCCGGGGAGGAGCGTGTGGTGATGTCAGTAACGACTTGTGTACCACACAGCGTAAGGGACAGGCCCTCCAGCGTAGGCCGTGGCAGATCCTCCTGCCCAGTGAATGCCTTTCCATTCATCCCTCAGAAAGTCAGGGCCTGCCTTTATCTGTTAACTGGGAAACAGGGATGAAAGGGCTGGATTTAGACTCTCTTTCGCCCCCTCCTGCTGGACTCCTGGCCAGTAGGAAATAGAATCACAACAGATCCCACCAAATCCTCTTCCTGGATTCTCTGAAGGTGGCTTGGTTTTACTCTTTCCTAAAGTTGGGGACACATGCTGCTGATGTCCCGTGAACCTAGCTCAGGCTACAAATGGGAAGCCCGGTCCCCTGCCTTCCTTGGGCTGAAGGTGTTTGAAGCACGCGGTGCTGGGACAGCCACACGCAGAGAGCAGGTCTTGTTCTGGGCAGACCTGTCTGACCTCGTGAGAAGAAGCGTGGGTTATCCCGTGACACGCACATGACATCTAATCTTTCTGTCACCATCGAAGGTGTGATTTGCAAAAGACAGGCTGATGACAGCACCTCCCTTGTTCTGTGCATAGCACGTACATGCAGTGCTAGGATACTAACCCACGTGCGTGAAGAAGACGAACCACGGGCTCCCATTCTCGCTGTGCTCGGAGGACTTCGTGCCTCTTTCCACTTCAATGGGGACATTTCAGAGGTGAAACCGTCCCCGAGGCCCAGGAGCTGCCCCAGGGGACACGGAGCGGTGAGTCCCCTGGTCACAGGCCGCGATGCTGTCCCACGCGGAACAGGCTTGCTGCTCTCTGGTTTTCCACCTGAGTGTGCTTGCTTCCTGGACCTCGCGGCTTCCCGCCTCGGGGGGATGTTCTGATGCCAATTCCGGCAGATGGGCCTGCTTAGACTTGCCAGCTAGTCAGGAGGAGGGGCGGTTGAGGCTGGTGCCCATCAGTGCCGCGGAAATGAACTGGGGCAGAGATTCCAACCCCATAAGGCCACTTACAAATGAAAACTGTTTGTATACCATCTCCATGGCCCGTCAGCAAAACTCAAAGCTGCAGGCATCTTGGAAACAGATAGAATCTGGAATTTTGGAGCCTGGAGAGGCCTTAGGTGAGGTGGGAGGGAGCGAGGAGCGGTTACTAGGAAAAATTGGATATAGCCAGGCTCACCGGGATTTGATTCCAGTAGCTACGCTTGGAGCTGAGTAAGGACTAGTGGGCTGTTTAAACTCTCAGCACCCTCCCCTGTGAAATGTGGATAATAATACCTCTTGAAGGCTTGAATGAGATAGGTGAGTTGTCTGAGATAGTGCCTGACATACAGGGCATCAAGACATGTCTTTCATTTCCTTCATTAATAAATGAAGAAACAGATTTTGTAAAACCCCAATATTTTGCCTCGTCGGCATGGCTCAGTGGTTGAGCGTCCACCTCTGAGCTGGGAGGTCGTGGTTCGATTCCCAGTCAGGGCATATGCCTGGATTGCGGGCTCAGTCCCTGGTGTGGGGCCTGCAGGAAGCAGCCGATCAATGACTCCCTCATCATTGATGTTCCTATTAACTCCCCCTCCCTTCCTCTCTGAAATCAATAAAAATATACATATTTTAAAAGCACAGTATTTTGAACTTCCTGACTGAATGCGGGAGTCGGGCTAGTTATACGTGATTATTTCAGGTGCACAAGTTAACGCCCATGCTGCTCGTCGTGTCGATGCTTTGGTTTGAAAGTTTCACCACGTACACCACGTAACTTTAGACAGTCACGTGCACTTATGCCCATGAATTCAGTCTACCATTGTTTCAGCAAGAATTTCCTGTTACTTTTTACCGGGCACCTAGCAGCTGCTAAATACAGATGTGTTCATGAATGATTTTTTTCCCACAATGAGTTTTTGCCACGGCCTTGAGCCAGAATTATTAAAGATTCCACGTACTCTTTGGGCATAAATTCTCACCACCCGACTGAATACCTGTTCCTCTCACTCACGTGGGACGTAAGCGCCACAAGCTTACAGCCTGCCTCCTAATGAAGAAGTTCAGAAGCAAATGAGTGGGAGATCCTGGGGTTTGCCACTCGACTTCCTGTCTCCATCTCCACCTCTAAGCTCCTCTCTGAAGCAGCCTTCCTCCTCTCTCCGCCCCTCCCCCTCCCCACCCTCTGCTTTAGCAGCCTGATGGTACAGGGAGATCCTGGTGAGTGGGAGATCCTGGGGTTTGCCCACCTTACGCGTCCACCTGAGCAGCATCGGGGTCAGTTTGAACTCCTGGAGGATTCGTGCTGTTCTGTTTAATTATTCCGTGTCATGCCCAGATGGGCCGTTAGTATTTTTTTTTAAATATATTTTTATTGATTTCAGAGAGGAAGGGTGAGTGAGAGAGAGATAGAAACATCAATGATGAGAGAGAATCATTGATCGGCTGCCTCCTGCACGCCCCACACTGGGGATCAAGCCTGCAACCCGGGCATGTGCCCTGACCGGGAATCGAACCGTGACCTCTTGGTTCATAGGTTGACACTCAACCACTGAGCCACGCCAGCCGGGCTGGGACGTTAGTATTTAAGATGATGGTGAAAGGTCTCTTAGCTTGTGCGGCCTGTAAAACGCCTATGTCAGCTCCTTCATGTAGCACTGAGTCCTGTTGGCACAGACTTTAACCAGCTACCCCTGTGATTAGTGACACCTCTGGTTACACAGCTGGCAATTCACCCGGGTTAAGTGTGCGGTTCAGTGGTCTTCAGTATATTTACGCAGCGGTGCCACATCATCACACCCCAACTTAAGAACATGTCCGTCACCTCAGACAGAAACCTGTGCCCATCCTTTGATTCTTTACTCTTCACTTTCTCTCCCCAAGTCACGTCCATGTAAATGGACAGTCAGAAGGACAGGAAAGGGCGCTCATTAATGCCCACCAAGGACTGGGTAGTGATTTGGGGCCTGTTTTATTGAGAAACTCGCAAATTTGGGGGTTTGCTTGGTAAATTTGCACATGAACCATCTTCTTTCTCCCCAGCCCGGCAGACATAGAGATGGTTAAATAAATAAAATCTGAAAGAGGAGCTGATGTTGCAAATATCGGAGAGAAGAGAGAGGATGGAGTCCAGGGGGACAGTGAGCTCGATTCTAGCCGGGAGACTGGGAGGCCCACTGAATGTCCCTTTTCCCTTTGTAAGGAGGGACTCCTCTGCCTTCTGACAAGTAGTAGGCTGCCTGCTAATGTCCCCAACAGGGGGCTGAGTTCAGGGATTGCGGAGGTAGATGGCACAGTCCCAGCTGCCTGGGTTTCACCGTGCAAGGCTGGGGTCCTCGAGCCACTGTGCCTGAGCATCCTGTGGATATCTTGTTTAAAGGATGGATGCCTAGGCTTCGCCCAGAGATTAGGAGTCAGGGGTCCAGCTGGGCCTGGGAACCTGCATTTTAAAAATCCTCACCCGAGGATATTTTTCCATTGATTTTTTTAGAGGGAGTGGAAGAGAGAGGGAAAGACAGAGAGAAACATTGATGTGAGAGAAACACATCAATTGGTTGCCGCCTGCATGCACCCTGACCAGGGCCCCGGCTGGAGAAGAGCCTGAGACTGAGTTATGTGCCCTTGATTTGAATCGAACCTGGGACCCTTTGGTCTGCAGGCCAATGCTCTACCCACTGGGCCATACCGGCTGAGCAGAATCTGCCTTTAGCATGGTGCCCTACTCTGGGTGATCCTAGTGCTGGGTGGGAACTGGGCCGAGCTTACAGATGACACTTGGAGAATCTGGCCTTGGAAGTGTGTGGCAAAGGCCCATGCGTGGAGGCTTCTGACTCCTCGGAAGAGAGATGCACTAGAAATTTAGCCTCCCCCTGTCATTATCCTCATGTGCAACCCAGTTGCTTCCTCTTCATTTGAGAAGCCAAGCTTTGCTGTTAAAAACCTTAACAGTTTTTCAGCGATGTTTGGGATTGCTTCCAAACCAGTTTGGAAAGATTACACACACACACACACACACACACACACACACACACACACACACACACGGTCTTTTTATTAGTTGATCTTTATGGGCAAATAATCTCCATAAAAAACTTCCCTAAATCACTTTAGTTTCCTTAAAATTTGCAGCAGTTTGCACAGAATCTCACCCTAGTCCTCAGAAAGGGGAGCCTGGGAGAGTTCTGTGCCGTCAGGGTGGGGGGTTTCGGCTCCTCTCCGTTCACATACGTGAAGAGCCTGTGACTTTGCCGTTGGCCGCTGTTTCATCTGGGATTGCTGCGGGATGGTCTAGTTGACAATGAGGTGATAGGTGTGGCCAAGTGTCTGGAATGTGGCTATCAAATACCTTTTTTGCTGCAATAAAAGAGCAAAATACAAAGTGTACCAACGATAGGAATCATGGAAGCTTGATACACAGTCTTCCTGGGGTCACATTTCCCTCAAAAATGTCTGAACAGCCCAGCTGGTGTGGCTCAGTGGTTGAGCTTCGACCTATGAACCAGGCCGGGTCACGGTTCGATTCCTGGCCAGGGCACGTACCCGGGTTGCATGCAGGAGGCAGCTGATCAATGATTCTCTCTCATCATTGATGTTTCTATCTCTCCCTCCCTCTCCCTTCCTCTCTGAAATCAATAAAAAAATATTTTTAAAAAATGTCTGCGTAGGAAAATGCAGAAAAACCAACACAAACCGCGGTGCACTCCTTTTCATTGCACTTCCATCCGGAGCTCCTAACGTGGCCTCAGAGGCAGTGAGTGGCTTGGAGGCGGCTGCCAGCTCTGATGCCGTGCTCAGCGGTGCACCTTCCCATCGTCTCCAGCCCCAGAAAGAAACTTCAAAAGCCAAAGGCTCTGGTTGCAATGCGAGCCTCTGCCTGGGGGACGTGACTGGCAGAGCCGCGATGCAGACACTGGGGAGCGCAGGTGAAAATGGTACTTTCCCCACCTGCGTGTAAACACGGAAACCTACCCCCCTCCTTTGGGGCGAGATGGACTGGCCCGCAGCGGTGGCTGGTGTGCTGCACTAGTGAGTGAGCTCGGGGAGGAGAGGAGGCGGAGGCGCCTGCCCTCTCTGCTCCTTTTCCTGGTGTGTCTCTGCGGAGAGGCACGTCCGGAGGGGCCTCCTGTAACCCAGGCGGGCGGGGAGCCCCAGTCGGCCGGGCGTGATTTGGGGGTGAAGCCCTAAGGAGCTCCCTGCTCAGCGCAGCCAAAGAGCAGAAGTCGCAGGAGCCCTGGCATCAGGTAAAGCTGGCCTTGCACGAGGCGCCTTGCTCTGCAGGGAAGACGTGAGATTCCCGGCCTCCTGGGCGAATCCCGAGACCCCTGGGTCCTCCAGATGTGGTCGGCCGGTGGCTGGCGACAGGAGCCACTTGCACGGGCCTGGGATGCTTTTCACTTAAACTTCCCGTTTTCCTTGCGGCACAAAAATGAACGATGCAGCTTCTTTTCATTGATGCGGGACTCGGGGAGAGAGCGGGAAAGGCGGGCTGTTTGAGAGTGAGAGTTTGGAGACTTTTTAAACAATGCCTGTTTTCTCAGGCTGCTGCCCCCGAGACTGCAAGGAGGGGATGGCTTCAAGATCTGCTTTGTTTTGTCCGTAGGTCTCAGTGGAATTTATATTTGAAGTGAAAGGACTTTAGAGTCATTTTTTTAGGGGGTTTGGTGGTAAAGGTGGCATGAGGAAGTGAGTATGTTTCTCTGTCACTATAAATGTGTGGGATTTTTTTCTTTAAGAAGTTCCCATGAATGAAGATGAGGAAGCAAAACGTTTGGGTGCTATTCATATTTTACAGCTACAGGTTGAAAGAGGCTGATGGTTGCTTCTTTGGGCAGGAAATGAGAGAAATCTAGAGATCCTTGCCTTTAAAAGTCGTTTCTGTTTTTTCTAAAAACCTAGCTATTAATCAAACCACACTATAAAGTTTATTTTTTTAGAAAAAAAAGTTTAAGGTGTGCTGTGCTAGCACTGAAGAAGGAAGGAGCCAAGAAAAAATCATCTCAACTGTGAAAGAAATAGATTTATGGTTTGGGAAAGTTTAAAAAAAGAAAAGTGAGTAACCAAAACCCAGCAGGAGTGTAGCCGCCTTGGGCTCTTCATCTCTCACCTAAGGGGACTGGGGATTTGGAAGACAATGGAGCCTGGTTTCTCCCAGGCAGCCTCCTGAGGAATGTTAAGAGGATGTGAAGTTATTTAGATTACCCCAACAAGTTCCGACAAGCCAGCAAAAATAACTAATTACAATACAATTGTTGCTATTCTAGAGTGGATCAAAAGGCTTGTTGAGTCAAGATGGACTTACAGAATAGGTGAATTTGCCATGGCTCATTGGTATAAATTACTTTCAAGAAGGCTTTTGAAGACTAAGTGTGCGGCCTTGCCTAGCGGCTCTTTATGGCACATTGAATGCATGTTTCCACCCAATATTTTCAAGTGGGTCTCTCGGGCATTTTCATGTGTCAGTGACTTTAACCCTTGCACCAGCTAGTTCAAGGAATAGCATATCATGACAACCAAGATCTGCGGGTTTTCCCCTCCAATTAAATAGTAGCTCATTTAAAAGGACCGAACAGCCCTAGCTGGTTTGGCTCAGTGGATAGAGCGTATGCCTGCGAACTGAAAGGTCCCAGGTTCGATTCTGGTCAAGGGCACATTCCTGGGTTGTGCGCTCGATCCCCAGTGGGGGACTTGCAGGAGGCAGCTGATCAATGATTCTCTCTCATCATGGATGTTTCTATCTCTCTCTCCCTCTCCCTTCTGCTCTGAAATCAATAAAAAATATATATTAAAAAATCAACTTTATATATATATATAAAGAACAGAACAGTCCCCAATACTCAGTACTTGCACCTCAACTTCCTAGAGGGACGATCAGGATCTTGCCTCCTCAATGGATTCTTGGCACCATTGACATTTGGATGGGCTGTTTGTGGACTACACTCCCTCCCCAGGCTTGCCAATTGTTCCCTGTGGGGCATTTGAGGCCTCCTGCTGTGGAGGAGGAAGAGAGGGCTGGGAGCGGGAGCTGGACCCCAGGGAGAGTGGCTGTGTCAAAGAACCCAGATAGGACACATGTTGCCTTGACCATTTGGTTTTTGTTTTGTTTTGTTTTGGTTTGAAATGACATCGGGCTGGGCGGGGAGCAGTTCAGCGCTGTTCTGGATCTGCACTCTGCTCAGCCTCTCCCCTCAGGGCCCTTTACGGGCCTGATTTGATCCGGTGCCTTGGTTGCATAGTAATCAGACTTCTTTCTCTACGTTGAATTCTATCTTAAGTGCATCCCAGGAATGTACTATTTAAAAAACACACAGCTCACTTAATAGCCCATTTTATAAAGCAAATAATTCCCCATCACTTATCAAGTCTGCAAATACAGGTTTCTTGATATGTGGGCTTTGAGTACAGGTGGGCACACACACCTGTTTGATTTTTTTCTCCTGGAACCTGCAGCTGAGTGCTTTCATTTCTTTTTTCCATCCCCCACTCTACCAGTGCATCTCCAACTTTCTGAGTGTCTAGGAATTGGGTCTCATTTTGTCAATGAAATAGAACAGTCACAGCCTTTCTCCAACTCACAGATGACAGTAAAGTCAAATGGTTGGATTTTTTTCCACTTAAAAATTTTCTTACATCTTTAGTATATGCTGCCACTACGTTGCTCTCAGAGGTTAACAGCTTACAAAAGGAATAAAGTTGTAGCAGACAAATACTGGTACAAAACATCGGGAACAGCCAGTTTTGCTTAGTTCCCTTTCTTTTGGTGGCCCCACGCGCCAATGATAGCTTTACGTATACAGTCACAGCCTCAGAAAATAGTTCTCACCAACACGTTACCTGTACTACGTTTTCATGGTGTTTCTCCAAGAACGGGGCACGTTGTACTGAGCGCCGTGCCTTTCAGGAGCTGCCACCCAAACAGGAGGAGACAGGCCACTCTCTAGGGCAGCGGTCACCAACCTTTTGGACCTCATGGACCACCAATGGTCCGCGGACCACCGGTTGGTGACCGCTGCTCTAGGGGGTTCTTCCCAAGCCCGGTTGGGACAGGGAGTGGCACTTGGCATTGGCCAAACATTTTGGGAAATGCCTCTACTTGTTCGAGTCCGTTCTTGGTGATAGGGTCGGACTGGCCTACGGTGTGATCAAAGTTGTGTTTTCTGCTTTTGGGAAGCAAACCTTCCTTTTGCCTCTACCTGGAGGAACCAAGGCATCATATACCATGTGTCTCTTAGACGCATTTCCTAATCATTAACCCCCTCCCCCACCCCCCATTCAGTAGACCCAAGACCCATGAGTGCAGAGAAGGCTGGTATTTTAGGTCTGTTTTATCCCCAGGATATGGCACAGCACCTGCCCATGTTGGTTGCTCAGTAGTTAATAAACAATTGAACGTCAGTGGTTCCCATAGAAAGACCACCTCGGAGCTTGGTCTGCAAGAAGCTCACGTGTCTGCAGCCTGTGTCCTGTCCACAGAGGCTGTTGTGCATATTATTATTGTTTTGTTTTATTTTTTCAAAAGGAGAAATCCAATCCCCACCCCACCAGCTTTTAATGCTGAGGGGCTACCAAAGGGATCTTTTAAGGATGCAGGGAAAGGGGGTCTGCAGTTTGGAGAATTTGGAGAGGAAGAGCTTTATACATTTTTCTTCATGAGGCCCAGAAATTAAAATCCCGCTGTTATGCTGTTATTCAGGGCCCCACAGGCTAAGGCAGCCTCGTGGGTCCAACCCCGGGATTTCACCCAGAGGCAGAGCATTCCCAACCTCTTTGTCTTTAAGAAAATTATCCAGTCAAAAGAAAGAACTCTTAGAGCACAGAGAAAAAATAGACCCTGTTTACTTTAAGGATGTAGTTAGTCTTAGGGGACTGGGAGCGTCTTACTGAGGAATGAGAATGCTGCTGCTTCAAATGATCCATGGTGCCTGAACCAGGTGTGAGGACATGGGTGTCCAGGTGAGAAACATGCAGAAGGAAAGCACAGTAGTGAGAGAAAGAAGCCAAAGATCATCTTAATGCTGAAGTTCACAGACTGACCCCAGCTCCATTTCCCAAGCAGAACCCCTGGTATGAGTCTAGAGTAGCAAGAATGAGTCTCACCAGCGCCCCAAGCTGCAGAGGCTTAAGGTGTGGCCCTGGGGGGAAAGGGGACCCCTAATAAAGGGGACCCAAACGCCACTGCTCTTCTCGTTCACCAAGCCCAGAATGTTTTTTGGCAAATACATGCCTGAGTCCTCCTGGGCATTGCTTGTTCATATCGAGGTCTTTTTTGCTTGTAAACATTAGATGAATCAGGCATGTTTGCTTACACTTGAGACTGCTTTCATCTTTCCTTGCTGCTAAATAAGAATTGTGTTAGCTCGTCTGAGTTCCCTGCAGCTGGCTCCTTGCATCCGTGCTTATATCCGTGTACCTTGTCCAAACAAACATACTTGAAAAGATGGAGACCTGGGTTTTGCCAAGTTTAGAACGTCCCCTGACAAAGTCTAAGCCCAGCTTTCGGCTTTGTTTTGGCAGCTTGTTTAGGATGCAACGTGTATCTGGCTCTGGCAACAGATTAAAGAAGGTGTTGGTTCTTACATAACAAAGTGTAGAGCTTAGCCACTGGGGGGAGGGTGTAGATTTTCAGTCTTCCTTTGTGTTTTATAAAGCATAAGGGGGAAAAATGTGCTTGACTGGGTTTTTGTTTTGACTCTAAACCTCAGAGCTGTAAAAACTCTTATCTGGGCTTACACAGCCCTCTGTGGTTAAGGCCCTGCCGCTCCTCCCCAACCTGGTCACCTGCATCTCTCCCCGCATTGGCTCCAGCCCCACGGGCCTTCCTTCTGTCCCACAAGCGTACGCCCTTTCCATCGCAGGGTCTTTGCACTCACTGCTCCTCTGTCTGGAGCAGCCTTCCCCCAGGTCTCGGTGGCGCATTGTCAACCTGCCTGTTATTCCTGGGAGAGGCCTCCTGATCACCTTCCCTAACGTTGCCTCCACCCATCCAACTCCCGGGTCATCTTCTGTAGTGTGGCCCTGCTTTATCTTCTTCACAGCACTCGCCCCTGTCCCCCCAAAATTCACATATGTTTGTATACATGCATATTGTCTGTCACTCATTGCTAGAATGTCTACTTCATGACAGATGCTGCCATATCCCCAGCACCTAAAACATTATCACAATAAACAGACGGGTGGATGGATGGATGGATGGATGGACGGATGATGGGAAAAGAAGGAGGGAGGAAAGGAGGGAAAAAGGGTGTGTTATCTGCCCAGTAAACACCTACTCCCCTTTAAGTTGAAGTGTTTCTCTTCTGTGATGCCTCTTTGACTCCCCGCACCATAGTCTTGGTCACTTCCCCGCCCTTCCCCTCTCACTTGGTCCATTACACCAAGTCTTACCCTGTTGTAGTCCTGTGTTGACATGCCCACCATCTTCTGCAGGGTAAGCCTCTTGAGGGCAGGAATAGCTAAGAAAGGGAGATTATAGTTGTAGCTATTGTTAGTTCTTACTGCCTTAGCTCTTTATACACGCATCTCTTTGATTTGAAAATAAGGAAACGGAGCCTCGGGGCAGCTTGCCAGAAGGTGTATAGATGATTACTGTTAGGACCAGGATTTGAATTCAAGACTTCTGGCTTCAAAGCCCATATTCTGTGGCCTCTTTCTCCTCCTTCTCAGGTGGGTGCCTGCCATAGGCTTTTGCCAAATGAAACCTAAGACTTCACCTCCTCCCTCTCTTCCTTATTTTTTGCTTACAAATGTTTATAATATCTATAATATTATATAAATACTAGAGGCCCGGTGCACGGATTTGTGTACCGGTGGGGTCCCTCGGCCTGGCCTGCGCCCTCTCACAATCCAGGACCTCTCAGGGGATGTCGGATTGCTGGTTTCGGCCTGATCCCCACAGGCCAGGCCGAGGGACCCCACCAGTGCATGAATTCGTGCCCTGGGCCTCTGGTATGCATATAAGATCTTTGGTTAATCTCTTCCCACCCTTCCCTCTGGGATTCATCAGTCTGTTCCATGTTCCCATGCCTGTGCATTGAGCGTCTTCCCCCTGGTGGTCAGTGCGCATCATAGCTACTGGTCGAATGGTTGTTCAGTCACTTAGGCTTTTATATAGATAAATGAGCTTATTGATTTATCTCTAAAGACAGCTAGTTGATGGATCTTAAGTCACATATTTTTAAACTACAGGGCTTAATTGATGATTTAAACTCTCATTTTTCATATATAAACAAATCTATTAGTAAAAAGTTCACCTGCTGTATATACTTTCACTTGTGGTTCCATTGGCAGCCCTCGGAACCAGTTTTTCTTCCTTCAGCTCCCAGGGTTGCATTGATTTTCCTTAGAACATAAAGATTTTACTGAAAAAAACAACAACAACAACATTGCAGCCACTGGTAGACATTTCAAGTGGAAAAGACTAGGGGGAAAAAACCCTAAAAATTAAAAAAGTCATAGCATTTCTTCCACATTTTTAACATAAGCACATGTTTCTAATCATCTGCATCTCCCCGACAAGTCTATGAGTCTCGGGTCCCCGGATGTCCTGTTGGTGAAGCAGAAGGCCAAGGTCAGAAGCCCTTGCAAACACACCAGTGAAATTCTCTGAGTAATTCTAAGACCCTACAGCTGCTGACTTTGCATAGACTTGAGGGGAAGCTGTTGACCGTGCTCATGCGCAGAGGTTTCCACATCTGTGCTATGCCCTGTGCAGTGAGTCTCCGGGTGGGGGCCAGGGTGGTGTGTCAGGTACAGGTTCCCCATTGTCTGACAAGTCCTGATGACAGCTCTTACCCGGACAGTCTGCAGCCTGGGCAGGCTGGTCCATCAGAGCATTCCTTAGCACATAACCAAGTTCACCCAGGTTTGGAGCCAACCAGCTGGTTCCCCTGTCCACTGTGGGCAGCATGATCAGTAGGAAGGTGGTGCCACGTGCTGCTGGTGGATGTGAGAAAAATCCAGAGGCCTCCAGCACTGGGGCTGGGACCACCGAGAAGCGCTCAGTCATGGCTTGTGTGAGGAATCTGTGGGTGAAGCCCAGTGTGTCTTCCAGCTTCTCTGTCCATCACAGAGAACACACCACTTACTGGCCCTTTAACCATCCTGAGCAAGGTGGGGGGGCGGGGGGGACTTTTTAAGAAAAATCCTCACCCACGGACATGCTTAGAGAGAGGGAGTGTTGGGGAAACTTTGATCGGCTGGGCATCGTACATGCCCCAACTGGGGATCGAACCCACAACCTGGGTATGTGCCCTGACCAGGAATCGAACTGGCAACCCTTCTTCGGCTCACAGGACAACACTCAACCGACTGAGCCACTCTTTTATCTGGGACTTTGACTTCTTAACACAGCTTTGCAAATGGCATAATGGCCTTGGATGGATTGCTAATAAATATGTGTTGTGATTTGCAATTTAACTTACCGTGTGATGAGAGTATTGGCAAAGAGTCTGGCTGATTAATTGCTCACTCTTGCCACTCCCAGCCCGGAGCCATTTGGTAACTGGGACGTTGGCTAATGTGAATCGCACCGAGCAGGGGCGACACCTCGGCTGATTCCCACACCCGGCCTTGCACCTACCAGAAAGATCTCTCCTCTGGTTTTCTGTCTTAAAGGTAATTCCTGCCCAAGTCTCCTGGAACTATCATGGCAGGAAAGTTCCATGGATTTCATTTCCTCTGGCTTCTCAAAGTTGAGGCAGAAAGCACATGGAAACTAGTGGTTTGGTCTTTCATCCCGAGGATGCAATGGGGGTAGATAGCAAGGACAGGTGCCTTTTTGCCTCTTACTTTGGTTTTCAAACTAAAACTTTCAAACTTCTGAACAGGATCACACCCCTATAGAAACAGTTTCAGACTCTGCTAAGTGGCCTGTGGGGAGCATTTCCTGTACTTTGAATGCCTTTTGTGATGTGTTCTCATGCACTCACTGCTAGAAAAGGTACTGCTCCATTTCAACGGTACAAATTAATTCAGGGGAATGACCGCATAAATGATCCAAACAGCTCATAATTCAAAATGCTCGCTCCACCTCTTAATTGTGTTGGCCTCCGGCTAATACAGAAAAAATAACTGTATTCTCTGGGTCTTTTGTAAGCAGCATAGGAACAGCCACCTGAGAAAACTCATCTGCAGATAATCCAGGAAGGGATACCGATGCAGCCAAAAGGCCGGGCATGGTGGAGCCTTGGGCATAGTCATTTGGGGGACGGCACCAGTTGGAAACTTTTAAAGGCTTGTGATATTTTCAAGGGTCTCTTCTCTGTCTTGGATATTTGAAACGTGGCCCAAACTTGTAGCTAACTCGATGCTGCCAGGACACTAACCCATGCTGTCTCTTTGGTAAAGGATACAGTCCTTGATAGCATTGAGATCATTCCCTTTCATGAAAAAACCCTTAGCTTCTATCCACGAGTTCTGGGCTGGACAGGAAGTGCTAAGAACCCATTCGGGGGTGCTTTGTTCTGGTAAGAGCAAAGGGCTCCTAGTGCATTTCCTGGCAAAGAGTAATTCTAATTCTTTCAGTATGCAACAAGCAAGTCACCTGCAAAAATGGAAAACGCACCTGTAAACCAGGACTAGAAAGATAAGCAGGCTCTTCCCTTCATTACTCAATGCACAAAAACTCAAGAACTCCCTTTGCTCTCACCAGCCACCAGAATTAGTGAGGGGCTTTCAGTTCACATGGACTCTACGCCCACTAATGCCGCAGGCCAAGTCGGACTTCCATTATTGGGCCTTCCCTGGGGGTTGGGGGCGGGGGGGGGGTAAACTGGAGCATGTCAATCTGGGGAAATCGCTGTGATGTGGTACAAGCCAGCTCAGGATAAATTAAGTGTGAAATCATGACTGTGAGACGTGGCCTGCCAGTGGGTTTTTGTGTGTCTGATCATTATTTTTGCTTGATTTAAGAGGTGGCGGAATACAGCTGTTGCTGAAATAAAGCTCATTTCTTCCTGTTCTGAGCCGTGCTGGTGTACGGTAGATCTGGGGAAATCGCTGTGATGTGGTACAAGCCAGCTCAGGATAAATTAAGTGTGAAATCATGACTGTGAGACGTGGCCTGCCAGTGGGTTTTTGTGTGTCTGATCATTATTTTTGCTTGATTTAAGAGGTGGCGGAATACAGCTGTTGCTGAAATAAAGCTCATTTCTTCCTGTTCTGAGCCGTGCTGGTGTACGGTAGGGACCTTTGAAACACATTTTTCTCCTAAGAATGCTGCTCTTCTGCTGTGAAGAACCAACATTCTTCTCTCTCCTCTTTGTAGCCCCTCTTTAAACTTCGATCTCTAAATACATCTTATCGGTTAGCTGTACCCTGGGTAAGAAATGAACTTTCAGTTGTTCACTATACATGGAAATTATATGGAAAAGTAACGGAAGGTAAAGACATGTCTGGTTTTCTGGGATTGCTTTCATTTGTTGGAGTAAGGGAGGGTAGGTGGAATAGTACAGGGGGGCATCGTTGAAACTATAGTGTGAGTGGCAGGCAGGAAAAATGTTCTCGAGTTTTTGTGCATCGAGTAACGAAGAGAAGAGCCTGATTATCTTTCTAGTCCTGGTTTACAGGTGCGTTTTCCATGAAGTCCTTTCGGACCCATTGACCCATAATTAGCCCGTCCCCTCCTCTGGGTCCAGGGGCGGAGTCTCAGTCAGTGATGCTTCCTGAGCACGTGCTGTTTGCACAGCTTGGGGATGCAAAGGTGCTCCTGGCTCCAGGCTCTCAGCCTCAGGCAGACAGACCTCCGGCCCCTGGAGGACAGCAGGACATCAGTCCATAGTAGGTGTTAGCAGGTGTGTACTGCATGGGGTTGAACGCATTTTCTTCCCCCAGATCGCTCATTCTAGCCTTCTTTATACACGGGAGAAAACAGCCTTTTGTGCAGGCTCCTGCCTTTACTAGACTCATTATTTTTGAGATAAGACTCATTATTTTGACCCACATCCTCTGGGTCATCTTTTTTGCTTTTTAATCTTTATTTATTGAAACATCGATTTGTTGTTCCAGCCATCTATGCACTCAGTGGTTGACCTTTGCATGCACCTTGACCGGGGACCGAACCCGAAACTGTGGCACATCAGGACGATGCTCCAACCAACTGAGCCACCCGGCCAGGGCCACCTGGGTCATTCTGTGCTCGTCACGCTGGCCTGCAGGAGGAAGTGGGAGCAGCTTTCCTGTCCTAATTGGACAGAAGGCACTTGACTGGTCTTGGATGGGAGTTGCCTGGACCAGCCCTTCTGTTCCAGGGAGATGCTGAGAGAGCATCTGTCCTCCCAAGACAGTGTGTTGGTAAGAAAGCGATACCGCTGTGTTCAAGTTCGAGAGAGTCGCAGAGGAGACCTGCTTGGCCCCACAGGATAGGGAGGCATTTAAACTTTCTGATGCTCCAAGATGCTGGGAGGGAGTGTTGGAGAATGTCAGCAGTTGGTTTTTCTGCTGAGGGTCCGGGGTATTTTTGCCGGTGACTTGTTTGTTGCATACTGGAAGAATTAGAATTACTCTTTGCCAGGAAATGCACTAGGAGCAAAATTACAGGAAGTAGAACTGTTCCAGAAAAGAACAGAAGAAGATTTTTAAAAGGAAGACATAGCTTAGAATAACATAAAATCCAAATGTGGATTCACCGATCATGCTTGCTCTCAAAAATTTATTCTGCCATTTGTCTGCCGCATTTCAGTTTTTCTCAGCACTTATACTTACATATTTTGGGGCTACTAGTCTGATGTATCCTTCATTCTTTAAGCAAGAATTTGACATAATATTCAATTATAAAAGACAGTCCCTGCCTTTATGGGACTTAATCGTGGAAGTCATGCCACACTTAGCTGTCTACGAGCTCAAGGCTACATCAGTGGGATACATACATGTCATGGGATGCAGGGAAGGGCGGGACCATGTGCAGGTGAGACGGAACCAACCTCGGAGCATTTGTATTTTCTCCCTTCCTCTCTGAAATCAATAAAAAATATATTAAAATAAATGAATAAATAAATGCATGCCCTGTGAGTCCAGGGCGCTGAGCAGTGGGAAGCAAGGACTGACTCGAGGCACCCCCACCAGCATTGCTGCACAGACTGGCCGCTTTGCCTGGGCAGCGTGCATTTCCCGTCAGTCTGGCTGGTTTGATTGAGCTCAGTGGACTTCACTAAGGAGAACTCGGACACTTGACCTCAGAACCCAGGCCAGTCTGCTGTCCTGAGGCCAGATGAAGGCTTAGCGTCAGCTCTGGTCGCCCAGCCTAACCCTCGGAAGGCCGCAGAGCTATAGGACTGCACCAGGGAGCCCAGATTTCACACAATCGCTTCATGCATGTGGCTCAGGCTGTCATCTGGGTCTCGGGGTCCAGCCGTGGCAGGGTCCCTGGTTCCCTTCTGACAGGTCCCCTTGTCGCTTGTGAGCAGTGGGAGGTGCAGCAGGTGCAGCTGGCAGGGTGCCTGTCTGCCGGGCACTCCCTACTTATCCTGGCCCCAGTCCCCAGGCCTGCCCTTCCAGAGGAATCCAGAGGATGAGGGTGGGGCAGGCACCCACCCAGCATGTGGAGTCTGGAATGTGACTCTGGGTGTCTCTCTTTGCAGGACACAGAAATGCTTTGGTTGTCATCCAAAGGCACAGGCCTTGCCTTCAGTGCGCTCTGATTTGGGGAATCACCAAACCCGGGGGTCCTGAATCCCTCACACATCTCCCCTTCGTCTTAGGATGTACTTTCCACCCTGCTTTTCTTCCTACCGACAATAAGAGCTGACAACGATGGCTGGAAGCGTCCCTCCCCTGCTGTTCCCAGTGAAACCAGAGAGTCTGGGCTTGGGAGACTTGGGGCGGAGTTGTTGTTAAAGGGGCTCAAGTCCACCCACAGCGGGAGAGGAAATCAGACAAGGATGTTTTTAAAAGCAAGCTGTGTTTTTCTGACCGCTCTGGTATTGGCTCCCACCCCGAAGGCTCCTCTGACCCTGGGGAAGAAAAAATATTTTTAGTCTGATAATGTGCTGTATAGGCTGCCCAGGGCCGAACCATCTGTAAGGGAGCTGATAACTCAGAGTGATGGTTGTAGTGGAAATAACGTGTGAGGGATTGTCCAAGATGACAGAGTGAGGCACGGGCTAAGCACAAGGCTCCCGTCTTGAAATCGTTTAAAAAGTCATTTTAATGGTTTTTTTCTTATTGATTTTGGAGAGGGGAATGGAGAGGGACAGAGATAGAAACATCAATGAGAGAGAGAGACGTTGATCAGCTGCTTCCTGCACGTCTTTCTCCCCCCCACTGGGGATCAGGCCCGAAACCCGGGCATGTGCCCTGACTGGGAATCGAACTGGGGACCTCTTGGTTCCTGGGCCAATGCCCAACCACTGAGCCACACCAGCCGGGCTAAGAGTCCTTTTAGAATAGAAAGGAAAAGAGTGGGGTGGGATGGGGAAATGTTTCTAGTTTCTGGAGAACGGTAGCAGTCACAGAACTGGACTGGCATTTGGAGACACAACTTGGGGAAGAAAAGCAGTTGTCATCCCTGAATTGGGATGACGTATTTGCTGTGCACTGTATAACAAGTTTATATTTTCTAATTAAAAAAAATCACCCTGCCTTCTGCATGTCTCCTACAAGCTACAAAGTCATTCCTAAGATACTGAATTAAGGGGACCTGTCCCACCATCGGATCCTGCCGCGTTCCTCCCCAGCCCCTCGCCCATGCATTTGATGGGGACCTTGGCATTGACCACTGGTTCCCTTGAAGCGGCGGGCGTGAAAGCGACCCGCTGGAGTGCTGTCAGTTGTACATCCTGCCTCCAGCCGGCTCTTGTGCTGGAAAGGAGACCAGGAATGAGATCACAGGTAATAAGAAACCTTAAGTGTTTGCTCTTCCACAAGAGACAGAAATTATCCAATTGGGATTAGGTTTCAAGAGTGCTGAACTTGAAGGCAAATATTTATCTTCTGATGTTAAGAAATGAAAAGAAACAAGACCTCTGACCTTGACTGTAGGGTGGTGTCTGAGTTTGGAAAGTGGGTCCTGTGGAGCCAGGAGCGGGATGAGTTTCTCATTGTTCCTCCCCTGGAACTCCGCCGATGGTTCTGACCGCATGCAGCGCAGCCACTGACGGGGCGGCCTCCGCGTTCACCGGGACATTCCTTTGGATTCCAAGGTCGCTCCCTCTCATGTCCAGCTTCCTGAATAGGCCCCTTTAAAATTCCTTTCAGAACGTAAGTATTTGGAAAGGAAACGCCTTAGAGTTGTTGGCGTTTTGCAACCTGGTTCGTCCTCTCCCTGTGTCATGTTACTCACAGTGAATTTATGTATAATTAACATTTCTTTCACCTACACAGCAATCTTGCAAGCTAGGCAGAACCAATACTTTTATGCCCTTTTAACATGATAGAGCACATAGGTCTTTTCAGAAAATACATAGGATCGGAGGAAATAAACAGTACAGCCAATCACTCTGGGCATTCAGTATAAGGTTCAACCTATCAGATTCCTCAAACACCACTTTTCTGTCATTCCTGACATTGCACATAGAGAAACTGGGGCAGCCTAATCACGTGTCTGAAATGGGCCAATCAGCCCCTCGTAAGGAGGCCTCAGGAACTGGGGCCCTGTTCTTATCAACAACTTCACATGATTGTCAACTCAATGAGTTGTGCAAGGGATGGCCTCTCAGAGAGCTTTGAATCTTTACCTGAGTCCTTAGCATCTGCAGTCTTTCATGATAATTGATGGGAGAAGGGAGAAGGGGGGTTGGGGAAGAACTTTTTTAAGCTGTCCAAACCACCAAAGTAATTTCCAGTCCTTCTGACCCTTGACTTGTAGCAGGATGTGGGGGGAGGGGAGAAGGGACTTAATAGCAAACCCTAGATTTAAACACTCGCTCTGGAACTTTGAAGACTTTTCTTAGCCCATAATTAGGCGTAAGAATAAGAGGGTACCCCACAAAGCATTGGGCGGGTTAAATGTTAACGTGCTTTCTAAACATTCCACTACAGAACAAATGCGAAGGGTATTATTAACAATAAAAATAATGGAGCCCTGCTGGTGTGGCTCAGTGGTTGAGCATTGGCCCATGACTCAGGAGATCATGGTTGGATTCCCGGTCAGGGCACATGCCCAGGTTGCAGGCTCAATCCCCAGTAGGAGGTGTGCAGGAGGCAGCCAGTTGATGTTTCTCATCAATGTTTCTATCTCTAGCCCTCTCCCTTCCTCTCTCTAAAATCAATAAAAATATATTGGAAGTAAATAATAATGGGTAAGAAATGTTTAAGTTCCATCACAAGGGGGAAAATTAGATCTTTCAGTAGCCACTGAAGTGCATCTTCCAAACCCAATTCTTTTGCACTGTTCCCGGCGGGCCTTGGACCAAACTAGAGCCACTTTTGAGGCTTCCAGGCAAAGAATTCTGCAAAGTGGTCCAGGCGATGCCAGCACTGCCTGCAGGTTTCGAGTCCATTTAGGAATTAAATATGATCGTTATTTGCATTCCGGCCACGTCTGTCCATCAGTTGAAAGGATGCTACCAGCAGAAGGACGAGGATGAAGGAGGATTGAAAATTGCTCAGTGGCCCTCTGGAGGTCCCGGAATAATGGGTACCTGATGGGATTAAGCGGCAGAGCTTTTACTTAGAGACCATTTTATTAAAAAAAGAGCGTTCGCAGGGGTTAGAAAAACACTTTGGGAATCCACTTGGCAAAGGGCTCTTAGTTCGATTCTTATTTAATTCCTCCAAATCCCTCTCAGATTAAAATCGTAATAAAAGGCAAAAACCACTTTGGACAACTGTGTGGCAGTGGCTGCTGAAGCGAAAGTACCTGATGAGCTTGCTGTATACCGTGTGCTCCTGTGTGTAACTGCAGCTGAAGCGTGTATGATTCACCAAGAGACTCGGCAGGAATTTCCACGGCAGTCCTGTCCAAACAGCCTTTTAAAGAAACCAAATGCTTGAGAGTAGAATAGATACATAAAATGTAGCACTTGTACACAAAGGATTGCTATGTAATCAGGATGTAATAAAGAACAACTACTCGCAGCATCATGAGTAATTCTGTGGTGAGTAATAGAAGCCAGACCTATTTGCGTCTGTTTAGGTAAACTTCCAAAACAGGTAAAACAAGCATGGAGTTAGAAGTCAGCACAGTGATTAGAATCTCAGGGAGTGAGGGGTACAGATAATCTATTTCTTTTTTAAAAATATATTTTAATTGGTTTCAGACAGGAAGGAAGAGGGAGAGAGAGGTAGAAACATCAATGGTGAGAGAGAATCATTGATCGGCTGCCTCCTGCACGCCCCCCACTGGGGATCGAGCCCACAGCCTGGGCATGTGCCCTGACCTGGAACTGAACTGTGACCTCCTGGTTCGTAGGTTGACGCTCAGCCACTGAGCCACGCCGGCCTTCCTTTTCATTGTTATGCCTCTCTATGGAGGATTATTTTACATGCCATAAAATTCACTGACTAAAAGCGGACAGTTTGGTTATTTTTATTACATGCACACAATTGTTCAGCCATCACCACGATGCAGTTTTAGAATTTTCAGTCACCCCGTTTGACTGCCCATTCAATCCTACCCCGTCTTATCCCAGCCCCCTTCCCAGCAACCACTGATCGACTTCATCTCTCTTTAGTTTTTGCCTTTTCTAGAAATTTCCTATAAATGGAATAAAAATAGGTAGTCTTTTGTGTCTACCTTCTTTTCCTTAATATAATGCTGTTGAAGTCCTTCTGTGTTGTTGCATGTAGCAGGAGTTTGTTCTTACTGCTTAGCAGGATTCATTATTTGAGTGTTCCATGTTTTATCTACTCACCAGCTGAGAGTCATTTGGTTTGTTTCCAGTTTGGGGCTCTGAGGAAGAACCCTGCGATGAGCTTTTCATATACTGTACGTCTTTGTGTGGATATGTTACTTCTTTTAGTGTGATACCTAGGAGTGGCGGTGTGAGGTCCCACGGTAAACTTATGTTCAGCTTTCTGAGAAACTGCCAACGAGGTTGCCCAAGTAGCCGTGTGATTGACATTCTCACCAGCAGCGGTTTTGGGTTCCACTTTCTCCACATCCTTTCAACACCTGGCATGGTCGGTCTTTTTAATTAATGTCACCGTAGCAAGTGTACAGTAGTGTGTCATCGTGGTTTTAACTTTATTCCCCTAGTGACTAACGATGTTTAAAATATTCTTATTTGTTTATTCGGCATTTGTAGATCTTCTTTGGTGAAATGTTATTTAAATCTTTTGCCCTGTTTTGAGTTGCTTGGTCTCCTGTTGTTGAGTTGTAATAGTTCTTTATATATTCTGGATACTAATCCTTTTTAGAAATATGATTTGCAGAAATTTCCTTCAATCTGTGGCAGGTCTTTCTATTTTCTTAATGAAGAGAATAAGGTTTTTATCTTGATGATATTGAATTCACCCCTTTTTTTCTTGTATGGATTATGCTTTTGTATAATATCTAAGAAATCTTTGCCTAAACCAAGGTCACAAAGATTTTTATGCTATGTTTTTGTTCGGAAGTTCTAGCTTTTATATTTAGATCTGTAATATATTTTAAGTTAATATTTGTGTATGGTGTGAGGTAGGGTTTAATTGCATTTGTACATACAATTGTCCCATCACCAGTTGTTGGAAAGACTATCCCTTCCTCATCAGATTGCCTCGGCGCTTTATTGAAAATTGATGGGTCATAAGTGTATGGGTTTATTCTGGACTCTCTCCTGTTCTATTAACCTATATGCCTATCCCAGTGTCAATACCATGCTGTCTTGATTGCTTGTACCTTTATAGTAAGTTTTTTGAAATCAGGTGGTTTAAGTCCATTCACCTAATCCTGATCATTTTTAAATGCTTTTACTCTCCTAGTTCCTTTGCATTGCCACGGACATTTTAGGATCAGCTGGTCAGTGTCTACAGCAGCCTGGCTGGGATTTTGATAGAGATTGCACTGGATATATAGGTCATTTTAAAGAGACTGGTTAGGTCCTTTAGGAACGCACACGTTCACAGGTAGCATTTGTATTGCACTGTGAAATGGCAAAGACTGCTTTAACGTGTTTTTGTTTTTTGCACTTAATTCCTTGGAAGGAGATGATAAAACAGTAACCATCTGCAAGAAACCATTATGCATTTGTGCTGGGGTGTTGTCCCTTGTTTCATTCCCACCCCCCATTAAAAGAAGGGAGTTGGGGCTCTGCCTTTTATATTTCGAGCAGCTGGTTAAAGGGAACCAGGGCAATGAAGGCAATGGCGTATTTCTCTGGGCACTATTTTGTGCATCTTCACTGGGTGAGACGAGCTGCTGTTCCCCCCTCTGACAAGCACACGTGTTTGGAGCGGGGAGTGCAGTGGGTGAGGCGAGGGGGCCTGCAGGATGCTCTCATTGTGCAGGCTGGCTCTGCCCAGACTTGTGTGGCGCCCTCTTGATTCACCTTTGTCCAGCATACAAACTCTGGGCCCGGGCACACCCTCCCCACCCTGCCTGTTCAGGATGCTGCATCAGGGAAAAAGCCTCCTGCAACAGTTGAGGGTTCAGCTTGGAGATCAGGCCCATCCAGGCGCCTTGGAAACCTCTCCCACTCGAAGGGGAAAATGGTGAATGCAAAGTAGGCTGAGTCAGCCCCCCACTGCCCTCCTGCAGGAATGAGCCGGGACTTACGTGATTCTGCCTCTTCCTTCCCACACATGCACCTGCCTCGTAAGCAGCGCACCCGTCACTCCCTTTGGTTTCCTCATCCACAAGCAGGTTTGGGCGTTGGGTACCACCCAGACTGGTGCTTTCCCGGTGTATAATGATCTATAGGCTTCATTTCAGGCTGATGAAATAAAAAAGCTCACTTCTTGGCCCCACCTCAGGGTCATTGAACCTATTTTTAAAAGGCTCTTTGCTGTCACTTATACACACTCCTGATCTAGGCCAACACACTAAGCTTCAATACTTGCATATTCTGTGTCTGAAAGCACCGTCCACCAGAGCTGTGTTTGAGTCTTAGGGGACAAGAAAGCAATTTATTTATTCTTTTGGATATTCTAAGCACCATCTCTGTGTCAAATTAGATCTTTAAAAAAACACACACTACAAACCTAGACCTCAGTAGTGTAACTTCCCCTGTGGAAATGACTTCATTCCATTATCTTTCAGGGCTACACCCTTGGTTTTTATCGTATAAGAAACAAGTGTTGGTCCCTCTATGGGAATCTGTTTGGTGCTTTTAGGAGGCACTTCAGCAAGAGCAGGTGTGGAGTCAGGTGACCTGGACTCAAAGCCCAGCTCTGATTTTTGGAAGCACCTGGGGGCTTTGGGTAAACAGCTAAGTTATCGGGGTTTTTTTGCTCATGGAACAAGGCTGTGAAATAGCGCCCACCTCCCCAGCCTGTTTCAAAACCAGCCACTTAAAGGCCTAGGTACAATGCCTGGCCCAGCCAGACCCTGTGGAGCGTCAGCCTTGATGACTGTCATTTTTTTTAAAATATATTTTATTGATTTTTTACAGAGAGGAAGGGAGAGAAATAGAGAGTTAGAAACATCGATGAGAGAGAAACATCGATCAGCTGCCTCCTGCACACCCCCTACTGGGGATGTGCCTGCAACCAAGGTACATGCCCTTGACCGGAATCGAACCTGGGACCTTTCAGTCCACAGGCCGACGCTCTATCCACTGAGCCAAACCGGTTTCGGCGATGATGATGACTGTCATTTTAATTTACAATCAGGAAACCTTGCCCCTCTAGTGGCGATTGTGTGTGGCCATTTTTTAACACAGTGAGACGTCTGTGGCCCATTTTCCCTTTTGTTCTCATCTACTAAGAAGCTCACATCACTACAAACATGTTTGTCTGAGTTTGGGGTCTTCGGATTTTCTCTCTTCTCTGAAGTTTCTGTTCAGGGGTTTTTAGATCACGGCCTTCTGATAAGCATCGTAGGTGCTTTGTGGAAGGAGGCAGGACGTGGGCATAAGTTACATATGGCTGCGGGTGAACCTCAGGAGTCACCTTCCGCGTCTCCTTGGTTCATGTCAGGCGCAGGTCACTCCAGGAGGAAGGTGGGAAGAGAAACGAAAAAGGACAGTCACTGTCCAGGGGCTCAGCAGATTACCAGACAAGCAGACTAGCTGTCCAATTACAGTTCCCTTTCTGCTCCCTGTGGCCTATCACAGCAGGCACAGGGCTTAGTCCCACCCCTGCATTCCTCCTGGGTGTCAGGCACCATGGAGTCATTGATTGAATGCCATTCCCCACCACCAAGAATGTCCTTTCTCTGCCCAAATTGCTTTTCTGTTGAGGGACAGAATTTGATACAGAATCGTAGAATTTTACAGCTAAATGGGACTTGAAATTGTCTAGCCCAGCCCTTTCCTCTTTTTCAGATGGAGAGCCTAGGGCTGGAGAGGGTAAATAGTGACATAATTGAGCTCTCATGGATAACAAATTAAGGAATAATACCCAAATCATCCGATTCCAAATATTAGAGCCCTTTCCAGTGGCACTCCCCACACCCTACCCCCAATTCCACGGGGAGTTTAGGAGTCCTTTTTGATCTTCTGGATAACGGGTCTCATCAAAAATGTGGTGCCTTATACCAAATCCTGCCTTATCGTCGGTGGTAGTTACTCAGCCTGTGTGCCAAAGTTCGTACTTCCATTTAGAAATGAACCAAACAGTAATAATAACCACGCCAGTCTGACTTAATCAGCACATTCAAGGCAAGCAGTGTTTAGCACTCTGAATGTGTAGGCAGGTGCCTTACAAAACTCGGCTAAATAAACCATTTGTTTACTGTCTGTGGAGTTTCATGCCAGCCACAATGTAGACTTTTAACATGTGCTTTTTGAATATGTGAAAATGAAGAAAATAGAGTTGTCATTTTTTTTAAAAGCAGGGCACAGATGGATGGGGGATAGTGGGGCAGAGCTCTGGGGAGCCCAGCGGCACATCTGGCCTCTGGAGCTCAAGCACAGCTGGATTGCAGCGTGCGGCCTGGGGCCACGCACCCGGTAGTCACTGCTTATGAGGTCACCTGTCCCCACAGAGCTCACGCTGTGCTTTACAAGTTCGTGACCCACAGCCTTCCCTCCACCGTGGGCCGTGAGTTCATCATCTGTTCTTTTATGGGCGCCATTTAGTCTTTTGTTTTGCTCATGATCTGAAATGCTTTTCCTTCCTCTAAAAATGACTCCAATTTAGCCTGGCCAGCGTGGCTCAGTGGTTGAGCGTCAACCAGGCAGTCACGGTTTGATTCCCGGTCAGGGCACACTCGGTCCTCAGTCGGGGGTGTGCAAGAGGCAGCCGATCGATGATTCTCCCTCATCATTCATGCTTCCGTCTCTCTCCCTCTCCCTTCCTCTCTGAAATCAATAAAAATACATTTTTTTAAAAATGACTCCAATTTAAATAAATTTCCTCCAGCTTCATTTAGTTTTTGGTTAGTTGGCCCATGTCTGACCCACGTCTGTGTTCAGCTCTGATCCTCTTCCTGGCCTGTGCACAGGGCTTGTGAGCCGTCATGGGTGCCTGCGCAAGAAGAAGTGAAACAGGCGGGTAGCTCCACATGCAAAGAAGGGGCGCCTTCATTTTTGAGGACCTGCCCCTGTGGCCCCCGCCTGCTGCAAAAACAACGGCTCTGGGCTGCTGTGAAACCACCCTTTGAGTCTGGCTCACTGAATCTCATGAGGTGTTCAGTGTCATGGGACCAGGCAAGTGCTTGGGCCCAGGCTAATGTCCTGGGCATGGCGGTGGTGGTGTTTCTCGGCAGCATTTTTGCTACCGATTTACAGAGCAAAGCCCTGCCACGTGGGGCCTTGGTGTGTCTTCCATCCACCTTGTGTGACAGTTCATGGAACACAGTGACTCTCTGTGCCTGGCAAGGGCGACATCCAGAGAGACATCCGTCAGCATCCCAACCCACGCAACAAGCCTTCTTGATGTGAATGGCCCTGGCACCATCTCTGTGCAGAGGGTTATTAGGTAGTTATTCCTATTGATATTATTGTCTTTACTATTATTTGCAGTGTGTCACACCATTTTCACAATGTCGTTTGATCATTCACTCTAACAACATCACGGTGGTGTAGTTGTAGCAGCTGAGTACTGAATGGTTGTTTGTTACGGTTCCAGGTGAGCACGTGGGCCCCAGAGCCAGACGCCTGGGTTTGCATCCTGGCCCCACCACTTCCTGGTTATGTGACCGTGGACAAGTTACTAACCCTCTCGAAGCCTCGGTTTCCTCATCTGTGAGATAGAGAATAATACTAGCTCCTACCTTATTAGGTTATTATGAAACCAGTGACTAAATATTTATAAAGACAGAATAATCACCAAACATATTCTCCTTTATTATCATCATCAACATGGTCATCTGAGAGTTTGTGATTTACTTGCAATCCTAATTCTTGTACAGATTGGGCTGAAAACTCAACCCTAGGGGTGATGACTCCAAGAGACATGGACTTTCTTTCCTCTTGGTCTTTATTTGCTTATTACACAGCAATACAAAAATACATCCTTGTTGTAAAGGATGAAAGAGTACAGAAGCATACAAAGGAACTTGTTGGGCTCTGACCCTCACTCCTTCCTGTCTCTGCCGAGGTATTCACAACAAACTGATGGGTGTGCATTCTCCTTACTGTCCCTCCGTGCAGGACACGGGTATGATACTGATATACATGTGCGTTCTCTCTGAAATCCTATATAATAAAAGGCTAATATGCAAATCGACTGAACGGCAGAATGACCGGTCGCTATGACGTGCATTGACCACCAGGGGGCAGACGCTCAATGCAGGAGCTGCCCCCTGGTGGTCAGTGCACTCCCACAGGGGGAGCGCTGCTCAGCCACAAGCCTGGCTGAATGGTGGCGAGTGCAGCAGTGGTGGCAGGAGCCTCTCCCACCTCCGTGGCAGCGCTAAGGATGTCCAACTGTGGCTTAGGCCCGCTCCCCACAGTCGGACATCCCCCTGAGGGCTCCTGGTCAGTCAGACATCCCCCGAGGGCTCCCGGACTGTGAATGGGTGCAGGCCGGGCTGAGGGGCTCCCCCCCCCCCAATGCACAAATGTCATGCACCGGGCCAATAGTAAATAATAAAAGCAGAGCCTGACTTACAGGCCTTTTGGGGGATGCCAGACAAAATGCTAGTCCTCTCATCAGCTCCATGAGGTGAGTGCTAGTCTAGCCATTTTATAGATGTGGAAGCTGAAGGTCCGAGAGATTCCCACCATCACAAGACCCCACGGTGCCGAAACAGGATTGCATGTAGTCAGACTTACTCCAGTGTCTACATTCTTTTGACTACTCATTATGTGATTGTATTATTTTCTGCATGATTTTTTCTCTTAGTAATATCAGCTTGAACTCTTTCCATGTAAGTGTCTATAAGTTTACTTCATTCTTTTCATGGCTGCATAAGATCAATATTTTATCTAACTACTTTCTTATTTAGGTTGTTTTCTGTTTCTTTGTTATTTACTATTACATATAATGCAGTGTTGAATGTCTTCAGTGTATACACTTTGGGACACATGTGAGAATTTCTGTAGGATAGCTTTTAGAACTGGAATTTGTACATCAGGGAGTGTGTACATATTACATTTTTATAAATATTGCCAATGTTGCCTTCCAAAAGGAATTTTGCTCACCGACAGTGTGAGAATTCCTATTTCCTCACACTAGTTTGTGTTTTTTTTAATCTTTGCCAATCTGACAGAGAAAAATACATTTTTCTAAATTGTATTTCCCTGGTTCCTTTTGGGGTCATGTATGTTTCCTCCGGAAGTTACCTTTTGCCCATATTGCTGTTTCCTTTTCCTCAAAGATGCTCTTTATAGATTCTGGATGATAATCTGTAGTCTGAAATGCATGGCAAATATTTTCTCCCTGTCTGTTATCTTCCTATGTGGAAAATCCATTGTTCGCACCACTAATTGGATAATTCATTTTTTCAACTCGTTTGAAACCCCACCTTTATCATAATTCTCTTGTTATATGTATGACTGTGCATCTGTCTTCCTCTCTTCTGTCCCACTGGTTTATTTTCTTTTCCTGCATCAGAATTAAAGCACTTTAATTATTAGAATAACTTTTTACATTGGGAAGGTAAAAATCCCCCTATATTGCTGCACTTTTTAAAAAAATGTCTGTGTATTTGTGAGCATTTTTTCTTCTTCCATGTGAGCTTATTAGAGTTAGCTTGTCAAGTTCGGCAAAGGAAATTCCAATGAGGGCTTAGACTTAGAAGGCATTGTATTAACAGGTTCTTTGAGATAAATTGCCATCTTTATAATATTTAGTTTTCCCATCCAGAAATACTGTGTCTCTATTTAAGTCTTTTTTGTTCATCCGTTGAGTGCTGTGGTTTTCTTTATGTAAATCTTACATGGGAGGGTTTATTTGTCGCTATTACAAATGAGGTCCTATTTTCCCGTTACACTGGCTTAATTTGTGTTGCTAGTGAATAGGAAGGCTATTGGCTTTTATGTGTTAATTTTTTTCTATCTGGCTGCTTGGCTGAACACTTTTATTAGTGACCTTTACACTTATTTCTTTTTCTTGACTTATCACATTGGCTAGGACTAAAACAATGTAGGAAAACATTGGTTAAAGTCTGCATCCTTGTCTTGTTCATGTCTTTAAGAAGAATGCTTCTGACGTTGTGCCACCAAATAAGATGGAAACACTTCATCATCTTGAAGAAATTTCTTTCTATACCTAGCTTACTGAGAATCGTGCTTTTCACGGTAGACTGCACCAGATTCCTCTCAAGGAGCCTTAATTCTTTTCCTTACATTTTCCTGGAGAATCCTGAGATTGTCCTAACTGACGGGGACCTCCCCGCATTGACATCCCAGCTGAGCCAACATAGTTTAGAACTGAATACAGCGATATCTTCTCTCTTCCTTCATTCACTCACGTTGGACCCTAAATGGCCTAAGGAAAGGAACTACTTTGTGTTGACATTTTCTATTCTCCCCTCCCCCTCCCCCCAGGAGAAAAAATTTAATTAAACACACTGGTGGACAAGAACAATCGCACCACTTCTGGAATTTTCTGGCAAATACCACTGAAAAGATTTTGTTCCTGGCTTCTAGTTTTAAATAACATCCATTCCCCCCGCCCCCCCACTTGATTATCTTGAGTAGCTGAGCACCATCTCACACTCTGGTTGCCAAGTGGCTTTTGAAGTTTCTCTAGGAGGGTGTGAGAAAGGAGTCACTCCGGCCTCTGGTTTCCTGTTGAGATTCCATGTGGGGCACAGGGGGCGGCTACTTCTAACCCTAGGCTCCCAGCACTGCCTTCCACATGGTTCATGGAAAAGAAATGCTTTCATAGTTGGTTGACAACATGATTTAATTGCAGAGTGCATTGGATAATTTTCAGGTGGTACAGTTTTTGCTAAGCTGCCCACAGAAAGGTTTCATTTCTTCAGGCATGCATTTGGCGCGGGACTCTAATGTGACTTGGCACCTGTCTAGAGCGTTGTCGCCGTGTCCAGTGACATTTGCTCTGGGGAAGGCAGCACCTGCTGTGGTGGCATCTGTCACAGTGAAGATGGTGGAATGCCTGTGGATAATGCAGAGCCACCGCAGCAGAGTGCCTCCTCCAGAAAACAATATTAGATTTTGGCAGAAGATAGTCATAAGCAGCATAGACGAGAATGTGGGCTCCTTCTGAGACAAAAGCAATAGATGATGTCTTTTACTGTGGCTTTTCTCATCCAGATGTAAGCTGGGTAGATTTTATTACTGTCAGACTGTTTGGCTAAGAAAGCAAGAACCTGCTAAAAGGATCCTTTCTTTTTATTGCTTTAACGTTTTTGAGGTGGGTGTTTTGGGGAGATGGGGTGGCCTCAGCTTGGGCATGTGGTGTGTAACTGGCCATCACCCAGGCGAGCCCAAGCCAAGAGAGAACTGGAAGCCAGAAACCCCAAGAGGCAAGGCGGCCCCATCATGACAAGCACAAGAAGCTGGTCTCCGAGCCCCTCCCAGTTCCAATGGCGTCGGCTTCAGCTTCTAGGGCTGTTGGTGTAGGAGGTTTCATCAATTGGACGATTATTTTTCCTGCCTCCACATCCTCTCTTTCCCCTAAATCCCCAGGTCCAGAAAACAGGCTGGGGGCAGTGACCAGTAGACTGAACGTCCTCTACCTCTTCTCTTCCAGGCAGGTGACAAACATTACCACCCCAGCTGTGCACGATGCAGCAGATGCAACCAGATGTTCACAGAAGGAGAGGAAATGTATCTTCAAGGTGAGGTGCTCAGGAGCCCAGGAAGTTCTCCCCACCCGGGGAAAGAAAACCTTGTTGTGTGTTTGGTTGGTTGTTTTTAGGGGAGGAGGCATTTCATTAGTTGCAAGGTTACCCAGATCCAAAAGGAGTGTGGCCAGAAGTTACCTCATTGCTTAGTATTAACCAGCTAAGCAATTGACATGCTGGCAGCGAGCCTCTGGGGTTGTTAACAAACAAATGTGTTGCTGCTGCAATGAATGAGCAGGCCTGGGTGTTGGACACCATGGATGTTAGGCAAGAGTGAAGATCACTCCCCCTCCTCCCAACCCTCTCCAGGAACATGTTTGGGAAACAAAAGATCCAAGAGAGAAAACAGTTCTAGAAATGCTGTGCAGTGGTGACTACCTTGTCCGTTCCCTTTTCCCTGCCCTGCCAGAAGGATTTTTGAGGCCTCCCAGGCTGCTGTTGAGAAGGAAATCTCATATTTGGTGAATTGCATCACAGATATATTTCATCCCATTAAGATGACATAGCTCTTATATTGAAGGAGAATGGAGAGAACACACCCAAAGCCCCTGAAAGAGAAATTGAGACGTTGCTGGTGGGATTACCAGGGAGCCATTAGATTTTTTATTTTTTTATTAAGAAGGAAATTGAGAGATTATCCCAGTGTACGACTATGACGGGTTTTTATCTAAAATTCTGAAGCTTCGTGGAGGGGCTCTAGGGGAAGGTTTCCTGCCAGGCGAACAGTCCCATCTGTGCGAGCAGTTCACTATTTTTAGCTGTAAAGGAGTCATTAACCAGACAAGGGCTTATCAGTAAAATTAGCAAGAACCGTAAGAGCTATTGCTCATTCAGTGTTGGTAATTACTGGGTCTCATCGGCTTCTCGATGTCATTTTTCATGTCTCTTTGCACCAAACACTATATTTTTTAAATTTTACTTTTATTGGTGAGGGTATTATAGAAATTCCCCCATTTCCCTCCCTCTTTCTCCCCCCTCCACGGGCTCCTGCCCCACCCCAGGCCTTCACCACGCTATTGTCTGTGTCCATGGGAGATGCATATAAGCTCTTTGGTTAATCTCTTCCTGCACTGGTCAGTCTGTTCTGTGCTTCCATGTCTCTGGGCTTATTTGTTCATCAGTTTATTTTGTTCATTAGATTCCACATATAAGTGAGAGCATACTGTGAATTTTTAATGAGTGATTTCCTTTGCTCTCAGTTTTTTTTTTATGCAACCCAGAAAAGCCTGCAGAAATTACTCCGGAATATTAAAGCAGAGCTTAGGCTACTCTCCCTTTAAAAATGCCGCCTATGTGAGATATTAGCAACCCAAACATCCTCTTAGCTGTAGGATGAGTACTCTGAAAAATTCTGCCTAAAAAAAAAATCACTGAATATTAAAGGGCCCAATAAAGACAAGTGACCCAGATCCCTGGACTCATCTGGGCTTCGTATGATACGTTTCCCGGGGGACACGCTGTGCATCTGCAGGTATGACTGCGTTTCAGAATGGAGCAGGTTTATTTCCACTTGGTCTCCAGGCTTTGTTGTGGGTTTTAGTGTGTCAGTTACAGCCCTCAGAACAAAGACTCGAGTGAGTGTAACCCTGTGTCTGCTGGGAACTGAGACTCCAGCTCTGGGCGCAGCTCTGGGCCTGGAAGCTGCATAGACGGAGCTGAATAGATGTGTGCAAGGACAGCACATCCACGCCACAGACGAGCAGCTATCTGCCCAGATGGGCTGCGTTCAGAATTCCAGGGATCGTTGTACATCTCTTCGCGGGCGCGGTGCTCTTTGCTTGCCTCTCGGCACATCCTTGAAGAAGGAGCAGTTTCATCTTCCCGGGCACCTGATGTTCTCTCTGTGTCACGTTGCTGTGTGCCTGGCCTCCGGGGGACAATGGGACACTGTGCAAGCCCGGGGTTCTGGCCAAGGACTCCCAATCAACAGGCCTTCACGGCGAATGCGCTCCTGAGCTCGGCCCTGACCCCATGGCCCTTGGCTCTCCACATTAAGAGGGTTTCCTGTGCTTTGTAGGCAGCCTTGGAGTAAATGTTGGTGCTGAAGGGACTGTCTGGTGGTGTTTGTTTGTTTCTTCTTCTTCTTCTTCTTCTTCTTCTTCTTCTTCTTCTTCTTCTTCTTCTTCTTCTTCTTCTTCTTCTTCTTCTTCTTCTTCTTCTTCTTCTTCTTCTTCTTCTTCTTCTTCTTCTTCTTCTTCTTCTTCTTCTTCTTCTTTCTTCTTCTTCATTTTTTTCCCCTGGCCCTGGGTTAAGCAAGATAGACCACTATTCATTGACCACTATTTTAGCTCAGTTGTATAAAATAATTCAAGAAGTAGGTTAATTTGGTGTCTTTTCAAGTACAAACAGATTGCTGTTTAAAGAGATAAAGATTTCGACAACGAAATGTAGATACCCTCGTATTCTTAGAGACTCTTATTCCTTATATATCATTTACTCACTGCCTTCAATTTAGCAACTCTATTTGCTTGAATCTTTTTAAGTGCTCCTTCTGGTTCTCCCACCCATCCCCACATTTGAACATGTCCTATGTGTAGGTCTTGGCCATAATTTATAAAGGACATATATATCTGGGCATACAAAATTATACATGCAGGCTTGGATTTTTACAAGATAACAGCTTCCTATGAGATATACGTGTTTTGCTTAGTTCTGGGACCATCCTTAAAAATATTTGTGCCCCGAGAAAGGGAGACATTGACCCAGAAACAGAAAATGACACGTAAGTAATAGCTTCTCTAGTTTAACAGTCAATATTTTTTTAAGTTAGGTAAAAGTTTGAAAGAAGAAGGAAACTTTTGGATTTGTAACGTAACTGTCCGCCTTTCTACTCATTGGTCCGATATCCCGTATCTGGGTAGATGACTGCATATAACTGGATCAACAACACATTCAGTGAGTTTTGCTCCTGAATGTAGGCGACCTGGTTGCACTTCATTTCCCTCATCTAAACTGCTGGTTGTTCTGATGTTATATAAACATGCTGATGGCTCCTCTTTCTGAAAATAATTGTAGCTTGCAGTAAGCACACAGACAATACTTTTAAAGGATAATAATATGGTCAGGGGGAAAAAAAACACAGTCAAGAACTACATATCCCTTGCATGAAAACACTTACGCCCAGCTAGTCATCTCTGCGGTCAAGAATTATGACCTTTCCAGCCGGTGTTGCTCAGTGGTTGAACACTGACCTATGAACCAAGAGGCCACTGTTCAATTCCAGGTCAGGGCACATGCCCAGGTTATGGGCTCGATCCCCAGTGTGGGGGGTGCAGGAGGCAGCTGATCGATATTTCTCTCTCCTTGATGTTTCTATCTCTCTATCCCTCTCCCTGCCTCTCTCTCTAAAATCAATGAGAACATTTTTTTAAAGCAATCTTGACCTTAATCGGGCAAGCTCCGACAAGGTGAGGGAAATTCACCCAGAGTTTGGATTGGTCCTAGGTCACGTGGCACAGGGCTCCAGCTCTCCCCTGTGCTGGGGAGAGAGGGATGAACCCTTCGTACAAGTTCTGTCTAACAGACCCAGGGCTCTGTTCTATTTCCCCTGCTCTTAGCGGTGCCTTATGTCTTTCCAGGTTCTACCGTTTGGCATCCCGACTGTAAGCAGTCTACCAAGACGGAGGAAAAGCTGCGGGTAAGGACATCATTCGAGATGTGTGATGGCAGGTGCATTGGCAAGCCATGTGTTCCCTAGTGGCTGGTTCTTGGGGCGCGAGTGTGGGTGAAATCACGTGGCCATGAGTTTTTTCCTCTATCGCAGACCAAGCTGAAAGGCCTTTTGGCCAGGGAAGGAGGGTCCCTCCTACCTTACATTGATTGTGTGTGTTTTGTCCCAAGTGCTTGTGTTGGACCAAGGAAGCCTTGCCTCACTAGTCAGGTTCCTAGGAAAGCATTCAAGGGAAACGTCAGATCCTCCAGATGTGAAGGAAAATGATTCATGACGTCCTCCTTCCAACATCTGGCGATGTCCTCGCTGGACATTTTTATGCTTAGTCCATAATGCAGCACTCCAGCTCAGACTCCACATCCAGTGCTCAGCTCTCGGTACATCTGACCACCCTCTCACATCCAGCCTCACCCGGGAGCCTCCGTCTCCAAACGCTGATGGTTTGGGGAAGTAATGACGAGGCCAGGCGTGGCAGTGTGGACACGTGTGCTGGGTGGCTTTAGAACTTAACTCTTAAATAGCGTCAAAATGTTCTAGTAACTGTCCTAGACCATCGAGCACACAGGCAAAAGGATGGATCCTCTTTATCTCTCTCTTCTAAAGCCCACTGGTCTTAGTCCATCTCAGAATGCCACCAGGGGACACAATTTTTATTTGTTTCCAAAGCAAAGGGTCTACACAGTTGTCAGGTCATTATCGGGATCTGTATCCTGTTTAGGCACCCCCAGTTTTTCACCTGAGCAATAATCAGATGGGATCCAGACCCCAGGCCCTCCATTTAGCTAACTGAGCGGTGCCCTTGGAAAAACTGGCATTTGACTGTAATCCACATGGTGTCTCAGGGAAGAGAATGGACTGAATTTATTTTGAAGGCCAGACTAGAGTGTGGTCTCATTTCTCCACAATCTGCCATTAACAGGCATAAGAAGCTGTGTGTGTAACCCCAGTAGGAGCACACTTTAAGTGGAGGGGAAAAAAGCCACTTTTTCTCAGAATAATTGAGTAAAGATAAGACAAACTGAAAAATCATGTGCCCTAGTATCGGGACGGTTTGGGTTTCTGGTTTGACATATAGTGTCAACTTGAGCACATGTATAGCCCTCACTGCCGGGCCCGTGTTTGGGCTCCAGATTCTGGGATCTCTGAGGAACCACGGATGCTATGGCAACGGGGTATCTTTATAAACTACTAGAATGTTAAAGATGGTGCTTATTGTCACTTTTATCATAAAAATGTAAAATTCACAACATGGCGTGGGGATCCTGCCCAGAAACCACCCAAGTAGCCAGTGGTTTGCACTGTCTTCTGAATAATCTTTTTATTTCATCCCCTATGAAGTCTGTGGGAGACAAAGGCAAGAATGCTAATGAGGCCAGACTGCATGGAATGGGGTCTTTTCTCTTGAAGGAAGGAATCCTTGAGTTTGCAGATGGTGTTACTAAAGTGATTTTTTTTAAAAAATCAACGCTTTTAGTTGCATCTTGAGGGGACTCTCTGGATAAGCTTATGAAAACAACTAGTGACTAGTTCCACCCGTTCTAGCCCAGGGGGCTCTTGTTTCTCCTTCATTTCTTGAAGCTTTACCAGAGAATTCCAAAGCTCCTCCCCTAGAGCCCACATATACCGCTTGCGAGGCCAGGCTGCCCTCGGCTCGGTCACCTTTGGGACGTCAGTAGTGAGGAGAGTGACGTACCTCCAAGGGGAAGTGGTCCCGGTGGGCCCCGAGTGGGGTACGTGCCGACGTGGTGAGACCTCCAGGGGAGCTGGTGTCTGAATGAGGGAGTACATGTCGTGCTCTCTGACGGGTGTGTCTGAGGTCACAAATCTCGAGCCCAGATTTCCAGGCCTTTCCCCGGGTGTCCCGTTCGTGCAGTTGCCATAGCAAAAGGAAAATGTTTTAGAGTCTTTCAGCAGCACCACGGAGTGAGCCACATTCTTGATGTTGGAAAACTCACAGGGGGTGTTTGTGACAACAGATTCTTAAAGGGACATCTCTCAATGGCTTCACTGGCTTCTTCCACTTCATAGGGCAGCGATTCTCAACCTGTGGGTCGCGACCCCTTTGGCGGTCGAACGACCCTTTCACAGGGGTCGCCTAAGACCATCCTGCATATCAGATATTTACATGACGATTCATAACAGTAGCAACATTACAGTTATGAAGTAACAATGAAAATAATTTTATGATTGGGTCACAACATGAGGAACTGTATTTAAAGGGCCAGAAGGTTGAGAACCACTGTCATAGGGGATGTTTAGGCCAAAATAAATGAGTGTGGAACGTAGGCAACTATGCTGCATCTTGGAGACTAGTTAATATGCTTCAAACACGGGCCCCAAACATACACATTCACACACGTCTACTAAAGCGAAGACCCTTGGTGTGTACTGTCAAATCTGTTTTCCCCAGGGCATTTTTCTAGTGTTTCTGAATTGAGTTTATGTCTGTTCATTCTTCCTTTGTTTCCTGTTTCACGGCAGCCGCCAAACACTCGGCATTCTCCCTCCGATTTCTTTTATCCCAAAAGTCTGATCCGACGCACAGGACGGTCTCCGTCGCTGCAGGTTGGCACTGTGTGTGGGCCAGGCTTCTGCCGCTCTCCCTCCCGTGCTGCTTCTCCTACGTAACCGCCCGGGCCCCCCGCTTCCTCTCACCCCACAGAGTGCACCTCACGTCTGACTCTGGCTGTCTCCTCTGATCGGCCTTTTCCTGTAGAGCAGTGGCTACAGCGTTGTCTTGATTAAAGCAGACACCTTAGAAGCTACCCGTGTGGTCCCGTGTTCACACGTTTGTTCATTGAACAAATAATTTGCCAAGCACCAGGCATAGTGTGGGCTGGATGCTATAACGTAGACTAGTCGGGAAGAGCAGACAGATAGGCAAATAATTATGGAAACATATCACAGGAAGTGGATCGCATCGATCAGGGCGGGTCAGATGAGCAAAAGGGTGCAGGGGGCACTTCCTCGAGGCTGGGCGAGACAGGGGTGCCCAGAGGGAACAGCAAAAGCATGGTGCTGGGCACAGGCTTTGGTAGGGAGTGGTTTGGCTCAGAAAGAGGTAGTGAATTAGGAGAAGAAACAAATGAGACCAGGCACCTATCCTTCAAAGGCTCAGAGATTTACATGCACTCTCATCCACTCTTTCAGAGAATTCCTGTGTGAGAGCTATCCTTATTCCCATTTCACAGGTGGAGAGACTGAGACCTATCGTAGTTAAGTAACTTCCCGAGAGTTACCCACCGATAAGTGGAAGGGCTGGGATGGGAACCCACAATTCATGTTCTTTCCACTGTTGCACAAGGGGAGAGAGAGAGGAAGCTGGGAAGACAGAGAGAGGAGCGCATTAAATGCTGGCTACGTCTGATGGCAGCATGACCCGTCGGGGTCCCACAGAAGCAGGGAGCATGCAGCCAGCTCCACAGATGAGCAGTGAGGCAGGAGGTGGTGCTCCCAGCACAGATGCATCTCTGAGAATCAGTTGAAACCTTGGCCTGTTGATCGACAAAGTGACCTTCCACACCTGCCTTTGTGCACACGCGAAGCCTATCTGTGGCTCTGCCGGCAACGCCAGAGGGCAGTGCCGCTCCCGCCTGGGCTCCGCCGGCGCCTCTGCCCTGGGCCTGCCAGGCCCGCACTCAGGAGGAGAAGGGTTTCGGTTTAAACTTCTCCTTGGAATGATTTGAAACGCAGTTAGATGTATCGAGCTCTAAAGTGGAAGGAAATCTTTCAGACATCAACCCCTAAGCTGCTTTGTCGGCAGAATGGAGCCCGCCCCCGGCTGCGCAGGCCATCGGCAGGGCTCCCCGCAGACTCCAGGCCTCGGGGCTGTTGCGTTGGCCCGCGATGCTGGGTGCCTCCAGCGTGGGCTTGTCATGTGAGTTTCATTCTGTCTTAATGCTTCAGCTCCAGCGGTGGGGTTTCCCATAAAGTGGAATTATAGTCTCGTGAGCCAAAGATCGAACCCACTGTAAATGAGAGTGCCCAGAATGAGTGCCTCTCCTCGGCAAGAAGTGGCTTTTTTTCAATAATTTGGGTGTCTGCCCCCCAATAGGACACTTTATAACTCAAAGAGTGTTCTATTTCACCAGCCTAAGGCTGCAACCAGGTGATGCCTCCTCGTGACTTGGAGGGAAAGACCACCATCAAGTGTGAAGTATTTTGGTTTGCACCAGACCCTTACATTTAAGAGATGCGGAGCATGGCGAGAAGAGATGGGTCAGAGAGAGAGAGAGACCTGTCTTGAGTAACTTCTCTCTTCCTATCCTGTTATTCAAAGGGGACATCTGATCCCCATTATCCAGTCATAAATATCAAGTCACCGGTGGCTCCTTCACAGAAAGCTGTAGCTGTAGACAGTTTGGGGCCTGGCAGAGAAAACAGGCCTTTGGCCGAGGTCCCCTCCACCCCGTGCCACTGAAGAGCTGGATGTGAAGAGCAGATTGGGTCTATAAGTCACACTCAGTACTGAGCGCTTGCAGTTCCTGCTGCCATTCACTGTAGACAAAGCTCATGATGTTCCCGGAACCACCTTTGGAATAACTCGAGGGGGACACTTGCTTTCATTCTAAAAGTGGGCTTCTCTGCTGTGGCTTTGGAGTCTAGAGCATGAAAGGGCTGCCATACAAACTGGATGTGAGGTTTTTGTTTCTTTTGAAACTAACATTCACCTGTTATAGCATACGCTCTTACAAACCTGCAACACAGGGGTCGGCAAAAGTAGGGTCACAGTTCTGAGTACGCAAAACAGAGTTTATTCTGGTATTATTATTTGTTACTGTATTATTTTCCATACCAACAACTGTGAACCTACATTTGCCCAACCCTGTATACAAAATACCATGTGTGTATTTTATATAAATATATATTTAATCCACACCCAAGTTTATGTTTTACTGATTATTTTAGAGAAAGGGCAAGGGAGAAATGAGAAAGAGAGAGAGAAGTATCGATGTATGAGAGAAACATTGATCTGTAGCCTCCCCTCCCGTATGTGCCCCCACTGTGGATTGGACCACAGTCTAGACATGTGTCCTGACCAGGAATCCAACCAGCAATCCTTCGGTGCATGGGACGATGCTCCAACCAAGTGAGCCACACAGACCGGGGCTCATGTGTATATTTTTTTAAAGGAGCTCATTAGGGCCGTATGTATGTCTAGAACAAAGGAAATCATATCGTGGATTTTTGTTTTATTAAGGTCGCTACAATACATGCTGCGTTATTCCCAGCTTTCGCCCTGTTCGAATGTTTTGTTCTTGTTGGTCTTTACAATCCATCAGGATGTGTAGGTATCACGATGGATGCTGGAGAGACAGTGAGGCCTCCCGGCCGTAGTGAAGGCTGATGGCATCTGTGAAACTCTCCGGAGAAGGGGGTTGTGCCCTTTGGCCCCTCCTGCTTCCTCTCAAACACAAATTCCTGTTTCCAAAGTAGTTGGTCGCACCCTTTCTGGAGAGTCAGTGTTTGCAGGTTTTAAAAGTATTCCTTCTTCTGCAGCGACCACTGCCTTGTCTAGTGAACGTCAACAAAAACCCAAGGCAGGTACTGTCAACCTCAGCGGCACTCTGCGTAAGGTGTCAGTCACCTTCTGACAGTAGTTGTCCCGTAGGTGCTCATAAGATCTGTCCCATCTGGTTGCCAGCTGCCTGTAGTGTCTCCCCTTCTTAGAGCATGGCTTTGGGTGAATGCAAAGTAGATGAAGTAGTTGTTGCATCCTGCTCCTGCTGAGTGGGGAGGGCGGGGGCAGTGAGGGGCCTGCTGGCACCCGCCTTCTAAGACTGGACGAGGCGTGCATGGTGGCCATAATCGACAGTAAATGGAAAATGTCGTTTCTCTGCTCACTCGCCAGGCAGAGCTCTGGTAAGTTTGTTTGTTTGTTTTTAATGGCAATATTTGAAGGATGACAAGAGCTGGAGTCGAAACAGATCTTCAGTGTAATTTTCAGCCTGTGACTCTGCCCTCTGAATGGTAGGACAGATGGACAATGTCAACACCTAGGGGGAATCAGCAGAAAGGTGGTTAGAGGGCTTTTTTTTTTTTTACACAAAGATTTCATACAGAAAACAAAGATGTGCGTTTTCAAGCATCTGCTGTTAGTGATCAAATGCCATTTTTTTCTCTTTCCCCTTGAAATGAACTACTTAGTCTACTGGTAAGACCTCTCTTTGTTGGTGGGGTTATTTTTGTTTGTTTGTTTTGAAGAAAATAAAAATCTTTATTGAAATCAAAAGTGAGTGCTTGACGGTTTGCTAAGAAATAAATGTAGGTCATACAGGCCCCTTCTTCACCAGAGATTGAGTGAGGACTGCCCATACAACTAGAAGGATCTTATGTTGCCAAATACGATGAAGTTATTTGGCTAATCTTATTGGAAAAATACTCTGAGAGGTCACAGCCATTCACAACCTTTTCTATATCTGTATGCCTTCTCCACCCTTCCCTCGCTCCCCATTCCCCCCTCCCCGCTCCCCTTTTCTGTTTCTGTTTCTTTTTTTCTTCTTCTTTTGGCCAAAGAACTGGATTTTTCCAGCTGTGCTTTCAAGTTGTTGTTTTCTGCAAAGCTGAAGGAAAAGGTGCTTAAAGAAAAGCTGGTAAATGGCATATGCCTTCAACAGCTTCGTCACAGTCCTTGTTCCCTGTCTCTGTGGGCATGCCTCAGGGGAGAAATATTTGACATTATCTTCATTTATAATGTAGGCAAGAGAGTCCTTTTGTTCGTCATAACTTTCACAGAGGATTCCAGAAACAAAGGCTGTTGGCCCAGTGGGTTGTTGAATGCATGTAGTAACTTCTGGGTCTCTGTTGTTAGCCTGGATATCTGAGTGGGTTGAAATAGTAACTCAGGTTAAATAATTGTGCACAAGGATCATCTGCAGAAATTCGGATCATCAGTAAACTTTTGTCACAGCCCAATGGGGTGACGTAGAGTTAAGTTAGCGGTAAAGAAGGGATTTTTAAGAAGGAAAGCATGTCTGGAGCTTGTGCTTTTGAGGTTGACACGTGTTTCCGTTTGAGTGGATTTGAGCGGCTCTGTTGGGAGACAGCTCTGGGCCTTTTGATGATGTTTGATGGGTAGAGACCCTCACTCAGCAGGTTTTGTGTTAATTAGACGGAAAAATACAGCAGGAAGAGGAAAAGGGGTTCTTTGAACAATAAACAAGATATTTATTTAAAATGCAACATGTTAAAGTTCTAGATCTTTAGAATCAAAATGTAAAATTCCAAATACTGAAGATGGAAACTCTAATAGTTCCGTTCTTCAAAGTACTTTTATGATCGTCCTAAGGGAGAGACCTCTAATCTCTGCTGATTGAGCAAACACACTTCGGGGGCCACAAGGGAATGTGACAAAAAGCAGCGATCCCGCGTGCGCTTCAGCCTTGAGCGCAGGTCAAAGGGCAGCCAGCCAAGCCCTGTCCTGGCAGATGAGACGGGCCCGGGCAAGGTCACCGGTCAGCGCCAGATGCACAGAAGGGCGTTAATGACTGGCGCTGAGACCTAGGCAGGATGCACTGCCTCGGAGGATACAGAACCACCTCCGAGGGGCCTTCCCAAGAGGGGGAGGCCAATTGTGAGCTCCAGGTAGGACCTGCGATAAGTTACTTAACATCTGAGTTCTGATGGAGCCGCCTACGTGTGGCAGCTGTGGAGAGCTCTAGGGAAGTCTGGTCCACGCAGCACACGTTCTAGAGGACTGTCCACCCTTGAGCAGAACAGAGTCAGCACCGTCCTTCATGTTTCAGATTAACTGGCTAAGAAACCCAGTCTAACGTCAAATGTCTGGGAAGTGCCAGGCAAGATGCTTGAGCTTTAGATGTACTGTCTCATTCCTCCCTGTGAAGTGGGGGCTATTAGTACCCTCTCCTCCATTCTATAAATGGGGACGTTGAAGCCCAAGGAAGTGGAGAGAGAGAGAGAGAGAGAGAGAGAGAGAGAGAGAGAGAAGAAAACTGCATGTAATGTCACACAACCGGTAGAGCCAAGATTTTGAACTAGCCCTTTCACCTCGCTATATTACAGGATACAAAGTTGTGTTTTATCCCATTAGTTCATTTTAGACAGGAAAGCAGAGAAGGGCTATTGTACGAAAATAGGCAAGTGAGACTGTAGTCCACCCATACACAAGATGCCTGTGGAAGTGAATGTCACAGCGAGGTCAGGAGATCAGGATGAAGCAGAAGCAAACAGTGGTGAGCGCAATGAAAGGAAGAGCCATTCTGAACCCGCAAGAGACTTGAACGTTTCTCAAACATCGCTAAGGAGTCTGACGACGCACATGGCGCCCGAGTGATCTCCAGCAAGAGCCCAAGCCTCGGTGGATGTGGTGGACATTGACTTGACCTTGAAAACTATCTGATTCTAAAACTCTAAAATATTTACTTTGGAATCAGACTCTTGGGCAGGGGTATACAGATTGGAAGTGATTCTGATCTGAATTACCAGTAAAGAATCAAATGAGACAATAAAAATTCAGGTTGGTGGATAACTCTTAAACCCTTTAACCCAACAATATACTAGTAAATGAAGCAGATAGATGCTTCTGAGAACGCTGATATGGCTCACTGGACCATCAGATCCACTGAGGGAGCAAGGCTGAGAGAGACCGAGCGGAAACAGGCTGGCTCAGCCACGGGGCCTCTTCTCTTCCAGGGAAGAGAGCATTAGAGACCCTCCGACGTGCACTCGTGTTCTCCAGCTGTGTTCCTGTGAGCACACGCAGGGCAGGAGAGAACAAAACACTGCGGAGCCAGCCCAGGTGCATTGTTACAGCAAAGGCAGAAAGAATCCCTGACCCACATTTGGCAGAAAGTCAGGATGAGTAACGTGGGCGAGACCCTCAGGCTCAGTGTGCTCGTGGTCATTCACACGGTGTCCTTACCAGTAAAGAATCAAATGAGACAATAAAAATTCAGGTTGGTGGATAACTCTTAAACCCTTTAACCCAACAATATAGTAGTAAATGAAGCAGATAGATGCTTCTGAGAACACTGACATAGCTCACTGGACCATCTGATCCAGTGAGGGAGCAAGGCCGAGAGAGACCGAGCGGAAACAGGCTGGCTCAGCCACGGGGCCTCTTCTCTTCCAGGGAAGAGAGCATTAGAGACCCTCCCGACGTGCACTCGTGTTCTCCAGCTGTGTTCCTGTGAGCACACGCAGGGCAGGAGAGAACAAAACACTGCGGAGCCAGCCCAGGTGCATTGTTACAGCAAAGGCAGAAAGAATCCCTGACCCACATTTGGCAGAAAGTCAGGATGAGTAACGTGGGCGAGACCCTCAGGCTCAGTGTGCTCGTGGTCATTCACACGGTGTCCTAGATGCTGTTCGTGAACACAGGCCTTTGTCATAGCAACGCCAGTAACTGAAGACATCTGACTGTCCTGCATCCTCCCCTGCCCCACCCCAGTGCAGTCAGCCAGTGTGGGGTCCTCACCCCACCCCAGCACAGCCAGCCAGTGTGGGGTCCCTACCCTCCCCAGCACAGCCAGCCAGTGTGGGGTTCCTACCCCACCCAGCACAGTCAGCCAGTGTGGGGTCCTCACCCTTCCCCAGCACAGCGGGCCAGTGTGGGGTCCTCACCCCACCCCAGTGCAGTCAGCCAGTGTGGGGTCCCTACCCTACCCAGCACAGCCAGCCAGTGTGGGGTCCTCAACCCACCCCAGTGCAGTCAGCCAGTGTGGGGTCCTCACCCCACCAGCCAGTGTGGGGTCCCTACCCCACCCAGCACAGCCAGCCAGTGTGGGGTCCTCACCCCTCCCCAGCACAGCCAGCCAGTGTGGGGTTCCTACCCCACCCAGCACAGAGCTCTAGAGCAGGGTTCTCACCCCACCCAGCATGGGGAGCTAGTGGCAATAAAAGTATTTTCCGTTTGCAGGCACTCTTTTCTGCTACTTGATCTCAATATTTTTCTTTATTTCCACCTCCTCTGTCCCATAGCTATGTTGATGGGAAATAAATGGCCCCAGTTACCTTATGCTTGGGGGGAATTTTAGTGCAGGATGAAGAGCTTGGGCTGTCCCCCGGGTTCAGATCCTGACACTTGCCTGTCTGTGTGGCTTGGAGCATGCGTCCTTTTTCCTCATCTGTGGAATAAGCAACCGGCCTCATGGGGCTATTGAATGGTTAAATGAGACCAGCCTGGGAAGGGCCTGCCGCACAGTAAGTGGGCAATAACTATTAGCTGCTCTTAGCATTCTCCTGTTGTTCCTTAAGAGGTTTCACTTTGACATTGGGTTTGGTCAATAGTAGTTCCAGGTCACTGGAAACTGAGGACAGCCTGTGGCTCATGGGTGCCCTGCAGGGGGCGTATTCGCTCAGTTTTACCAAGGCTGGCGTCTCTTCTTAATGGAGGGCTGGCCTTGGTGTCACTTCTGTGTGTTGATTAGGAAATGGATCAAGGAAACGGACTTGCGAGTAGTGTAATTATGTGAATCCTTTCTCAATGTACTCAGATTGGGGCATTTTCTCATATTGCGACATGCCTGTGGCTGGAAAATTGTAACTAGAAAGAAAGTGCTTAAACATGGCAGGCCTTGGGGTGGGGGGTGGGGCAGCCGCCCTGAGCCTGGCACAGGCCCACCTGGGCACGGTGTGAGTCCCCACCCCCACCCGCCCTCCTTCTCAGAGACCAGAGACCTGGCTGAGATGATCAGTGCTTCCTGTCAGAGTGAGTCCGGTCACTGCCGGCCTTGTGTGGGCCGGGGAGGTGTGTGTGTGTGGGGAGGCCTCTCACCGTTTCAGAGCTGAGTTACTTAGCGATCAGTGCTTCCTGTCAGAGTGAGTCCAGTCACTGCCGGCCTGTGTGGGCCGGGGAGGTGTGTGTGTGGGGGGAGGCCTCTCACCGTTTCAGAGCTGAGTTACTTAGTGATGCCACATCCTAGTTCTTAGGAGTCCTTTTCACTCAGTGACATTCCTATTCCAGGTGCTAAACAGCAGTGGAAACTTCCCTAAAGTAGATCTAGAACTTACCTTCTCCAAGAAAGAGCTACAGGGAGAGCAGGTCCTCCGAGACCAGGCCTTTTCCAGAAGGGGCCGAGCTGTGGTAGGAGGCAGTGAGTCCGGCTCATGCATTTCCCTCCCGCCCCTGTCACCACAGGGTTCTCTAAACATCTGCTCTAAAGAGGAGTTTCTCTTATCTTACCTAGCGGCTGACCGGTGTAACTGGGCTCAAATTATGTCTTTAATATAAGTCAAGGGCCCACACACGGAGTGTTTGTTTAAAATTAATTCATTCTAGCTCATTCCCTCAACAAATATGTGCATCCTCTTTGTACTTGTGCAAATCATTGGGCATACACCGTGAAGAAATAAACCCTATGTGGACAGAGATCACAACTAAAGTTAATGAGGGAGATAGGCATGATGCAAGGAAACCAATAACCATGCAGTTATACATTTTATTCCTGAGGGGGAAGAGTGGCACTATGAGAAAATAACCAGGGCAATCAACTCCGGATTGAAAAATCAGGGAGGGCTTCTTTGAGGAGGTGATATTTAAGCTAAGACTGAAGGAGGGGGAGAGGGAATCAACTAAGTAACATTGGGGCTCAGGGCATTTCAGACAGAGGGAGCAGCGAGGTAAGAGCCCTGAGCATGCACCAGGTCCTGTGAGCGATGGGGTAGCAGAGAACAGCAGGGACCAAATCCTGAGGCCCAGGAGTGTGATTTTGTTCTAAGAGGACACCGAAGCCAAAGCAGGATGGTGATGATCCAAATTATGTTCTTAAAGGCCTCTCAGGCCACTGGGTACCAAGTAGATTCAGAAAGAGCAAGAATGAAGGCAGAACCCCACAGAGGAGGTCATGGTCACAGTCGAGATGCGGAGGTGGTGGCAGGGGGTTGTGGCAATGCAGACAGAGAGAAACGTGCTTGCAGACAGAGCCGGGACCTGTAGGGGACAAGGGAGAGAAGGTAGAAAGCACCCCCACCCCATGCACTTTCACGACTGACTGCGCAGCTAGCTATCCACCTTTCTCTCCAGGTTATTCAGTAAAGTTACAAATCTCTCCTTTTTTAACCAGCTTGGTTTTGAGCAAAGCTTAGGGACTCAGGTCAGTCTTGAATCTGCAGCCGTGGCCTGAAATCTTACATGTCACTGTCTGTTTCACAGCCCACCAGGACTTCCTCCGAAAGCATCTATTCCAGACCAGGCTCCAGCATCCCAGGGTCCCCGGGCCACACTATCTATGTAAGTCTCCACTTCTGGAAGGGACTTCCGGGACAGGCGAGGTAGCCGTCGTCATAGTGGATGGATAATGCAAAATGGAACGATTCAAAATGACTTCTGTTTCTCTTCTGAGACCATTTTCATTTTTGTAGATCAGCCTTCTCAATCATGTACTCCTTCAGGAACTTAAATTTATCTGTGAACCTGATCATCCTGAGCTATCAAGTAGATGATCCATAACATGCAGAAATACGATGCAGGACTTAAAAACTATTGTGCCTAGCTTGCAGCTAGATATTTGGGGATTAATTATACACTTTATTTATTTATTTATTTACTTACTTATTTACTTACTTATTTATTTTTGGTTACTCCTCACCTGAGGATATTTTTTCCATTGATTTTTAGAGAATGGAAGGGAAAGAGGAAGAGAGAGAAGGAAACATCAATATGAGAAAAACACATTGTATGGCTGCTTTCACACACCCCAACCAGGGCCAGGGATCAAACCTGCAGCCCAGGTACATGCCCTTGGCCAGGAATCGAATCTGAGATACTTTTGGTGTGCAGATCAACACTCTAACCATTGAGCACATGGGCCAGGGCAAATTATACACTTTATAATGCTGACACTGAATATTCTTAAATTCTGCCACCAAGGTATTTAAGTATTTAGTTATTGGTTAAATATGCAGTTATTGATTTTAGCCAGGTGGGAGTTTTCCTTCTCTGGAGTAAATTTAGGGAAATATCCTGAAGGTGTATAGGCTTCTGTACTTGATGAATTCCATACAGACTTTTTCCTAAGCTTTTGGTGACTTATAGTTTTAATGTGATTAATATATAAGGGGCAACTTTCTAGAATTCACCTGCGCTAAGCTAGGTGTTTTGTTTCTGTCTATTTTTAAGGTTGCCGCTTTTTGAGCACGTAATGAAAAGCACAAGCAGCAGTTCCCCGGAGGTGAGACTGCAGAGTAACCTTTCTCTCTGCTCTTTGCCAGGCAAAAGTGGACAACGAAATCCTGGATTACAAGGACTTAGCGGCCATTCCCAAGGTCAAGGCAATTTATGATATCGAACGTCCAGATCTTATTACCTATGAGCCTTTCTACACTTCCGGCTATGATGACAAGCAGGAGAGACAGAGCCAGGGGGAGGTAAGAAGCTCCTACAAGTTGTGAGTCATGCAACAGCTTACGTCTCTTTTGTCATGTGTATAAGAACTACCGTTTGGAATCCAGGCCAGTCAGAGGGTCCTTTTGATTGCACACTATTCGCAGCCTTCCATCCCAGGTGCTTCAAGGTCCTCAAAAACCTGTGCTTGGCCTCAGGAGGTTACAGAGAGGCCGGGGAGCAGACCAACCGCACGAAAACCAGGTGAAGGACGAGTGAGCGTTCGTACCGGGTGGTAGGACAGAGGAGCCGGCCTGCTGAGAAGGAGGCCAAGCTCACAGGGGAGTCTGTGAGCTGCACAGAAGGAATAAGGCAGGAGGGTCTCCTGGGTGGGGGTGGCGGGGTGGGGAGGTCTGGTCTTGGGGCCAGCTGAACTATATTTATAGGGATCGTGAGGAGAGAGAGTACACCCCGCAATTTTGACAGCTGCAGTTTTTAACACAGGGTGATAATTAGTATGTGCAAAAATAGAAGAATTTCGAGAGAATGGTGCCACGATATAGTACAGGCGTATGCGCCAGGGTTCTGGAATCAAATCACCCGGCGTAACCTGGGGACGCCACATGCTGGTTGCATGAGGTTAGCCATGTGACAGCCATGGTGACCTAGTTTCTTTACCTGCACAACAGGGTCATGACAGAATCTCCCTCCGGGTGACAGTGAGGGTTAAATTAACTACCAACTCAAGATTAATATATATATCATATCTAAGCAGTTATTATCTGTGAAAGCTCATGTATATGAACTAACCTTTTGTAGCAGTTAGCAGAGAGCCAGGCTGGCGGCAAATATTCAGCTGTGAGGTGACAGTTGTTACTGTGGTTTGTACCTGTCCCCTAGAGGTGTGCTAATGCTTTCCCAGCCGACCATCCTGCTGCTGGGCCAGCCACTGAGCCTGGCCCCCCCCCCCCCCCCCGCCCCGGGCTGGGAGTTTCCTGCTGTCTCCTCCTACCCAGGTCTCTGGGCTCTGCTGTATTTCCCCTGGACTAAATTATTTTTCCCCCTCTAAATTTGCTTCCCTGTTATTTTTTTAAACCAGAATCACGTATACAATAGTTTGAGTTCACTCAGATATACGTTACTCAAGTTCTGGTCTGAAATCAGCCGTTCAACCAAGGTCGAAAAGGACTGTACATGTAACATCACACAGTGCCATGCGATCTTAAATGAAGAAAAAGCGTGAAAATGGGACTTTAATTTGTTCACAATTATTACATAATATTTATTTTGTAATTATATTTACTTATAGTCCTATTTCTGTTTCTTTAGAAATATCACATATTGTTCTTTTTTGTTTATTTTCCCATCTGGGTTTTACTCTGCATTGAAATGGTCTGTTGGGCAGGGAAAGTGATATCCGTTTTCACGTAGTGCCATCTAGTGGTCAAATAGGCGTAGCTGCACCTGCGGCCACTCAAAGGCAGCTGTAGGAGCTACTTGTTGATGTATTCCTTCGGTTATTAACACTTCCTTCATAGAATCCTTATACTGCCATTCTAGAAACCCCGGAGGAGTAAACTTGAAATTCTGGGTGCCTTAGAAAGTAGGGGTAGGGCAGAGCCTGAAGGTGAATGGTGGTAAGGTTGGCAAGGCCACCAGGGCAGGATGCCACAGACCTGGTCCTTACAGGCCTGTTTCGGTCATCAAACCATTGTATGTGATTGCTGTGCTTATCATTTAGTTAATAATCATGTTCACTGAATTCTGTAGACACTGTAACTCAGAGTAGTAAACAGCACTGGTTGAGCATAGAGGGGGAATAACTCCCATTTGTCTAGCTCAACCACATGTATTTACCAAAACCCATGGTTCTTAGGCAGGAACATGCGCCACAGTCACCCGGGAACTGTGTGCCTGCCGAGCCCCACTCTCAACTCGCTGCATCAGGAACGGGGGCAGGCAAGGGGTGCTGGCACGTGTATTTGGAATAATGTTTCCAGATGATGCTGACATACAACACTGACAACTGACAAGTTAATAAACATAGTGATTTTGAATTCTCTCTTGTTCTTCTAGTCTCCAAGGACTTTGTCTCCTACTCCATCCGCAGAAGTAAGTGCCATTCTTGAAATTTATAGTGGGTGGAGATGGGGAGTTGCTCGGACCTGTCCTAGCCTAGGATTTGGGGGAAAGGACATTAAATAAAAGAACAGAAAAACTGTGCGTGAGATAATGATGAATTAGAGGCGTGGTGCACAAAATTTGTGCACTCAGGGAGGGGGGCCCTCAGTCTGGCCTGCACCCTCTCACAGTCCAGGAGCCCTTGGGGGATGTCTGACTGCCATGGAGGTGGGAGAGGCTACCACTGCTGTGCTCGCCAGCCGTGAGCCCGGCTTCTGGCTGAGAGGCGCTCCCCCTGTGGGAGCGCACTGCCCACCAGGGGGCAGCTCCTGCGTTGAGCATCTGCCTGGCTGAGAGCTCCCCCTGTGGGAGCGCACTGTCCACCAGGGGGCAGCTCCTGCTTTGAGCATCTGCCCCCCTGGTGGTCAGTGTGCATCATAGCAACCGGTCATTCAGCTGTTTGGTCGATTTGTATATTAGCCTTTTATTATATAGGATGTAGGCCTCCTCGCAGGTAAGATAGGGCTATAAGACACAGCAGTAAAGTTCTCTTTACATGGAGACTGTGGGGTAAAATCAGCCTATGGCCTGCGCCTGTGCTTCTGAGTGGTAGGAAGGGTCTACAGGGAGTGAGGCCACTTGTCCCAATATGAGGCTCTCTCCCCTTATCCATAGTTACTGACCCAAATCCTAGCAGACTGGATTATCTGAAATGGCTAACAATGGTCATAGTGTGTCCTATGAACAGCCACCTTCATAGGAGGCCACACCTTTTAGCCTAAAATAAATTATCTTTTCCCCCTTCTCTGGGTAAACAGACTTTACAGTGGATGTAGTACCGATCTCCAAAATATAACAACTCCCTCACACTGTACCCCACATCCCAGTGTCAGGAGTTTCTAGGTTTACCCTCCCCCCACATTCACTACCTACTTGGTGACCAGTGGCTTTCTGTCGTCCCTGCATATTTTTCCTTTGCGGGGTGGCTCTGAGACTAGTGGCCTAAGCTCAGACCAGCCCAGACCTGAGCATGGTCCAGCACCAAGTCTGCCTCAGCCCTTTCTTTCATTGTAGCCATTACAGCTAATAACCAAGGGACTGTGTATCCCTTGTGCTTTCTATTATTTTGCATTTCCTTATGTATCCAATGAGCAAACTCCTCCAGAGTTAGATCTAGCTAGCCCTACCTAAAAATAACAATAAATAAAATCAATAGTCTTGTCTCAAAACCAAGCAACTTTCTGGATCTTCGACATAAAACTGAACTGATCTTAAGTAATTGCTATAACCATACAGGAAAAACTCGGTAGTATTCTGATGGTCTGTGGCTGCGGCCTGTGAATAATCAATTTCTATTAGCATTCTGATCATTACAGCTGAAGTTATGAAGAATTAACTTCTCTTATTGACCAGTTGCAAGATTCAGGCACATTATCTGGGGAATTTTTGTTTCGTTGTTGTTTTTATTTGATTTATTGTGACAGCCCGTTAGGATCAAGCCAAAGCCTCTTGCCATGTGCTTTCAGATTTCATGCAGCCCTCGGTGCTGAGGTTTTAACATAGTCATTGCTCACACACGCTTCCCACCTTCTATTGTGTCAGCAGAAACTTCATGGGTCAACAAATTCCTGAAATGCCAAGCATTCTAGTACTCTCGTCATCCTTTAAATAGCGATATATTATGTTGATGCGTGGGGCTTTTTGCCCTTTATACCTAATACATTATTTTCTAGACTTGGACACGGGTGACATGCTGATGGTATTATTATGCCCTCATTTACTTAATTGCTCCCCAACTTGCTGAGCATGTAATACAAAGTTTTCTCCTTAAAAATGGTGGTATTTTAAATATCTTTGAGTAAATTCTAAAGATCATTTAAAGATCTTTTTTTATTATTTCCTTGGAATATGTTTCCCAAAGTTGAAAGTAGAATGACTGAGGCCACCACCAGCTTGTTCTCCGGGAAAATCGGCTTAAAATGTCACCAGATGAGTGTTGCGGACACTGTGGGCTGGTGGTCAGAACAGGGGCTGAGACTAGAGCAGGAGGTGGGCTCTGAGGCGGGCTCTGCCTGTACAAGCTACGCTCGTACCCATGGGTCTCTTACCTGCTTGGAATCTTCTGGAACAAGGGGAAGCAATAGCATGTGTCCCACCTTATTGTGCAGGTCTGATGAAACGATGTATGTGAGCAAACGTCATAAGCCTAAAAAGCCCAATACACACGTAGTCATTGGAATTACTCCCTTATCCCAGAACTCTGTCAACACTGGAGTCTGTCATGCCTACTTGTCAGAATTGGGGTAAATGCAAGTACGACAGGTCTTGAACAGAAGGCGTGAACCACCGATGCTCGTCTGCATGATGTTTAAGGACCAGGGCCCTGAAGTGTATCCATGAGCCCCTGGGTAGCTTTCGTGGGACTCGACATCACTTGAACGTGACCGTGGCCTGAGTGCACGCTTTGTGCCCACGCTTTCTCGCACTGTGTTTCCAGGGGTACCAGGACGCTCGGGACCGGATGATGCACCGGTCCACCAGCCAGGGCTCCATCAACTCCCCGGTGTACAGCCGCCACAGCTACACTCCCACCACGTCCCGCTCTCCCCAGCATTTCCACAGACCTGGTAAGGCCGCTGCTCCCAGGGTTCACTCTGTATGATAGTCTGCGTTTCTGTGTGATGCTTTCTCCCTGTCGCTGAGAGCTGGCTGCCGAATACTGACCCCTCTTCCAGAAAAAAAAAACACACACACACACACACCTCCTATTGACTATAGTTTGTGTTGCATCTTTTCTTGAAACAGAGTTATTTTGTGGTTATATTCATTATGATTTATTAAATAATTGCATTTGGACAGGGAACGACTGTAAGCAAAGGAGGGTGTTTTGGGGTTTGGTTTTGTTTTCCTTTAGTCTTGAAGAAGATCTCATCCCTTTTAGACTTTAATGAAGATCTCCAACAGAAACTATTTTGATGTACCTTTTAGGCACATCAGCCTCATCCAAGATCCAGTATTAGCCATTTGTTGGTGGGTTTATTCCTTTTCTCTTCTCCAGGCACGTGGTGTTACCGAGCATGCTTGGTTAAGCACCTCCTAGAACAAAGTATTGTATACAAGCTCAGGGTTGTATATTACTTTTATGATACATTCCAACCCTAAGATTTTGAATCAGACTTGGAAAACATTAGAGATGTATTGTGAGAGAGAATATGACGTTGTAACGCACTGCCGTTGACCTTTATCTGTGCAGAATTTGATGCCTGTTAGTGGGTGTCTCATATGGGGAGTAAAAAAGAATGGGGGATCCCAGCACAGATCCAGAATTGCCCAAGAAAGGGATTCCCAAAGGAAGACTTGGGCCTTTTGAACAAACTCGTGATTAGTGATGACATGCATCTATGAAAACTTCTGCACGTCTGATGAGGCCAAACCCCCTTATATGCTAACCTACTTGACAAAATAAACCCAAAGAAAATGAATAAAATGTAAAAGGATTGCAATCTTTTCTCAAAAGCCATAGATTCGATGCTATTAGAGGAATGAATTTTTATTATTTGATCCTTCAGTAATGTATAGTTTTTTTTCTAGACTCAATACTTTGTTGAGATACAGTCATTTTCATATTGAAGTTAATGAGAATTTTCAGGCAATGAATTCCTTTCTCTTTTCATGTACAAGTTTATTCATTTCATGTGTGCCCTGGACCTGGGTCTGGATGTAGGCCTTTGTCCATCTGGGTGGCAGGAAATCCTTTAAGCTGCCACCCTGTGTGTGGGCATGTTGCTGAGGGAGGTCACTGAGACCCCAACCAGGACCTTGTCAGAATGACACGGGGCTGCTGGGAAATTGTTCCAGAGCCCTCTGAGGGGGAGGGAGGGGTCAGTCAGGGGCAGTGCTTCCCTTCAAGGCCGTGTCCTGATTGAGCACTCAAAAGTTTTCATCTGTCCTGGTCACAGTTCTAACGTCAGTAACCTTCAGAAATTCCCCCTTCTCCGTATCCCTCCTTCTCTCCTTCACAGTGTATGACAGATACGCGATGCCAATGCTCAGGGTTTCTAAGCATTTTTTCAAGGTCTGCCCTAGTGAAGTGAAGCTGGTGTGGTCCTGATAGCACAGCTGTGGTCTGTATAGGGGTGGGGGACGTCTGGCCCGCGGACCGTGTAAGGTTCCCCAGATCATTTGGTCTGGCCCTACCAAGGCTTTAGGGGCGAGTTAATTAAATGTTTGACCAAACACCAGGCTAATCTTTAAGCTGGTAATTTTGTATGGCCCACGAACGACGTGATAAATATCCACATGGCCCTTGGTGGAGAAAAGGTTCCCCACCCCTGGTAGAGCACCTCAAGTTATCCACTCCGAAGGTCCTAGATGCCAGGCGAGGATGCAGGGCCCCTGGGCTTAGCTTTAATGTCCATCCTTCTTCTGAGAGAACAGCGCTGCCACTACCCGGTTCTCGGGATCCTAAGCAGCTCTTTGACACCCAGGGAACACAGACAGGGGTGGGGTCTTTTTCCTGCGTCAGCAAAATAAAATTAGACTTCCAGGGGGAAGATGTGCAGCTTAAAAAAGTAAAAAGAATCTGTCCCTTACACATCAGTCCTTCTTTTCAAGGTTCCTGCAATGACTGGCACTTTTTGGACATGTGCTTCCGAGGTTCTGGTTTGTCAGTTGCTTTTTAAAAACAGCTGTTTTGGGGTCTAAATGATGTGCCCGGTACTGGCTGACCCATAGCTGGTGGCATCCTAATGGTGGGGGGCGGGGCGGCGTCTTGGTGGCCGTTCCTTCTCGCTAAGGCCCTTCATTCTCAGAGAGCGCCTCTGTACCAACCTGAGTCTGGGTATCTGCACATTCTCCCCACTTGCCTAACCCTTAGCAGGAGCTTCCTTAACCCTTTTGCCTTCCTCCCTTTTCAGACTCCTGATGAATGATCTTTATCCTCCCTCTGCTCCCCCCTCTCCCCCCACGCCCCTTGGAACGATGCCTGGTCCCTGCTCCTGTGTTAATTTCTGTTCTTCTGGGTATCTGCAAATTCTCCCCACTTGCCTAACCCTTAGCAGGAGCTTCCTTAACCCTTTTGCCTTCCTCCCTTTTCAGACTCCTGATGAATGATCTTGATCCCCCTTCCCCCATACCCCACTTGCCTGGTCCCTGCTCCTGTGTTAATTTCTGTTCTTCTCTTCTGTTTCCACCTTGCCCGCCCCGCCTCCTTGCCGCCCAGAGCTGCTGTCTCCTGGTGTGCAGAGGTTGTCCTACCTGCGCACCAGCAGCCTCAGCTCCGCACACAGCGACTCCCGCCCCAACTCCCCCTTCCGACACCACTTCATCCCCCAGGTCAAAGGTAAGGAGGCAGGCTTCCAGGCAGCACCACCTGTTGGAGAGTTATTAGCACCGGGAAGGCTAATAAGGCGATCTCCAAGGGTCAGCCCGAGCTCCCCTGGCATGCCTGCCTGTGTGGCGCCTGCACCAGCCGTGCCTTAGAACTGGCATAGCACCTCCCGGTGGAGGAACATGTCACTTCTAAGGGCCCTCGGTGAGGAAACAGGAAGTTTGTTTACAACCAAAGGTTTATCTATAATATATATTACTATTTTGTTTTTCTGTACGTCAAAAGCAAAATATAATATATAGTTGGGGTATTTGCCTGGTTTTAATATTCGATGTGGCTCAGCAAAACCCAGCGGGATTCAGCAACAGATATTCAAAAGCCGTCCCAATGGTGATGAGCCGCTTAACCACTTACTGATATTAACAACATTTGGACCGTATAGAAAACATCGACGGCGAGGGAACTTAAATGTCTAGGTTTGAGCCGACCGAGTCATCTTCCGTTGGCCTGCCCTGGTGTCTGCATGAGGGAGGAGCAAGGCTTTGCCTTCTGAACTCTGTTCTTGTCCCCCATTTCTGCCCGTCCCCTTCATGGCATTCCCACTGTTTCCTTCACTGTCCTTTAAGCTTCTGTAGCAGCCCTCCCCGGGGCTCTGTTCCCCTCCACTCTGTTCCCCTCCACCGGCTGGGGAAGCCAATAGCCCCAAAGGAATAAGGCAGTAAACAAGTGTGAACTCCCACAAGGAGGCTAATTCTTTCCATAGCCTTGATTTAAACCAATGAAAGGAGCTAGAAGGGGAGGAGCAGGCAAGCACAGATGTGGTCAGGGGTCTGAGCCAGTCCTGAAGGGTTCTCACCTGGCTCCAAGTGCTCGTGTCTCTAACGCTTCTGTTGCGTAGCCTAAACGTTGTTGTATTTGGAAGATCGCTTGCAGTCTACTCAAGCTATTTCCTTTTTGCTCGCTCGGATTTTTGAGCATCTCAGTCCTAAAATACAGATGTGTTGTGCTGATCAGCATGTAGTCATTTTATGTGTGCTATGCTGGCATTTTCTGTGCCGTGAAAATAACATTGCTGACATGTTTATGGAAGACACACACTATTTGCCATTAACAAAGAGTCCCGTCTTTTTTGGTAGATGCAGCACTTTCTAAAATTCTCGACAGATTATTTAAAGTGGTCTTGGAGAGAGGGAGAAAACTTTTTTATATAGATGTAAGATGATACTTTAGACAAGTTTATAAAACCATAAGAAAGTATTGAAGAAACTTCAAAGATGTATTTTAAAGAGACTTGAATATAGAAGCCCTTGGCCAAATCAAGATTTTGTTTGTTTTTAATACATAAGGGAAAATACATTTTTAATTCATTGAGATGTAAACGGCCTCGTTTGGTTATGTTTCCTCTTTCAGAAGAGGTACTTTTCGTAGAAAGAAAAGGGCCGTGTGCCCTGTAAGGTTATACAAAGTTCATACAGAAAGCACATCACAAAGTCTCCTATACCTTCTGTCTGTGAGCAGCCTTAGGAGAGATGGATGGCCCACCCATAGGGACACTGGAGTCCTGGGTGGGGTACTCTCTCTGTCACTAGCCAGTGTGGGACCTCGGATGTTGGCTTGACTTTGTTACTCGCCTCACCTGTAAAACCTCTCCTAGGTCACTAGAGCGTGTGAGGTCAAGTGCCCCGGTGTGTGTAAGCACCGAGCTCAAGTGAGTCTTCGGTGCCCCCTCGGCATGGTGCTCTTAAAGCACTTTCCGTCTTCCTTTCGCTCTTCACAGCATCTGTGACGTAGGCCCAGAACGGAGATGGAGAGCTGCGGCCCTGGGTCGGCGACCCGGCCAAGGGCTCACAGCTGGCAAGTGGCAGCTCCAGGACCAGACCCCAGGCCTTCCCATCCCTCACTCAGATGAGGTGTGTGCATTTCAGTACAAAATAGACTTAGAGTTGAACTCTGATTATCCACCTCTTCTTAACTGGAAAATCGAATTCTTACTGAGGGTAAGACAGACAGCTACTTCAGTCATGTAAATTACAAAATTAGCAATTTTTTACTTTTTAATAGAAGTATCAACTGGTTCTAAAAATTACAGCACCTCTGTGTGTCTAAGTGGTACTGTATTTAAAAAATATGGATATACTTTCTTTTCTGTTTTTAGTCTGAATTTGAAGTTTTTGACACAAGTATTATGAATTTAAGTGATAAACAACATTAGGCTAAGAGGGGTTAGCATGACCCTGAACTTATACTTAAAAACACCTGATAATCTCCCATTTTCTTTTCACTACACATATACCTATAGCTTGTTCATATGACAGAGTCTATAGAAAATAAACTAAAAAATATAGAAAATGTAAAATATAATGTACATCACAGTATATGCTCAGTTTTAAAAGTAGATGAGCTTTTTGCCGAACTACAAAATGAACCATGGAGAATTTGTACAGTAACTAGATTGCTTTAAAAGCCTGGTATGGCTAAATGCTGATTCTCCAGAGAATTACTTCTTGGTTGTTATGAAAAAAACATGTACCCATTCACATGGAAGGCCTCTCCCACTTCTGGAAATTCCCATGTGGAGGGAACTTATGGCCATCGGAGAAGCACGTGGACAGGGTACCCCAGGAAGCTCGCGGCCCTCCATTGGAACGGTTCCTTTCCTCTTCGAGCTTGTGTTGTGGTCTCAGGGGAGTTTTGAAAACAAATATAAGCTGGAGAGCTTTCGGCCCCGGGGTAAGATGACCATCCGAGGAATGTACAGCTAGAAGGGAGGGCCCTTCCACTCTGACAGCCTGAAGCCCAGCCCCCCGGGGCCCAAGTCCACTTCCTGGTCCTTATTTCTCATGCATGTGGCCCGGGCCCCGGGGTCTGTGGAGCTGAGGGTGCCTGCACGGGTGTAAAGCTGAGATGCGCATCACAGGCTGGCTCTGTCTCAGTGGCTTCCCCGTCCACTTCCTGTAGCCTCTGTCTTGTTTCCTGTGTCTTTTGTTCTGTCTCTGACCTTCCTTGCAGCCTCATTCTGGGATGTCATTGTTGGGTCATTTGGGCAAGTGCATGCCTGGAGATTTGGAATCTTCACTCTGTTTGGGATCTGTTTGTGCTGTGCTTTCTGCGTTTCTCTTCCCTCCCTTTGAAATACTGTGAGACATTACGTTCTGTGTCCACAAAATGTATCAATCAGATGAGTGGCTCTGGCTCAGACAGGATTGGACACTCGCTGAAGGGAGCCATGACACTATTGAAGCTTTAGACAGGGACTAGCGATCTGGGAACTGTCATGAAATTCTAGATGCTGCCAACTTTCAGGAGCCAATCCAAGGATTCATGTGAAGGAACAAAATGGCTGGGAGTGCGCTATATACAATATTATGTGATAACTACACTATTACATTATTTGTCAGCAGTGCCTTCACTCTGGGCTGATAGGTGGTGATGATGACCGATACTTTCATATACGCTATTTCATCTGCTGCCTCATACATGACGTACATAATAAACTAAGCACAAAAATAACCTTTTAGTGCCTCATCAGTTATTTCCTTCCAGGATAGAGTTAAAAGTTTTATCACTTGAAGGTAGGGTATTCAACCTAGCAAAGTTGGAAACAGGCCTCATCTTGAGAATATTTCTTTTTCTTTGAAAAATGACAAAAGTTTGTCATGCCTTTGGTATTCCAAGGGTGGAGCACGTGGTACCTAGCAGCGCTTGTATGCTGAGCCCTTATTCCAATGAGCCCTCATGACGTGAGGAAATCATATGGTACAAAGTCGCTCAGATGGGCATGTTGCTGAGTCTCTCTTTACCTTGCTTTAAACTTTTGTGGGAGATTTATTTTATTTTATTTATATATTTTTATTGATTTCAGAGAGGAAGGGAGGAGAGATAGGAACATCCATGATGAGAGAGAATCATTGATTGGCTGCCTCCTGCACGCCCCCTACTGGGATCAAGCCTGCAACCCTGGCATGTGCCCTTGACCAGAATCGAACCTGGGACCCTTCAGTCTGCAGGCCAACGCTCTATCCATTGAGCCAAACCAGCTAGGACTGTTGGAGGTGTTAAATGATTATAGAGTTAAATCTACTTACAACGACTTGAACACATGAGGGCTTTTTCTAGGAACTAGAAAGGTCAATGGTTGCTGAAGATATGCAGCTAAATAAAGAACTGTGCCCAACTGGTGCCAGCGTTCGGCTGGAATGCACCCCCTGGGAGTTCAGAGAGTTGTCGGCAGCATCCGGGAAGGGATGGGCTTCTATGGCCACTTGCCAGCAGAGCACCTTCATGAAGGGAAGATGTTTCATAGTCAGGCAAATGCCAGTTCCAATAACCTTACACCCTGTGTCCTGTACATGCAGATATTTGTGGGTGCACATGACTCCGGCTAATAATTATCAAAACAAATGTAATAGTGTTTCTTGTGATTGGACATGATAGCCCACACCTGCGCAAACATTTCCCTGAAGTGGCTGATGTTGTACAAGTGCAGGGAGGCTAGAGGCAGCGGGTGCAGGGAGGAGCAGTGGGGTTCAGAAGCAATAGCACCCCCTGCGTAGGGTCTGCAGAATGAGTCTTCAAAAAACCAACCTCAAAGAAAGCGAGAAAGTTGAGTGTCTCTAGAACTTCTTTGGAGAAGAGCCCATAAGAAGTATTCTGTTTTTCAATCATGGGTCACTCTTCTGAATAATCCCTAATGTTTAGAGGAGTCAAGAATTCCCCTGAAATGAAACAGTTAAATTGGGGTTATTGAGGATCGGCTCTAATGGGAACGTTACAAAAACGGGGTGCGATTGTGATCCCATTGCTGCCTTTAATGAAGAGATAGATGGTGGCTGGGTTAGTGCAGTGGTGCTCACCACATTAGGCCATGAAGAGCTGCCGGGTTAGTTCGTTGGCCTCCTTCAATCGTTCATTCACAGACATTTACTGGGCACTCACTCTGGCCAGGCGCTGTGCTGAGCACACAGATGAATGAGACCGAGTTCTAATTCTTCCTTAGATTTAAAGTGGGATTTTCTTCTAAACATAAAGCATAGTCTCCCTCCCCTGCTTGCTTCTACCTGTGTTAATAATACTCATTTTTTTCAGACAGGAACCGGTTACTTCTTTTTAGGAGAGTGATAGTAAATGAGATAGCGTTTTTTGAAATGAGTTTTTGAATACATCGCAGTTTAGAGTGAAGAGTCATAATTTTTAGAAGCTAACATCTGACTTAAGTAGTAAAGTCTAATTATAATATATTGGGAGCTAGATGCTTAAGTGACTTGAGGAGGGGGAAAAAGACAAAAGTTTCAGAATATGATAACCAAAAACTTAGAATATTTATTTGAGCCAGTTAAATTCAGGTTTCACACCTGAAATATCGTACTGCCCATTTGGTACAGAACTGTGCTCTGGTTACCTAAAATTGCACATATTGAGAGATTAAAACTATGAAATGTGTTGTTTTGAAACTCCAGCAGTTGACATCTTTCATTTTCTGCTGGCCAGATTTAGAACAGTTTGGCCTAACTGAGGAAACTGGCTCTTGTACATCTAAAATTAGTACAATGTTATATGTCAACTATGTCTCCTTTTTTCAAAAAAATTAAAAAGATGGTAGAAAAAAATCAGCTCTTGCTATATATTTTTTAAAAATCTATGATTTATTTTAAGCTGTCATCATTAGATAAACTGATCTTCATCAAAATTTAAAACTTCTGCTTCAAAGGGCTATCAAGAAAGTAAAAGACAACCCACAGAATGGGAGACAGTTCTCCGTTCACCCCTGCAGTTCGCGTGGTCAGCAGGGAGGGCGGAGGCAGTGGTAGCTCTCAGGGCTCCTGCAGCCACGCCCAGCGTCCTCTCCACACCCCTCCCCGTTCTCCTCCAAAAACACCACGCTTTCCAGCCAGTGGCCAGTCCTGTTGCTCCCGCCCACTGTGCCCTCCCATGCCTCCTCCCTTAGGATGCTCCAGCCTTCTGAAATCTGAGCGTCCCCACCCTCTGCCCACCACCCACCTGGCGAGCATACTCTGCCGTGTCCCGCGCAATTCTCATATCTTTCTGTCGCTTTCCTGAGGAATTGATGGTGCACACCTTTCTCTGAGTGTCATAATTTTTTCATATGCCTCTGAATACTATGCAGGGTATTATATTTATGTGTCTTAAGTCTGACTCCTTAGGTCAGCGGTTCTCAACCTGTGGGTCGCGACCCCTTTGGCGGTCGAACGACCCTTTCACAGGGGTCGCCTAAGACCATCCTGCATATCAGATATTTACATTGCGATTCATAACAGTAGCAACATTACAGTTATGAAATAGCAACGAAAATAATTTTATGGTTGGGTCACAACATGAGGAATTGTATTTAAAGGGCCAGAAGGTTGAGAACCACTGCCTTAGGTGGACTCTGGGCCCCTGGAGGGCAGGGACTAAATCTCCTTCATCTACTTATCCTCACTCATAGCTCAGGGCCCAGCCATCCCAGGTGTCCAGTTATTAGAGTGGGTGGTGCCTCCTCTTCGTAGAGAAAGATGGAGAGAGGTGTACGTGGTCCCACAGTACCTGGGAGAAAGGGGCTGCCTCATCTGGTGTATTTCAAAGAGGAACAGAAACACAGGCTGCAGTGAAGGCATTTGGGTTGCTCAGAGCAAGGCCGGGGGTGACCACACAGGCTCCCGGGCGTAGCCTTCGTTCAGAGAAATGCAGTCCAGCCACCAGCCTCTGTCATCAGGCCCGGAAGGCTTGTATTTGGGTTGCCTATCCCGCTCCTTCGCACGCTTGGGATCTAACCATCTAATAATTGGTCCTGAACCATTACCCAGTGCCTTTCCATTCCTCGTACCGAACGCCCCATCCGATCAGTGCCCTGCCTGCTCACAGCTCAGCCACATGCCTTGGATGACGTGCCTCGCTGCTAGCTGCTTTACCACCGTGACCTGAACGCAAACCTCTCTTACGGGAAACTAAACCTGATCCCCCCTTTGCCAGCCACGTTGCTACACTGAGTTTGTTTCTTTCGTTCCTCCTTTTTTGATGTACCTCCTCCCCGTTGGTGGTTTTGAAGTTTTATTACGCTCGCTCGGTTTCCTTTATTGCTGTCCCTTCTCTCATTTTGTTTTCTCCATTCTTCTCATTGGAGGCAATGAGCCGTCCAGCGGCCGGAACTCCCCTCTCCCCCACCGGCCAGACAGCCGCCCTCTAACTCCAACTTACGCTCAGGCCCCTAAACATTTCCATGTTCCAGGTAGGAGCTGACGCGGTCTATGTCATGGTGTCCTGTCGCAGTGTAGAATGTAGCCTTGTCACCTCTGTCTCGTCTCCATTGCTCATGCTCTTTACATTGGGATGTACAGTTGACAAACCCTAAATTGCAGGATCTGACCCAGGGGGCCTTTCAAAAACGTTCTATGTGGAACGCCAGGATGATATTGAAGGGTTCGGTTTTCCCAAGTTATTTTTTTTTAATATGTTTTATTGATTTTTTTTACAGAGAGGAAGGGAGAGGGATAGAGATTAGAAACATCGATGAGAGAGAAACATCGATCAGCTGCCTCCTACACACCTCCTACTGGGGATGTGCCCGCAACCATGGTACATGCCCTTGACCGGAATCAAACCCGGGACTTTTCAGTCCGCAGGGCAACTCTCTATCCACTGAGCCAAACCAGTCAGGGCTTCCCAAGTTATTTTTGAAGGGGTGTGGGAGGTGGAGAGTGAAGGAATGAGGGTTTGAGTTGTGTTGTTTTTACTAAAATTTTAATTTCACCTTTATATCAGCGGCTCCTAAGATATCACGCTGTGGCTTCGTGTCATTGACTAATTAGCACAATGGCGATGCAGTGACCTTCTCGTTCTAAGGATGGAACCACAGCAACACTGAGTGCTTTTCCCTGTGTCTCCAATGTGGAGACTCTTCCCCTGGGCTTTTCTGAGCGGAGTAAAATGGTCTCTCTAAGCATATCCCTCACTAACCACCCCCGGAGCCGCAAAGGGATCTTGCAATTTAGGCGTGGTGCTGCCAGCTTCGCTCTGCAGTCACAGCACCTGCTGTCTGTCGCAGCACGAACAGTCACTGGCCACCGGAACTGGGAAAATCAGAACCCGCCGCATCGTCATGTTTAGGCTCAGCCCCGTTTGCAAAGGCAAGATTGGCCATCCCAAGTCCCGGCATCATTTTTCCGTGGGAAGCACATTGTTTTGCTTCCTTTAGTTCCCGGAAGTGGTTTAATACATGACCCATTATGTTCATGCTAGTATACATAGTTGGGATCTGAAATCGGGTTTTTTCCTTTTGCATTCCAAACTGACCTAATAAAACAGAGGAAACTTCATTGAGATTCATTCCGCTAAGCTAGGATTGCCTTTTTTAAAAGTGCCATGAACCTTGAAAATCAATGTTACGCAGTTGAGCGACCCTCCCCCCTTTTTTTTCATTAAAAATGCCCCACCAAGATGCAGTGCCCAGGGTTCTGGAGAAACAAAGCTTTTGACATTTCCTGAGTATTTGTGCTCAAAGTGAAATGACAGCATAATCAAACGGGGTCCTGTGTAAATATGTGAATAATATTTGGCATCTCAGTCTTTAAAAAAAAAAAAATTGGCCTATAGGAGTTAGGCACACATCCTGGTAGTACATCAGACTAGTTTTGCCCATACAAAGTGTTTCTGTGTTTAAAGAAATTACTCCTAGTTTTTCTACATTGCTTTCCACTGTTCCATTCATTAGTTGAGAAGGAAATTGAGCCACTGGTATCTCCTGGGAGCTCAATTTCTAGACAGTAGCATTTTGGGGATTTTCCCCAAACTGGTTATGTCTTCCTCACCGTAGAGTATTCCACTGCTTGCATTTCTTCCTGTTTTAGTCCCACTTTTAGTGAAATGTGTATTGGAAATAAAGGGCCCATGAATTAATGACATCTCTATATATGCTAAGATGTATTACAAAGGATTTCACATCACTTGGTGTAGTGATTCGCTCATTCCTGTAATTTCTGCTTCCAGTAACACCGCTCTTTGTAATACAAAAGTTGACCATCTGGGTTATATTTGTTCAATAGTCTTCAGTTTGGTTTGCCTCTTGCTTGTTCTGTTTTTCCCATCGCGGAACTGGTTCCCATAATCACACACCTTTGCTTTTCATTTCCACAGATCAAGGGATCAACATTTACCGAAAACCACCCATCTACAAACAGCATGGTAAAACCCGCTTCCTCCGCGTTAGCTTTTAAGTAGCAGCGTCTGCTGAACTTCTCTTTGCTGTCCTCTGAAAGGCTTATCAGCTGCTGCTTTCGAAAATCAAACCGGGGTGCCCAGCGAATTGTGCCTTGATGTCCTCCTGAGATGCAAACATTGTGAAATTGGGGTTTCTAGAGGGAGGAGGCTTAGCATGGTCAGGAAGCTCCTAGCTCATTTCTGAGCCCATCTAACCACGAATCGTGCCATTCATTGAGAAGGGGTAGGACTAGCCACACAATGTGGTCAGGAAGCTCCTAGCTCAGTGGTCGGCAAACTCATTAGTCAACAGAGCCAAATATCAACAGTACAACGATAGAAATTTCTTTTGAGAGCCAAATTTTTTAAACTTAAACTATATAGGTAGGTACATTGTTATTAACTTAATTAGGGTACTCCTAAGGCTTAGGAAGAGCCACACTCAAGGGGCCAAAGAGCCGCATGTGGCTCGCGAGCCGCAGTTTGCCGACCACTGTCCTAGCTCATTTCTGAGCCCATCTAACCACGTATCATGCCATTCATTGAGAAGGGGTAGGACTAGCCACACAATAACTCACAAACACCCTAGCAAGACATGTTTGTTTTTTCTCTGCCATTTAATAATTTAACCAGCCTCTATAACTATTTTGATCAGCTTACAATTTAACTAATTAAAACTAGTGAAAGCCAGCATTCCGGAAAAATTAATTTGACGAAGCCCTATCAGCTTGGCTGTCCAGTTCCCCAGTGTCTTCTGTAGCATGAAGACATCTGTGCCCAGTGATGGAGTGGATGGGACACACGCTGACTCGGAGTCCTGGCCCTCGTCCCCGCTCCTCACCTCAATGGCTCTGTGATTTAGGATGTCATGGACACAATTCCTCTGTCCCTCCGTTTTCTCAAATCTGTGAGTTAGGCTAATTGGTCTGTGAAATGCCTGCAAGCCAAGAATCACTGCTGTGGATTTAGAGTGGTGCTTTCCTTGTCTGGGAGTATGGAATTTTGAAGCCCAGGAAACCACCTCACTATGTGTAAATCACACACACACACACACACACACACACACACACACACACAATTAGGTCTCTCAATATTTATCTGCCACCAATCTTGGTGAATGGATTCTTCTAAAGCCAAGATAGGTCTTTAAGTGATTTCAGAAAATTATACACAAATTGTGCCCGGAAATTTGAAGGCTGCCTTTAAAAGGTAGTTGACATTAATGAGTCCTTAAGGATTAGGATGACATGAAAAGCAAACAAAGTCAAAAAAGCACAGGGGAACATATTTAGGCCAACATTCTCGGGGGGGAAGAGAATGTATGTATTGTAATGTTTGTGGAATTATGACTTTCTTCTTCATTCTGTTTTTTTTTTTTATTTAAGATTTTACACCACATGCTTGCTTTTTTAAGTTTGTTAACATTGTTTTTGTTTTTGTTTTTTTTATGGTTTAATGTCTTGTCACCCACTCATTAACATATGAATGTTTACTGACTTCACCAATTCTAATGAGTAAGTACTGTTCGAAGTCACACTTTTTTTTTTTTTTTTCCAAATTTAAGAATAAGATTCTCAGTTAGATTGATCCATTTAGAGTCTTTTGAAATACTGGAATCTTTAGGCCCTGCCGCTCTAAACAAAAATAATCAAATGACTAAGACTAAAGATGGAATAATGTTAGATGATTTATTTGGAAGGGATTAATTGGCTTCTTCTCTTGAAATTCACTTTGACTTTCCTCTTTTCCTTCAGACCGTTGTAATTAATTAATTAATCAATTAGAGTAGTGCAACCAAAGCAGCACGTCCCAAAGGACATTCTGCAGAACAGGCAGTCCATGCAGTAGAAACAGGTCCTACCGAACCCTGGTGTCCGCCCTGGTGCATTTGGAAAATGCTAGGTTCAGAGGAAGGCACGCTTTTTTTTTTTTTTTTGTAATACAGAACTCAGCCTTTACTGCGCTAACACATTCTGTTCTTCTTTAAGAAGAGGGTATTTATGCAGTGCTTTCCAGCCTGAATTTTTTTTTTTCTCATGAGGTTAATGATTCAGAGAAACACTCTTCCAAGCCTGGCCAGGCCTTGTTCCTTATTATTGCAAAGGACGACCTTGGTCAAGTCACTTAAGCAAATTGAGACCTAGAAGTTTTCAATAAGAATGAGGACTGGGAGCTGAAGATTCAAAGAATTGTATCCAGATTCAACAAGCTGTGAGCCCTGGGAGAGAGGACGTTTTACTTAAAGCAACATAAATATTTTGAAATGTTTAGTAACATCCCAGGTCACTTGGCAGAAGTAGGACCTGAGCATTTCTCCCCTCTTGCTGGGCTCCATCTCTGATTAGATTGGGGGCTCTAAGCCTCCGATGCTTCCTCTAAGCAGAGCCATTAAGAGCCCTGCGCGGGCCTGGTGCTGCCAGTCTGGCCCCTGTGTTTTAAAGTTGGATGATTCACTAGTGTGTGCAGACCCTTTCTCCTGGGACTCAAGGACCCATGTACAAGGGCCCCCAAAACAATGGATATACACCTTCACAGCTGATAGCTCAATTTTGAAAGTTATACTGCCTTTATCATTATTTGAATACATTTGGGGGGGGGGACACCCTATATAGTATAGAAGTATTACAATGAACTGGAGCAGTATATTTGTGGCTAAGAAGCCAAAAGACAGCCAGCCCGCTTATGATTAACAACTGCAGTCAAATGACAGTATCGTGCTTTTAACTCAGCTCTTTAATTTCAAGTGACTAATTCAGATGTCTAATTGCTCTAGGAGTTTGTCCCAATAGAAATTTCTGGATGCTGGGAATGTTCTATAACTGTTGTCCAATACAATAGGCAGTAATCACATGTGGCTATTGAGCACTTAAAATGTGCAACTGAGGAACTGAATTTTAGTTTAAAAATTTTTTTCATTGAATTTTTTTTTTTTAAGCCTCACCCGAGGATATTTTTCTATTGATTTTTAGACAGAGTGGAAGAGACAGGGAAAGACAGAGAGAAATATCAATGTGAGAGAAGCACATCGATTGGTTGCCTCCTGCACGAGCCCCAACCAGGGCACAGGCCGGGGAGGAGCCTGCAACCGAGGTACGGGCCCTTGACTGGAATCGAAGCCAGGACCCTTTGGTCCACAGGCCGACGCTCTATCCACTGAGCCAAACCGGCTAGGGCTAAGTTCATTAATTTAATGTAAATTGCCACGTTGCTAGTATTGGATAGCAGGCTCCAGAGCAGATGTAGAACAGGTGTAAAATGAAGCTTTGTTTCTGGTGGAGCGTCCGACGAGCTGAGCTGTCCCTGGGCACCACTGACCGGGTGGTGGATTGATAATGGCTATAAGCAGAGCTGTCTGGAGGGGAAACCTTTGCCAGAGAACAAGACCCTGTGAGTGGGCTGACCACCACGGCCTTGCAGACCGGTAGCTAAGCTCCCCCTGATTCCGCCTAGATGCAGCTGCCTTGGCAGCCCAGAGCAAGTCTGCAGAAGACATCATCAAGTTTTCCAAGTTCCCAGCAGCGCAGGCGCCAGACCCCAGCGAGATCCCAAAGATTGAGACGGACCATTGGCCTGGTCCCCCCTCACTTGCCGCCGTAGGTATGCGACTGTTACAGCTAAGCCAAATGGACAGGTTGCTAGGAGATCTCGAAGTGCAATGCTTAAAGATATGCCAGGTTTTTAAGAAAAGTACGACCAAGGAGAGGTAGAATAGTGGGAAGAACTAATGCAGTATTAATGTGTGTGCAGAATGCTTCCAAGCTACCAACACCCCATCACCAGAGCCTTGCTCTAACCAAATCACCAAGATGCAGAACTGGTCTAAAACGGATGATGTGCACGGACCCTCAGAGTCATTACCGCTAAGTCGGTAACTCTTTTGAATGCTCAATTGAATCAAAGCCTTTTGGCAAGAACATTGTTCTATATAATTAGAAGTCAGCTGGTGAATTAACCGAGGGTCCATGGAAGCATGGCTTCTTTCAAATTTGTTTTAGACTATTTCTGCTTGTAATTGCAGTTCTCTTAACAGCTAATCTTAACCCTGAGCACTTTCACTTTCCTTACGAGATCTTGTTCTCCATTTCTAAGGAGGGCTACTACAGAGTTACACATAATGAAATTACACGTGTAAAGTTACGTGATTTTACATCCTTCATGTCCATGATTCTGTGCTCCGGTATCACATTTCAGCTGCTTCATTCTTTGCTTTGAACCTCAAATGTATGCTCTAGAATTGTGTCTATGTCTTTCTTTACTGTTTTGTCAGTAGTGAAATCACTTGGCCTAAAAAGTGATATTAAGCAAACTCAGACGCTAATACTAAAAGTTTAGTGAGTTGGACTTACAAATGTGACTATCTTATCACATTTCTGTTGACAACCTAAAAGGCCTTCAATTTTCCAAAATTTCCAAATTGTTTTCCTCATGCTATTTTTTATCAATTTACTTTTGGAATAACTTTTACAAGCACTATACTATGTAGATTTTAAAGCAATTTATATGTATAGAAATAGTCGAAGGAAACCCATCTTGGGTTCATCACTCACAAGTATTCTCTACATGATGTTGCCTTGAGATATAGCTTGATTCTTGCAAACTTGTGTTTATTCATTTTTATCAATATAAAGAGAGAGTACTCACCTTGACTTTTATGATTTTAGGAACTAAGAGCCAATCATATCAGTTTTTCTCTGCCAGGCAGTTCGTGGGGACCTTGAGGTTCCCAGTTCAGTCACGTTGCTTTGTGGAGTTTCTACCGAAGCCAGACCCAAAGGGGCCAGGAGAATTAACATTTTGTTGTTGAAACTGACATGCCTAAATAGTTTAAACCTCTTTGGGGTTCCAAAATGAAGGCAATTTCTGGCCCATTAATCAAAATAAGAAAAACTGAGACGATTAAGGTTTGTTTTGATTAGATTAGCAAGCTTTCCTGTTTCCTCCACAGTCAGATTAATCCAAGCAATTTAGGAAAAACACTCATTATCTTAATTTTCCAACCATTTAGACAGATTCTTCCTTTCCACCCTCTGTCTCCCTTTACCAGGAAGCTTAAAAATTGTACACGACTTGCTATACTGTACCAAAGTAAGTAGCTTTTTAGCTCTATTGCTGTATGAGAGTTTTTATTGAATTTTGATCAGTAGAAAGCTTTTTTATAATCATTGTTCAAAGGGCTGAGAAAAAGGAAGCATTAGAGACCCATCCCTACATAAAAAGCATACTTGTTATTGAGTTTATTAAGGGTAGAAGACAGAGTGATATTATTATGGCAACCTATCTATTCAGCAGAAGAGGAAACTATAAGATTTTAAACCTTGTCATAAACGAGTGGCTATTTAAAAGCATGTGGATGAATTTAGATGTTTCTCTATTTGAAAATTGACCTCAGGGACATTGAAATAAGTGTAGATGCTCCTCCTACTTACTACTGAGAGCTCTAACCAGGGAGGACTCAGACCCCATCGCAGTGGCAAACCCGAGCTTTAATTGAGCAGACCAATTATCGGGAGGCCAAATCCAGGCTTCACCGGATCCCACATTCAACCCGCTTGTCAAACTGACCCGTTGTCTGGAGAAAGCAGCCAAGTAGCGCTGAGCTGGCGGTAGGCTCCTTTTTCTCCTGGTGCTGTTCACTCATGGTCAAGACCACTGCCGACCGTGGCGGCCTGGCCAGTTGAGCCCAGGTGGACTAGTCCCGTCCGATGCCCCTGCCGTGCGGCTAATGTGAGAAGTTGTCTTTGCTGTGGAATTAGGAGCTGACATGAGACGCAGATCCAGTGGCAGAGAGGAAGACGATGAGGAACTCCTGAGACGCCGGCAGCTTCAGGAAGAGCAATTAATGAAGGTTGGTCCTTAAACTACTTCGCTGCAGTCTTCAATTCAGTTCTCTCCCGTCCGTATTTCTGGAGTGACTACTATGGGCAAGCCACCAAGTGGGCCCAGCCCTCAAGGGGGCTTCTAGTGATTGTCATACAACAGAGTACTGAGTGGGTGCTGGAAGAGGTGACCTGAAGGCTGGAGGTCAGAGGGCCGTGTGATGGTGTGGGCTTTTGCAAGGAGAGTGAGAACCTGAGCGGGCATGTGAGTGTGGTACCTGTGTTGAAAGGATGCTGAAGGGCCCAGTAGAGCCAAGGTGTACACCAGGTTGTTCAACACCTTCCTGCCCTCGTGCAGGCTCTCCTGAAGGAATTCCCTTGGGATTGAGCCTTTCTCCAAGTCTTTCCTCGGGACTCATGGGACCTTGTGTGTATATCTGGGCCAGGGGAGAGGGGATGAAATAGACTGCCTCTAAGAAGCCCTCGTGGGCTTCTCTCTCACATGGGCCTACAGCATCCAGAAGACCAATAGAAAGGCAATTTTAGCCTGGGGTAGAGGGGCCAGGGCATTATAAACTCTCCCTCCAATGAGGAACTGATGAATCCCTTCCAATGACATTTTCCAAAGATGCTTAATCACATGGGCAATGCACATGATACAAGTTATATGAAAAGATAGGATGCAGAGTTGCATTTATAGTATGATCCCAGTTTTGTATTACATGTGCCTAAAATGTACTGGATGGATATAAACCAAAATGCAAATGGGTGTCTCTGGGTGGTGGGTTATGGGTTACTCTTCTCTGGGTTTTCTAAAATGAGCAAGTCTTACTTTTTTTTCTTGTTTTTAAACAAATCAGTGTCGTTTCTTTTTAAAGGCTACTATTCCCAATGCCCCCTTCCTACATCAAAAATCCACACACACTCACACATGCCTGCTGAGGTCACCTGCTGGCACTTTGCGGGAGAGCGAGGGAGGGAGAACACCCTTCTGACATGGAGCCTGACAGGGAAATGCCAGCCTTGACATTGAAGAGGCTGAGGACTCAAGGTCCAAAACCTGTCTGAGCTCCAGAGGCACCACCAGCCTCTGAGACTATCCATCCAGGCTTTGCCCGAGTCGGCACTTCTCACAGGACCTTCTAAAAAAGAAATTTTTCATGGAAGTAATTGTGGGCTTCCCTTCCATTTTTCTTTTCTTTGTCAATAGCTCAACTCAGGCCTGGGGCAGCTGATCCTGAAGGAAGAGATGGAGAGGGAGAGGGAGAGCCGGGAGAGGGCAGCCCTGTCAGCCAGTCGCTATGATTCTCCCATCAACTCAGGTGAGAGCAGACCCACCACCTCCCCCGAGCCGACAGCCGGCCACCTGCCTGCAAGGGCCCGGCCTTGACCTTCCGGGAGAAGCAGGGACATTTCTGGTGGAACCCGCAGAGTGTTCTCCGGGGAGGGAAGTGTGGGAAACCCACTCCATGTCAGCGTAGCTTCTAGGCATGTCATGGCTCTTCCTTAAATGTGGGTTTCCTTTCTGCTGCAAGTGGGGAGCCCTTAGAGGAAGGACCTTAAGGACACAAGGGTTCAGGTTAGAATAGTCATGAAGAGGGAGGCAGCGTAAAGGGAATCCATAGAGAGAACAGGATGCTTTTTTATGGCAGAGAGCACAAACTAGACTTTCTAAATGTTGTAATTTTACATTAATGTGTTCAATACAAAGCTGAAGACTCGTGGTATTATGTTTGACACTTTTGAAAGACATTACTTATATATTGGCTATATCAGGATAGTTTCCCCTGCTTATATTTGTCAAAAGCCAATTCTCTCTTAACCCACAAGATTTTTCCTCCCATGTTCTGAACTAGTGCCTGCTTTTCTCCCCTTCTGGTTCCTTTAGAAATGTGTTTAGTGTTTGCTGTCTGCAGGCATTTTTGCTAAACATTATCTCACTTAATCTTCATGATGTGCTAGTGAAGTAGGTAATATTATTATTATCCCAAATTTGTAGCTCAGGAATAGGAAGTTTGAGTAACTTACCCAAGGTCACACCACTAATAACTAGGAAGACCCAGATTTAGGAGTCCAGGTATCATAACCCCAGAGCCCACGACCTCAACGGGGCGCCCTGCCACCTCTCAGATGCTCACCTGGCATTGACCTTGGATTGGGTGGTTACTAATCTTCAGAGTCCCAATCAACTCCACGATTATGTTCTGTAAGAACATATCGCACTATACCCACGTGGGTCAGAAAATGAAGACTTAAAAAGATGAAGTACTTGCCCAGAGATACAGAGGCATTAAGTTGCAGACCCAGATTCAGGCCCAGGTCTGCCTTCCCCAAAGCCCAACCGTTTGTGAAGCATCCATCCCAGGCCTCCCGGGAGTCCAGTCTGACTGATAACTTACATGGCTGACTTTTGGGTCAGTGTTTGCCGCCATATCACCTGAGGCATGGGCTTATGCATCCAGAGAGTCCTGGGTTCAAATCGTTGCTCGGCTGTTTACAAGCTGAGTGACCTTGGGCAAGATACTTAACTTTTTTCGGCCCCTATTTCTCCTCCTGCAAAATGGAAATAGTAACAAAGTAGTTAGACTCAGAGGTAAAGAATCCCCACCCCATCTCCGTAATATCACCCCCCACCCATTCCCTGCATCACCTAATAGGCTGGTGTTTTATAAACATTTCAGCCCAATATTATTTGGATTATTTTTTTCTAAATCTTCTATTCTGCAAGGTAGAAGATACGATGCCAATTTCATTGAAGAATGGGACTTCCTGTTTCCTAACAGTTGCTTTTTTACCTCTTTCTCGCTTAGCTTCACACGTTCTGTCATCTAAAACCTCGTCTCTCCCAGGCTATGGAAGAAACGGGCTTCACCGGGTAAGGTTTCCCCATCAATCACTTCTGAGTCAGTCGTGGTCGAAGTGCTGACGTATCGCCGGAATACTACTGACGCGGTGATCTCGGCGTTAGCACATAATGAAAATTGTAATCTCCCTGATCTCCTAATAAATCACTTCGAATTACGGGCAAAATATTTCTATTGAAAGAAAGGGAAATTGACATTGGATAACGGAATAGCTTGTGTAAGTTTATGGGAAGACTAGGTTAAGTAATAGGGTGGCAAATATTTCTGCAATCAAGCAAAACAATTATTAGAGCCTTTATCTCTGCTGTAAAAAATATATATATAGGAAAGCCCAGCTGGGGTGGCTCAGGAAGTCAACAGTTCAATTCCTGGTCAGGGCACATGCCCAGGTTGTAGGCTTGATCCCCAGTAGGGGGCATGCAGGAGGAGCCGATCGATGAGTCTCTCTCATCAATCTCTATATCTCTCTATTCCTCTCCCTTCCCCTCTCTAAAATCAATAAAAAACATATTTTTAAAAAATATATATAGGAAAGTTTTTTGCTACCTCCCTCCCCACAACACATGGAATAAATGTAATTGTCTAACTGTGTAGAGAGACGTTTTATTATGTATTAGCAAGAGGTATTTGCTTACCAAGGACCTGCTGAGTAGCGGCATTGATTGTACTACCAAAAATAAAGAGATCTCACGAAAGTAGAAGAAGTAGAAGGAAAATCGTGAGGGCCTAGGAATTCAGTTTGGGAAGAATTCTTAGGTTTTGCAAATCGTTCCTTTTCACCTGACTCCCAAACGATCACTGTGCAGTCGGTTTTCTAATACTGTGTTTTTTCTCATTTCAGCCTGTTTCTACAGACTTTGCTCAGTACAACAGCTACGGGGACGTCAGCGGGGGAGCGCGAGGTGAGGGTGCTGTGGCCACACTGGACTGACCATGGCTGAGGTCAAGCACAGGCTGTGCAATGACAAGCACATTAGCTGGGTTCATGCTGCCTTACGTTCTGAAGTGGGATCCCACCCACCCTCTGCGAGCTAGCAGAGCATTTGTTAACATTTCAAAGGATCTCTAGTGACATGAGACCAGGAGAAGTGAATTTGTAAGAAGCAAGTTTGTAATCGCTTCTGCTGAGCACTCAGACCCTTGGAGATACAGTGATGGATGGGCCTACCTTCCAAATGCATACAGCTGAGCCTGGCTGGTGTGGCTCAGTGGGTTGAGCATCATCCCATGCACCAAGAGGTCACGGGTTCAATTTCCGTTCAGGGCACATGCCCAGATTGCAGGCTCAATTCCCAGGAGTGGGTGTGCAGGAGGCAGCCGATTGATGTTTCCCTCTCGATGTTTCTATCTCTCTCTCCCTCTCCCTCTCTCTCTAAAAAAATCAATGAAAAGAAAAATCAATGAAAACATTAAAAAAAATGCATACAGCTAAGAGAGTGAGAGAGAAGCTCTGTATGATAAATGCTATGATTGGAGATGCAGAGAGAAGGCAGAAACACCTTCATGGTGCCAGGGAAAACTTCTGCAAGAAAAGGGTGTTTAACTGATAACTGGAACCTGAGCAGGCATTTCCTGGCTTCAGGGGGGCAGACAGACGGGCACTGTGTACCGTTCAGAATGCCAGAGCAGGGAGCGAATGGGGTCATTGGGGAAAGTTTGGGCAGTTGCAACAGGACACAGTCTCTGTATTAATGTTTCCGTGTTTCCCTGCTGACAGTTCCTTTCTCTTCTCTTTGCAGACTACCAGGTACGGAACACTGTCCCTCTTGAGTTGGCCACGCCAGCAGAACAGCCATGTTTCAATCCAGATGTGTGCTGCTGCTCCAGGGAAGGGTTTCTGTTGAGAGATGCTGATTTGGGTTGATCTGTGGAATCGTTAGTCCACAGCTGTGAGAAGCCAGGGGAGCAGGCATGCCTGTGCACAGGTCCACTGTCCCCGCAGGCGGGGGCCATGGCAGGAGCCAGGCCAGTGTTGGAGCACCGTCTTGTTATGGCCTTGAAGAGTCCTCTCTTGGGGGGATGTGGCTCAGCATCAGGGTCCGCCCATGTACAGTGTATTTTCCTTTTTTAAAAAAAATCTTCATTGTGGATATTTTCCATTGATTTTAGAAAGACAGGAGAGGAGAGGGAAGGAAAGGGGGGAGAGAGAGAGAGAGAGAGAGAGAGAGACAGAGACATACATCACCAATTGCCTCCTGACCGAGGATCGAACCCCCATCTATGCAGGTGGTCTGATTGGGAATCAGATCGATGACCTTTTTGGTATATGGCCAAAAGAAAAGAGATGTTTGGTACCATTCCTTTTTTCCTACCACCTAAACCTCAAAAATTATGACAGAGAATGAGAAAAGGAAAAATATGCAAAGAAACATAAGATAAAATAAGGAATCAACAATCATAAACTTCGTAAATCTTTTTTATATCCCATATACTTTCATGCTTGGAGCCTAAATTCAGGGACTAGTCACTACATTTCAGCCAGGCTATTTCCCCAGCTTGATTAGAAAAGAGCAGTGTTCCTGCTCTTGGGAAGCAAGGATCTCATTTTGGAAAGCCTGTAGTGATTAAGGTGCCCGTATGATTAAGACGGCATCTCTCAAACGGTGACGAGGATTTGAGACCCAATCAGGAGGATTCGGGAGCCCACAGAGGCCTCCAGCTTCCTACGCAGCCAAGGGCTCCTCCTTGACCCAGCTTCTCTGTTGCAGACCCTGCCGGATGGCCACCTGCCTGGCATGAGAATGGACCGCGGAGTGTCTATGCCCAACATGCTGGAGCCAAAGGCAAGTGCGGCTGTTCCCTTCCCTCCCCCACGGGGATGCCTAGCCGGGAGGTAATCCTAGAAGACACTTGCTTTTCTGCCTTTTCCCCATCCTCCGTGCCGAGGCCTGCTGGGCTCTAGGCTGGTGCCCTAGGCAAGCCATGTCCCAAAGCACCTTGCCATCCTCGGCTCGTTCGTCACCCGAGTCAGCAGCCTTGCTGCGTGTGCCGCCGCGGGCTCACAGGAAGTGCCAGCGGGTCTCCTGGGACCTCGGTACTCATGTGGCCCCTGCCATGAACCCACAAGGCACGCCCAGTGCTGAGGGAAGCCTCGGCAGGCTGCTCCAGGTGGGATGACCAGTATGTCCCAGTTTGCCCAGGACTTTCCCAGTTTTTGCACTGAAAGTCTTGCCTCCCAGGACCCTCCTTGGTCCCGGGCAAACTGGGACAGTTGGGACAGTTGGTTGCCCTGGATCCAGCGGTGTCCAAGGGCCATGCTCCCTGGGGACCCTGGGCACTCGGCTCAGTGTGTCATCCGCCAGAACACTGCTCTGGGTCAGCCTGGCTCCGTGGATTCTCGAGCCAGTTTTAGAAGAAGATCGTTAAAGAATATACAAAGGCATCCAGTTCTCTTCGATGTTTAACTTCATCCCCAGGACATGGCAAATGTGTCTTCTTTCCCACAACAGAACCCCCCAAAGGCACAGGCTACAGGGGGCCCCGGGGGGCTGTGGGGCACCTGTGAGAACCTGGCACCTCCGATGTCCTCATCATAATCTTAGGAGCTCTGTCAGGGAGTCCTAGAGCTTCGGTCGATTCTGTTTGCTAATAAAATGATCCGAGGTGTTCTAGAAGAGATGTTTGTCTTCACTTCTCAGATATTCCCATATGAAATGCTCATGGTGACCAACAGAGGGCGCAACAAAATCCTGCGAGATGTGGACAGAACAAGGCTGGAGGTAAATAAATAAAAATCTAGTCCTAATTGCAGCTCCCTGGGCATTCCCTCCAACTTTCCCCTAATTGGGAAATGTTTCTGTAAAGGCAAAAAAAAATTAAAGGACCAATCTCATAATGTAGGTAGAATTAGTAACACCTTTGGAGAAAAGCCCACATTTATACTGAAAAGATCAGTATTAAATACCGCCCCCCCTCACTCCCCAGGAAAACCCAGTATGATTTTAGTCCTTTTCTCTGGAAACTTGGTGTTGCCATAATTATGGCTGGTGGCGTAGAGTGGACTCTCCATCCCTCTCCCGATGGCCCCGGCTCCCTCCTTCCCCAGCCTCGGTTGAGCTCATGGAGAGGGGAGGGAACGCTCAACAAAGAGGTTTGTATGAGCAGGTTCCCAGCTGCTTCCGCATTCCTTGCTGAGGGTTATCTGGGTACACATACCCAAGACCTCCTTAGACACGGAGACTGATCTTTGTATTTTTCCATCTGAATGATTTTAATTAAGAAAAGCCCTGGCTGCCAGCCTCGTAAAGAATGGCTCCTTTTCCCCGACAAAAGGCTGCACCTTTGTACACAAGGTCAGCCTGGCACAGAGACTCAAGGCTCTTGTATCCTAAGAGCATGTCTGGGGGGACAACAGGTGGAAGTTCTCTGTAGTAGGCCAGGCATCCATCCACCTCAACACTGGCTGAGCCAGGAGGAAGCCTGGGCTCCCCACGCCCACTTTGCAAGTCTCTCTCTGGCTTTCTTATTGCTGTGGTCCATTTTCTCTGTATCTCCTCACCATCCCGAGGACCTGAAGTAGAGTCCCCTCCAGCATAATAAATCAGCTTCCTAGTCCATCACCATTCAGTGCTGTTATAATAATCGTTAGTGCCGCGCCAGCCCTTTTGTCTGGAGGGCAGGGCGCCTCACCTGGCCACCCAGGTAAGGAAGAACTAGGTGCGGTGCCTGCTAACCGGCCTCAGAGGTGTGCTCCTCTCCCATCATTCTGCCTTGCTCTTCAAGACGATTCCTTGTAAACTGGAGAGCAGCTCCCACGGCCGGCCGCCAGTGTGGGCATCAGGGCTGACCACCGTCTGTTCTCCCTCCACAGCGCCACCTAGCGCCAGAAGTGTTTCGGGAAATCTTCGGAATGTCCATACAGGAGTTTGACAAGTTACCTCTTTGGAGACGCAACGACATGAAGAAAAGAGCAAAACTCTTCTAAGTCCCACGCAAGACTCTTCTAAAGTCCCACATGTAGACAAGCAATTAGAAAGAGGACGGCCGATGGCGGTGACGCATAGGATGTGGTATTAAGCTTTGAACTGGACTGGAGAATTTGCAAACTACTGCCCCTCAGCAACTACCAAAAGGGGGAAATCTGATTAAAACACCCACGAGCCAAATCCTGGGCCGACCAACGGCAACACTTGCCAAGAAGCCATGGGGTAGAGATCTCTATGTTCCCACACCCGACAGCAGCGTTCACATGTGACCTTTCACCTCACCTTGTGCACACAGCAGGGCCCCTTCCCTGGTCTCCCTTTCACTGTTGTCCGACCATAGTGCTCACTGTCTGGGTAAGAGCCAGCAAGTGCCCTTAGGATGCCGCACGGAGCAAGCAGCTGTCGTCATGCCCAGTCTGCGTATGTTTATGATGTAGCATGTGGCTAAGGAGCAAAAGCCTGGGGGGCGTGTCCACGTGGTAGCAGCCGTTTGCACACCCCTTCGCCCCAGCCTCCAGCAGCTCTGCTCCTGTGGGGTGGAACCCTGAGTGGGAACCCAGTGGCTACTTGAGTGGGCTGAGTAGCAGCCGGAGCCATTTTTAACAAGCTCCTTATTCTCCACTGTCATCCAGGCCCTGGTTTGCAAATTACTCAGCTTTTTCTTTTCTTTTTCTTAATTTTAAGGGAAAAGGAAGGACAGGAAAAGCTCCATCACTTGTTTTCTGCTTCAGATAGTGTGATTCATGCGGGTCCCCCGTTGGCAAAGAAAGGAAAGGGAAAAATCGCCTCTAGATTGGCACAGGTGCATGCTGTTCGGTGATTCTTGCCCAGGGAACATAACACTCTTGGGAAAAAAAACAAAAGTCCTGTGCCCTCCCGGTGCCAGTTCCCACCCTCCGCTCTGCATCTGGCATCCGCTGGATTGAATCTCGCCCTCGCTGGTTCTGGTTGTTTCCTAGGTCTTCCCAGTAGTCGGCTAAGGAAAGGCATGGTTTTCTGTTTGAAGTCTCTGCAACTCCAAGGTCGATGGCCTGACACTGATTTCCCGTGGCCTTTTAGCTCTTCTCCTTGCTCGGCACTGTTGACCCCATGTGTGTGCACACGCACCCTCACGCACTGGGCCTTCTAACTTATTTTACAAACGGCTCTGCCGGGGTGGACCTGCGCAGGTCTGTTCCGTGGTCTGGAGCCAGACTGCAGTGTGCGGTCTTGCCCCTTCGTTTATATCAGTTGCCTCTTGCTTTGTTCGCTATTCCTGCTGCCCCCTCTTCTCTCCGCCCTCGCCTGCCATTGGCAGCCTGTGTGTCCTAGTCCTGGCTTTGCTCTGGCAAAGTGTGGGGGCGGGGACCACAGTGTATTCCAGGCATTTCCCTGCCACCATCAATAACAAGGCTCCCAGCGCTGGGCGGGTGGAGAGAGTGTTTGTCATTGTGGGGTCGACAAAGGACCCTCCGTGTTTTCATCGGTTAATGAGTGTCGCCCCGTGCACAGGCAGATCAAATATCCACGGAAGAGAAGCCGCGGTGACAGTTAAAGAGCTGAGCCCAGGACCTGTTCCCACTCACTCAGCGTTGCTTTTCTTGTCTCTTTGGAATTTGGTTCTGCGTCCGCCTTGGGAGACAGCAGTGCTTCTTTCCATGTCCAGTGTGTGAGCAGATGTAAACTGCGCCAGGTAGATAGGCATCGCCCCCAAATGCAGCAGCCTCCTGTTCGCAAGCAGAGCCGTGCCGTGCTCTGGAGAGAGCCGGCATCGAACCCTAACGCAGAGCGGGCTCCCCAGCTCCCCTCCCCGCAGAAGGCTCCGGCCGGAGGGCTGGCCGATAGGCAGCCTGCTTCTCCTGACTGCCAACCCCGGTGAAGGGCTCCCACGCACCATCCGCTGTGTGAAACGGGTCTGTGTTCTCTGCCTGAACCCGCCCCGCACTGCACATACACGTCCCCGGTTAACACAGTCACACGAGCAGGGATTGCTCGCTTCGGGGGTAACACAAGGGCTACGTCTTTGCGCGTTGGGCTTCCTTACGATTCTTTCAGCGCTGAGCATGTGGGGGAAAGAGGCCTCGATGGCGCCGGGAACGGCAGTGCTTCCTTTAAAGATTCTTCCAGAAAAGCCAGGCTGCCAAGCATGCCCCGTGTGATGCACGATGAGGCGTAAAGGGTTGGCTACCCTGCACCGCCAGCTCTGCTCTGCGTTGTGGTTGGGTTAGTGATGAGATGTTCGGGATGCAGCTCCTTGCATGACTGAGGAGAAACGGCCGTTCTCTGTCTGCAACCTGGGACGGAGGAGGGCGTTACGGCCAATAAGATGCAAAAACAAAAGAAACCGTGTTTCTCTGTTCTGCCCTCTGGCCGCTCTGCCCGCTCCACGTTCTGCGGTTTCCCAGCTGAGCCGAGCAGCAGCGCTTTGCAGCCCTCACCCTCGCAGTCACATTATGTCCATCAACTCCACTCAGAGACGTTCTTGGCTGGACACGTTTATAAAGCCGTCACCTAATTTCTTTATACTTGGAAGCAAACACCTTTTTCTAAAGAATTGCTTCTCAGATGATTATATAAAATATACATGCTTTTGCTAGTTTACAAAATTCAAATTCACTTTGGACTAAATAGGTCTTTCTAAAAACTCTTTTACGCAAACTTGGTGTTAGCAGCCCTCCTGTGTGCTGAAGGGGCAGGGGACACCCCCCCCCCCCCCCCCCCCCCTTTGGGCCCACAGGGCTTTCTCTCTGACATCATGAATGAGGGTGGGAGGACCTGACCTCTGTCCCCAGCCCTCTGTCCTCTGAGGCAGGCCCCGTTTTTACAAATCACTCTTTTGTATTTCTGGCCGCTGTTTGATCAGTACTTCCTAAGCCAGCCTGGATTTCAGCTGCTTTTTAAAATTATTTTCCTTTGACACACCAAGTGTTGGTCAGAATGCCCTAAAACTCACCCCTTAGTGCTCCCGTTCGGAGAACATTCTACCCGGAAAGAGAGATTCCTTTGCAGGTGAGATTTGCAGTGACGCCCCGGCTTCGTGATGATGTGTATGACGGGAACTAACTACCCGACTGTGTCCCAGTGAAAAGGAGGAGGAACATGCACTTGGGCCCCGAAGAGAAAAATCACTCCTTCCATTTGCCGCCCAGGAAACTGGGGGGAGATGGTGACCGATCCGCTTTGCATAGGGATTTTTGTGTCTTTACTGGGCAAGTTTAATTCATGGCCAGCTCAGAAAAATGGGGGAGGTGAGTAGTTTAGGCCGCAAGAAGCTTGTTAAACGATATTTGTGGACACAGCAAAATTAAAGAACCCCAAAACTCTGATGCTTCCCATCACTGGATGGAGGCTGTCATTGTCAAGTTCTGAGCCTGCCCGCCAGAGGTGGGAGGAGATGGTCCTGGGACGCTGATATCCAAAAAGGCTCTGAGCCGCTTCATCTGCATCAGCCTGTGTCTTCACCCTGCGGAAGAGACCGATGCCACAAAATCGATGTCCTGGGGGGGTTTATGTAACGAATGTGTGTGTTTTCTGTGAGTTGCGGGCAGTCCTGCATCTAAGTTCTCCCAGTTCTTTTCCGTTTCGGTGGGGTTGATGGGATTGTTTTCGAGTGTTGGAAGGCCTGCTATTCTCCCCGCCCGCCCTCCCCCTTTCTGAGCTAAGGAAGCTACCATTTGGAAGAAGTGCTGTGTCAAAGATGTGTCGTGTCCCCCGTGAAAGTGAGTGGCTGTCCGTCTGCACCCCGGGTGCCGCGTGCTGGTCTGCAGAGGTGGCCGGCGGTCCCCGGGGCTGTGCCTACGGCTCCGACCTTCCCCTGACCTTCCCCTCGCTCCTGTTGCAACAGCACTCACCCCTCCGCGCTGTCCCCCGCGTCTCTGTTGTACTCACGACCCGGTGAATAAAGTGCGTGCTTTATTTGTAGACGCCTCCACGCGTGTGTGCCTTCCTGTCCCCCTGCTCCCAGCAATCGGTCCCATCCGTAAAAGCACCAGCCCGGCTTCCAATAACCAAAATGAAGTCAGAATCCAGCCCAGGCCTTGGGCATGCATTTCTATTGCGTAGGAAGGCGGGTTGGAGTGGGAAGGGCAACAAAATAGTCCTGGAAGCCTGGCCAGTGTTGCTCCATGGTTAGAGCGTCAGCCCGTGCAAGGAGGGGTGATGGGTTCGATTCCATGGGATAGCCCAGGGCTGTCTGTCCAGTTATCCCGACCATCGTGACAAAGTCGACTAGAGGAAAACAAGTTTTCATCTACCGGGTGACCTGCCTGGTGTTTGCCTTTGTGACAATCTCGTCTTTTGGACAAGGCTGGGGGTTGGGGAGGTTTGGGGACAGGAGTTTCTGGGCTGCCCTGAGTGCGGGCCATTTTACTAAGAAACCAGCAGGCAGTGGGAGGAAAAGGTCCTTCAGATCTGGACCTCCCCTGCATGATCAAATTTGAGGTGAAGGAAACCTACAGTTTGATGTATTTGCTCTGCACCGCCAAGACTCGGGGCTGGCCAGAAAGTACAAGGGCCTGTGCAGACTGGCCATGGCTCTGCTCATAGCTGTTCTGCCGCGTCTGTCAAGCCTGCTGTCTTGGTCCCTTTGGGCTGCTGGAGCGGAAGCCCATGGGCGGTGGCTTGAACAGCACACCTGTGTTCCTTACAGTTCCGAGGCTGGGAAGTCCACAGCCAAGGTGTGGCAGGCCAGGTGCCTGGGGAGGGCCTGCTGGTTGTAGATGCTGCCTTATCTGTCCTCACAAGGGCAGCCACGAGGAAGTAAGCTCTCCCATGTCTCCTCCTATAATGCGGGGGCTTGGGGTCCTTTTTTCTGCCCAGGGCCACTTAGATATCTATAACATCATTCGCAGGCCGCACAAAATTATCAACTTAAGTCTTAGCCTGCTATATTTGGTCAAACTTTTCTTTTTTAATATTTTTATTGATTTCAGAGAGGGAGAGATAGAAATATCAATGATGAGAGAATTATTGATAGGTTGCTTCCTGCACACCCCACACTGGGGATGGAGCCCGTAACCCAGGCACGTGCCCTGACCGGGAATCAAACCGTGACCTCCTGGTTCATAGGTCGATCGATGCTCAACCGTTGAGCCTCACCGACTGGGCTTTAGTCAAACATTTAACTCCCCCCTAATGCCTTGGCAGAGCCAGATCAAATGATTTCGCAGACCTCATACAGCCTGGACATTCCCCACCCCTGCTAAGGGTACCAATTCCATCCTCCGGGCTCTATCTCTCATGATCTAACTGCCTTCCAAAGGCCCTACCTCCCAATACCTTCCTGTTGGGGGTTCGAGATTTAACATGAATGGGGGGCACACAAACACGAAATCCCTAACCCCCGTCCAGGGGCCAGTTGCACTAGCATTCGGTAGACCCTCACCCACAGCTGGAAGCAGGTTCTTATCAAGACAGTTGGACAGTTAGTTCACTGTTGTAGAAAACAGGTCAGGAAACCCCTCCTGGAGGCCCGTGTCCCACTAACTTCCGCCTCCAGCCACACCAGCGTCACCACTTTGGTCCACAGTGACCACAGCCATGGTTTATCTTCAGTCCTTCTCTGGTGCTCTCCGTGGCCTTTGCCACGATTGGTCACCATCGCACTGAAACTCGACTCCCTGCCTCACTCGGTGGTTAGCCCTCCCACACTCTCAGCAAAGCTCACATATCTATGTTGGGAGTCCATGGCCCCTCGTGACTGACCTTTGCTCGCCCACTGCTCAGCGTCCCTCCCAGAACGCCCCACCTTCGAATCTTGCTCTCCAGCACCTCCAACCCACTGAGCGTGCCCTGAATGCACCATGCTCTCCCCCTCTGCAGCCGGGCCCATGGCATTTCTTCTGTACAGTGTCCAAGGCTTCAAGGAGGTAGAGCGCGGAGAGGATCCGGCCCCAGGGGAACAGGTAAGGGTAACATCACTGTTTGAAATCAGTGGCCCACGGCTCCTTGGTGTTCCCATGTGAATTTCCCAGGGGCTCCCTCGCCCTAAATCAAAGGCAAGCCTGAGACACACCCTCTCTATGAGCCTGTCTTGATGGGCCCAGCCCAGCCTGCCCAGTGAATTCTTTGCGTGCCTGAAGTTGAACATCACGTTAGACACTTGCAAGTGTTGCCCAGTACTGCTAGCTTTTCGTGTGTTCCTGCTCCCCGGTTGACGTGTAGTGCGATCTCAGTATTGAGTGCCCGGCTTTGTGCTAACCGTATCCCACGTGATAGGTCATGGTAGCTCCACTATACAGGGGAGGAGACCAAAGCTCAGGGCTAGAAAAACATGCCTGATCGCTCAGCCAGTGAGCCCCAGAGCTGGGATCGCCCAGGTCGATCCCACTTCCAACCCCACGCCCTTTTTCTCTGTATCCCATCGCCTGTGGCCTTCCAAAGGCAAGGGCTGTCTGTGTCCCCCACATTCTAACCCTCCCACGTGCACTGCACAACGTAGGTTCCCTGGGGAGACTGGCTGGTTCCCTTCAGTCTGGCTCTGAGCCCCATCAAGACCACCCTTGCGTGGCGATGAACAACAGCGGGGGGTACTCCCTAGCTGTGTGTCTTAAGGCCCGTTATTTAGCCTCTCTAGGCCTCAGTTTGTTCAACTGCAAAATGGACAAAATAATAATGTCCACCAGAACATTGTTGCCTAATTACTATAGCACGAATAGTGCAGTACCCAGCACAAAGCAATCGCTCAACTTTAGTGATTTTTATTCAGAGTAAGTAACCATTTAGACTTGAAGAACCCCACCAGCTCTGGGAGCCTCAGTTTTCTCATCGGCAAGCTAGGAGGGGATGCCTACTCTGACCATCTCATTGGGTGGTACGGCCACATGAAGTCAGGTAGAGCGCTCAGACACAGGTGAGTGTGACATTAACAGATGGTGTTGGGTCAAGAGGCTTTCTTGGTATTATTTTTAGAAGTTTAATCATTTGTTAACTTTAATTTTTGTGCTGGGCTTTCCCCCCAACCCCCTAGTCTTTATAAGAACACTCCAACACAAAACAAGCTCACAACCTCTTTTATACGCTTCAAGAATAGCCCTCTCTTTGTCCAATAATAGTTTGAGATTAAGATCCCCTTGACAATATGCTAATAGGTAGTAATAGTAACAGAAATCACGTGGCTGTTGAGTGCAGGCTATAGCATCAGACTGCCCGGGTTTGAGTCCAGCCCCACCAGTAAGTAGCTGGGGAACGAGTGACAATTTACTCAACTTCTCGAAGTCTGAATTTCCACTCCTGTAAAATAAGAACACCTACCTCAGAGGGCTCCTGTGAGACTCCGGTAGGACAGGACCCAGCACGATACAAAATAAGCCCTCAAACATCACTTTTATATAAAAAGTTGCTACCATTTAATAAGGATCTACTATCTGTCCAGTCCTGAGCTCGGTATAGCACATGGTTGATGTCACACAGCTCCTTACCACCCCTACCTCCGCCTCCCACCCTCATCTCCCCAGTTCCAGGCCCAGCACGTGGGCAGGTGGCATGAGGCGCCGTGGCCAGCCAGGCGGCAGGCTGCTCTAATGGGGAACCTCAAGGTGAGTGCCTGGGGCTCGGCCCTTCTGGGGGTTTCAGAGCTGTTGGGCCGGTGTTTCCTGGGTGGAGGGATTGCCCTCGCCTGCACAGGGATGCTTAGGAACACCAGCTAAAGAAGAGCTGAGGCTCACGCCCATGGAAGTTGTCTCTGCTTCCAGAAAGATCTTCACAGTTGTCTGACTCAAAGCCAGCCGAGGCAGCAGAGCTGAGCTGCCAGTCCCTATAGTATTGGGGGACATGCTGTAGGCTCCTCAAAGCCACCAGTCCTGCCGAAACCGGTTTGGCTCAGTGGATAGAGCGTCGGCCTGCGGACTGGAGGGTCCCAGGTTCGATTCCGGTCAGGGGCATGTACCTTGGTTGCGGGCACATCCACAGTAGGAGATGTGCAGGAGGCAGCTGGTCGATGTTTCTCTCTCATCGATGTTTCTAACTCTCTATCTCTCTCCCTTCCTCTCTGTAAAAAGTC
>NW_005366873.1:1424598-1435652 GCF_000412655.1 Myotis brandtii
ACCAGCTGGGTGTGTCCCCAGCCCTCCTGGCCCTGCTGGACGAGGCCCATTGTTGGCCGGAAAGCCCTGGAAAGGGTGGGGACTTGGTGCTGGCAGCTTTTGAGAAAGCCCCGGGTGGTCCAAAGCTTAGTGCCCGTAGCTTCCGGGCGACCCACCCCCCCCCCTGAGGACCTGTTCTCCCCACCCCCAAATTCCCTTCTCCCCACATCAGGCCAGGACTCCGATCAAACCTGCCCCTTGGCTCCCGCGGAGCTGGGTTGTCCCAGAGAGAGGGCTGAAGCAGGTCAGGGCTCTGGGCCGGGGTGTAATGTGAGCACGTTTATTTTACTTTCCAATCTCAACTGGATGAAAATGCTCTCCAGGGCCTGCCATTGTGCCCAGCACAATAGTGGCCCCGGGAGAGGTTTCTCTGTATTTATTTGTGCTGTCCCCCTGCTGCTGCCTCTAACACAGCCCTTCCCTGCAGATACAAAGAAAAGTTGGCTTGGGAAATCTCCACAGCAGAGGCTGTTTCTACCTTCCCTTCGCATGATTTACTTGGCCCTCCCAGCACATCCCGAAGGGCCTGGAGTGGGGCAGAGCCTCTCAGCTTGGGGCCCTAGAGCTTGGGAATCCGGCCCGGGTCCAGGGTCCAGGAGTCCAGATGCTAAGAGAGTGGATGGCGGTGGTGATGGCAGCAGCTCACATTGTCTGAGGACCTCAGGGACGTCCGGTGCTGGGCAAATACTTTGTGTAGATTATTTTATTGACTCTGCGAAGGGTAAGCCCAGGACTAGGAGAGGCCCACTGAAAAGCAAGTGGGCTCTAGCTGGTTTGGCTCAGTGGCTAGAGCAGTGATGGCGAACCTTTTGAGCTCGGCGTGTCAGCATTTTGAAAAACCCTAACATAACTCTGGTGCCGTGTCACATATAGAAATTTTTTGATATTTGCAACCATAGTAAAACAAAGATTTATATTTTTGATATTTATTTTATATATTTAAATGCCATTTAACAAAGAAAAATCAACCAAAAAAATGAGTTCGCGTGTCACCTCTGATACGCGTGTCATAGGTTCGCCATCACTGGGCTAGAGCATTAGCTTGCAGACTGAAGGGTCCCGGATTCGATTCCAGTCAAGGGCATGTGCCTCGGTTGCAGGCTTGATCCCCGGCCCTGGTCTGGGCATGCAGAAGGCAACCAATTGATGTGTCTCTTTCACCATTGATGTTTCTATCTCTCTCTCTCCCTTTTATAGCCATGCCTACTTCCCTCCCACTACCCACCTCCTCCCTAACTCCTGGAAACAATTCATTTGTTCTTTTTTTTTTTTTTTTTTTTTTTTTATATTTTTTTTTTTTTTTTTAAAGCAAGCAGAATTCTTGCCCTTCCCACCAAGCCCCAAAGCCACATTCCTGTTAATGTCACAGTTCCCTGGAGTCTCCATGTTAAAACCTGTTTTTCTATCGATTTGCCAAAACATTCACCTTTTCAAAGACAAATACCAGCCTTTCTCAGCCAAGTGGAGCCTGGCCGGGGGTGGCGTTTCATTCTAAACTGGACCGATGCTGGTCCAGGAAGCGGGTTCCTTCATTCCTGCACAGTCTCGACTGTGTGCTTCTGAGGGAAAAGTTAGACCTTGTGGATGGCAGTTACACTCCCGTCAGACAGGAGTGAGAGTTAGCTGACTACCCCGTGTTTTGTTTTGTTTTTTAAAATAGAAGCAGTACCCCTGTCCTCCACAAAAATACAAGGCATTTCAGACAATTCAGAGTCAATGGCTAGTATTTATTCATCGTTATTTTAATCAGCCGGCTGCCAGTGAATGCGACACTTTCACAAGCATCGCCTGGGGTCCCCACCAGCAGCCAGTTAAGTGTTGTCCTGGGTACACAGATGGGAGGTGGTCTGACTGGTCCAGGCGTGGGGAGTTGGGGGAGGAGCCGAGATGTGGCCCCAGGTGGAAGGGCTAAGCTCGCACTTCTGTCCATGAGAAGATTCTGATTTGCTAGGTCTGGGGCGGGACCTGGGAAGCTGTATCTTAACATTTAAAAGCTTCCAGGTGATTCTGATGATCAGCCAAGTTTGGGAACCGGTGCCCCATGCTGCATGGTCTCGGTTCAAGAGTGGAGTTGGTCCGTGACTAACCAAGAGTCCACTACCAGGCTTTATCACTCACTGTCGCCCTAGTTCATGGGACCAGAAATCAGACAAGGCCCAGGACGTCTGCCCTTACAGAGGCCTCCAGCCTTCAGAGGCCTCCCTAAGGGAATCACTGGCATCTTCGCTCAGCACAGCAGGGCGTCCAGCCCTCTGGACAGATTCCATCAGAATCTGCTCAGATGTCACCTCATTTGCAAGGAGATGAGGGAGACTGTCTCCACTTAAAGAAAGAAGCAGATGAGGGGAGCACAGTTGCTCTAAGGCAGTGGTTCTCAACCTTCTGGCCCTTTAAATACAGTTCCTCATGTGGTGACCCAACCATAAAATTATTTTCGTTGCTACTTCATAACTGTCATGCTGCTACTGTTATGAATCGTCATGTAAATATCTGATATGCAGGATGGTCTTAGGCGACCCCTGTGAAAGGGTCGTTTGACCGCCAAAGGGTTCGCAACCCACAGCTTGAGAACTGCTGCTCTAAGGAAAACAGAGAAGTAAAGAATTATTGGCCTGATTGATTCTGGAATTTCAGCAAAGTCCCTCTGGGGAATGCTTCTCCGTGGGCTGCAGCTGGACTGGCCATGGGCTGCAGTGGGTGGAGGATGGAGGCGTGGAGGGCGGTGCCAAGGATCACTGGTGAGTTTCTGGGTTGTGCCACAGGACAGGTGTAGGACCTGCAGTGTTCTTCGAAGGAAGAGCAGATTAGGGCACAGAGGTCAGGAGGTCAACATGACAGCAGGAGTTAAACCAGAGGGAGCAGCACCTGATTGAGGGCATTACCGTGCAGGGGCCGCAACAGGAATGAACATGTGTAGCCACACAAAAACTTGTGAGTGTTCCGAGCAGCATTATTCATAACAGACCAGACACGGAAACGGTTCAAACATCCATCGGTTGAATCGATACATAAAACGTGATATACCCATACAATGTATAGTAGAAAGCAATAGAAAGCAATGAAGTACTGACACGTGCTACAACACGTCGAACCTTGAAAACATCACGCTCCGTGGAAGAAGCCAGGCACACGAAGACCATTCGAATAGGGTGGTTTGGGGGAATATTATATAACTAGAGGCCCAGTGCACGAAATTCGTGGCTACAACACGTCGAACCTTGAAAACATCACGCTCCGTGGAAGAAGCCAGGCACACGAAGACCATTCGAATAGGATGGTTTTGGGGAATATTATATAACTAGAGGCCCAGTACATGAAATTCGTGCATGGGAGGGGGAGGTGTCCCTCAGCCCAGCCTGCACCCTCTCACAATCCGCAATCCGGGACCCCTCGGGGATGTTTGACTGCCAGTTTAGGCTGGATCCCACAGGGATCCCTGCGGATCGCGCCTAAACTAGCAGTTGGACATCCCTCTCACAATCAGGGATTGTTGGCTCCTAACTGCTCTCCTGCCTGCCTGCCTGATTGCCCCTAACCACTCTGCCTGCCTGCCTGATCGCCCCTAACTGCTCACCTGCCTGCCTGATTGCCCCTAACCACCCAGTCTAATTAGCATATTATGCTTTTATTGTCTGGGAGGTCGTCCAGAAGGATGTCTGGAAGGTTGTTTGGCTGTATCTGGGAGGTCGTCCAGAAGGATGTCCGGAAGGTTGTTTGGCTGTCCAGTCTAATTAGCATATTATGCTTTTATTATTATAGATTCAATTTCTATGACACTTCTAGAATAGGCACATCTAGATAGTCAGAAAATCAATTAGGGGCTACCAAAGGCTGGGGACATGGGAGAATGGGTTGACTACTACTAGGTATGAGGTTTCCTTTTAGGGTGAGGAAGATGTTCTAAAACATATTGTGGTGAAGGTTGCACAACTCTGTTATGATATTAAAATCATTAAATTGTACTTCACTTGTTCCTCTAATCCCCAAGTCTTGGAGCACTCACTCAATGCCAGATATTATGCTAAGATTTTTGTGTGTTTCACTCTTCAGCCTCCTTACAACGTGGTTGAGAATTTGGTGTTATCAACCCATTTTTCAGATGAAGAATCACGCCAATGTCACACAGATCATAAAGGATGGAGCAGGGCTTCTAACCAGACTCTCCAACGCTTCAGTCTGGAGGACAGCTCGAATCAAGACATGACCTGCTGGGGGAAATCTTTCTCACAGCTTCCCAAGCTGCCCCACTTTTCCGACCCCCTGGAGGAGGCCCACCTGGTGGCTAGGCCATGGATGGATTCTGGGTCACACTTTGGCCTTCCCAGTTGTGGTCTGAATCCAGCGACAGTTGTGTGAGGTTAGGTGATGAACCCGACCCAAGCCCTCAGGTCGATGGGCAGATCAAAGGACAGGTCCACAAGTCAGACACACTCGCAAGGTCATTCTCCGACCAATCCACGTCGCCACATCTGTATGCGCGAACAGGTTACTGTTTCTCCGAGAAGAGAGGAAACGGCTCCTCAAATGCATTCACTTCAAAAAGATCCTTGTTCCTTGCCATCAAGGACCTGCCGGTCCTTGGCTCCAAACCCTACACCCCACTCCCTTCTGCTCTGGGACCATCTGTAAGCATTGCTTGAATTACACTAAAAATTCCCATCGAGTGGCAGAACGAGCTCCCCAAGCAGCCTATGATTGTAGTGGCCCCGTTTCAAACGTCCTGCCCTGCTAGAGGTTCCTCTGTAAGGATTCCCATTTGCATTCTCTCAGTTGTGTCTGCCAGAGAAAATTGTGGCTACCTGAGGCCGGTCCAAACGGAAGCCGGGAGGCTGCATGGCAATGACCCTCTCCCCTCCCCTTGAGTAGTTTGATCTTGAAAGAAAAACATCCTCTCTCCTCCTCCCATCTTTGTCCTTTGCCCTCCCCCTCCCCTTGAGTAGTTTGATCTTGAAAGAAAAACAAGCACAGCCCTGTGAGCCAGCAGGAGCGCGGAGAGCTCACTGTCACAGTGTTTAGAATACTCAGCCCCATCATGACCCCAGAGGATCTCACCTGGAAGATTTTGTTCCAGAATTTACCAGTGAGAAATTTTCCAGACATTTCACGGTGGGCCCCATCGGATGTCAAAAGGATGCGAGGCCATCAGCAGAGAAGGGAAAGACCATTTCCTCAGGTTGGCTAACTGGGGAAAGGCAGCTTTTTAAAAATTTAATATATATATTTTTATTGATTTCAGAGAGGAAGGGAGAGGAAGAGAGAGATAGAAACATCAATGATGAGAGAGAATTGATTGGCTGCCTCCTGCACACCCCCTACTGGGGATGGAGCCCGCAACCCGAGCATGTGCCCTTGACCAGAATCGAATCTGGGACCCTTCAGTCCACAGGCCGATGCTCTATCCACTGAGCCAAACCAGCCAGGGCAAGAGCAGCTTCTTTAATACTTGGCTTCTCCTTTTGTGTTCCTGGACCAGCGCCATCAGCATCGCCGGGGAGCTGGTCAGAAATGCAGAATCTCTGGTCCCACCCAGGACCTTCTGATTCAGAATCTGCATGTTGACAAGATCCCCGGGTGAGTCCCACGCACATTATTATTTATGAAGCATGGCTCAGTAGACGAGGCTCTACTGCCAATGGCAATGGAGTTTCTCATTTCCCCTTTGAGGCTGTACGTTTTTTAATGGCTTTGTGCAATTTATTATCCCACAAAGCACCTGGCACCGTGCTGAGCATCAGACACAGAGAGGTGGCGGGTGGAGACCTGAGTGGGTGGGTGGTTGAAATCATAGCACCAGCTCCAGGCCTTGGCACCAAGTAGAACCCTTCTGCATGTCGTAATTGCTAGAAGGGCTAACTGGGAGCCCTGTTTCCTGTGCCATGGGGGCATGAGTGAGTTTCGTCACCTTGAGGGCAGGTCTGCCATCTTGACAATTACTGCATCCACCCATGTTGGGAACGTCTGTACTAGACACTGAGCTAAGTGCGTCATGTACCTCCTGTAATCCTCACAACAACCCGTGAGGTGAGTACAACTTTGATTCCCGTGTGACTGAGAGGGTGGCCCAGCTACAGAGAGGTGGAGGGGAGAGTCCAACCAGAACCCACATTCCAATGTTTCTTAACTTTTTCATTATCGCCTCCTTCCAGGTCCCGAGGGCAGACCTTGGCTAAGTGGCCTAGAACCTAGAGTCCAGCAGCCTGTGGACACATTTTTTGTCCTGTGATATTGTGATTTATAATTTATATATATTTGGTCTTCATCCCATTTCCAGCACAGAGCCCCTGGAACCCTTGGAATGTCCTAAATGATAAGAGCAATAGAGATGTTTTGGTATTTATAAGAAACCCCTTTCAGTTACACCTGAGATTATGTTAATGAGGTGGCTTTCAGAAACACCAAACTTGGGGGGCCGGTTGCCAAGGGAAGCAACCGTGTGATTGGAGGGTTGGAACTTCAGTCCCACCCCCTAACCTCCCGGAGGAAAGAGGCTGGAGGTTGGATCAATCACCAGTGGGCAAGGATGTAATCAATCATGTCCACGTACTAAAGCCAAAAGGAGAGGTTTGGAGAGCTCCCGGGTTGGTGAACACCTGGGGGTTTGGGGGAGTGCTGTGCTCAGAGGAGGCATGGAAACTCCGTGCCCTTTCTCCGAAACTGGTCCTGGGCGTCTCTTGCATCGGCTGTTCCTGAGTTATATCCCCTTCTGATAAGCCTACAATCTGGTAGGTGAAATGTTTCCCGAGTTCTGTGAGCTACTCTAGCAAGTTAATCCGACCTGAGGAGGAGATGCAGTGACCCAGCAGCGGCTGCAGGTTCTCTATGTTTTATCACAATAAAAAGAATTAGCCCTCGCCGGTTTGGCTCAGTGGATAGAGCGTCGGCCTGTGGACCAAAGGGTCCCGGGTTTGATTCCGGGCAAGGGCACGTCTCTCAAGTTGCAGGCTTCCCCCCAGCATCTGCTGCTTGGGTTGTTGTGAGAATGAAACAGGATGACGTTTGTACAGCAACTGCCTTTTCCTGGGCGCCCCTCCTCACTGCGTCAGCTGGAGAGGCCCCCTTGTGGTTGAAGAAACCTCTGGTGCTGAGAAGTGGTTTCAAATTACTGGGGAACAAACCCTCTGGCGTTCACTGTTCGGTGTCCCTGACACCTTCACCCGCGCACCCAGAGGGCCCGATGCACCCCTCCCCGCTGAGCTTGGTGTGAACCCACCACCTAGACTACAGGGTGGCGGCGCTCGATTTGGTTTCAGGACTGTCTGCAGCAGAACAGCCCACTTCCGGGCCCTGCAGGTCTGGGTTGGGGTCAGCTGTCACCCTAAGAGGGTTGAGAATGAGCTAAAAACCAGGTTATCTCATCCCAGGGGCCAGCCACTCAGTGAATTAGAATTTGAGTGCGAGTGACCCTTTTGTGGAAGTGGCAAAGCAGTGAAGACCCAGGATTTGACAGCGCCCGGGTTTGGGAAAAGGGTGTGGGGAGCAGTGCTGAGCTTTTCAGAGGCCGAGGATTCCTCTTAATGGTTTTTTTCAATATGTTTTTATTGATTACAGAGAGGAAGCAAGAGGGAGAGAGATAGAAACATTCATGATGAGAGAGAATCATTGATCAGCTGCCTCCTGCAAGTCCCCTACTGGGGATGGAGCCCACAACCTGGGCATGTGCCCTTGACCAGAATCAAACCTGGCACCTTTCAGGCCAACGCTCTATCCACTGAGCCAAACCAGCTAGGGCTCCTCTTGATGGTTTTAAGTCAGGCACTTCAGTTGTGTTCTTGGACGGGGCATCGAAATCCCATTTTAAATGCACACTGCATCCATTTCTGATTGATTTTTGTTTGTCTAGAGCAGTGATGGCGAACCTTTTGAGCTTGGCATGTCAGCATTTTGAAAAAGCCTAACTTAACTCTGGTGCCGTGTCACATATAGAAATTTTTTGATATTTGCAACCATAGTAAAACAAAGACTTATATTTTTGATATTTATTTTATATATTTAAATGCCATTTAACAAAGAAAAATCAACCAAAAAAATGAGTTCGCATGTCACCTCTGACACGCGTGTCATAGGTTCGCCATCACTGGTCTAGAGCCTCTGGGACTTGCCAAGTCTCCATCAATAAAGGAGAGGATTGAGGAAGAGGTAATGAAAGGGCTGGAGCCAGTGGGGGGAATGGGCGAGGGATAGGAGCTGCCCCCAGCCTGCAGAGAGGGGGTGCAGTTAGAGGAGGTGCTCACAGCGATGGCCACCAGGGGACTTGCTGGGGGTCAGCCCAGTCCAGTGAGAGCCCCGCGAGGGCAGGAAGTGCGGGGTGTGACAAGGCACGGGGTTTGGAACCAGGAAACCTGAGTGTTGAGTCCCGGTTCCGGAAGAGAGATTACTTGGATGGAGGTGGTTAATCCCTACCTTTTGCTCTTAGCAACCTCAGGCCTCAGTCCGAGCCAGCCCTGCCCTCACCCTTTCGGAAAGGCCAGCTCAGACAAAGGCCCAGCTGAGTGGGGCTGGACCTGCTGAGGACTCTCGCCCACTGGCCCCTGCTGGCTGCCCGGCTGGAATCCGGCCAAGAGTGCCCAGTCACCAGACTGGAGGCTGGTTCTAACATGGCAAGCTGCACAATCAGATTCTGAGAATTTGCAAGGAAACTGGAGATCAGTGATAGTGACCTTGGGGACACGAGACCGGAGCCTGGGCACCATGCAGGGCCACTTGCAAGATGAAGAAAGGGAGGGAGGAGGAAAGAGAGAAAAGAAATCGTGAAAAGGCGAGAGCACCCTCGTCCTGGCTGGTTCCACAGCTCCCTTGCACGAGGCCCCTCAACACTGCCTCCTGCCCTCTGCTCCCGAGAAGAAAGCCCTCTGCCACAGCCTCCACTTCTACTTCTTGAGCCCTCACCAGCCCAGCCCCCCCCCCCCCCCCCCCCCCCCCCCCCCAGAAGAGTGGCAGAGAGAATTAAATGAAATGATGTGCGTGGCTGAGTTTGAGGGCTCACTCCTGGGGCTCTAACTCCCCTGGAGGTCCCGGAGGCCCTTCTTTTTTTAAAATATATTTTTATTGATTTCAGAGAGGAAGGGAGAAAGAGAAAGAGAGAGAGAGAAACATCAATGATGAGAATCATTGATCGGCTGCCTCCTGCATGCCCCCTACTGGGGTTGAGCCCACAACCCAGGCATGTGCCCTGACAGGGAATCGAACCGTGACCTCCTGGTTCATAGGTAGAGGCTCAATCATTGAGCCATGCCAGCTGGGCCCATGAGCCCTTCTCTTTCTCTCTCTCCCCCCCCCGCCCCCCCCTTCCACTCTCTCTAAAAATCAATGGAAAAAATATCCTCTGGTGAGGATTAACCCACAAAAGAAAAAGAAAATATCTTCCTAACAGTCTCTGTTTTAGGTTTTCTTCGCTACATACAGGGTGAGGCAAAAGTAGGTTTACAGTTGTGAGTATGTGAAACAGTTTATTCTTGTAATATTTATTAACTAGAGGCCCAGTGCATGAAATTCATGCACTGGGGGGTTGGGGGAGGGCATACCTCAGCCTGGCCTGTGCCCTCTCGCAGTCCGGGACCCCTTGCTCCTTACTGCCTGCCTGCTTGCTGCTCCCTACCACTCGGCTCGCTGCTCCTTAGTGCTGCCACGGAGGCTCCTGCCACCGGCACTGCACTCACCAGCCATGAGCCCGGCTTCTGGCTGAGTGATGCTCCCCCTGGTGGTCAGTTCATAGCGACCAGTAGTTCCACCGTTTGGTTGATTTGCATATTAGGGTTTTATTTTATAGGATTATTATATTACTTTTCATATGAACAACTGTAAACCTCCTTTGCCCCACCCTCTTGGTGTTCTGGGCCCCACCCCTCCAGCCCCACCTCCTCCACTCCTGGCTTCTCCCTTTTTTTTGTTTTGTTTGTTTTCTTAATATGTTTTCCATTGATTTTTAGAGAGAGTAGAAGAGGGGGGAAGGGAGGGAGAGAGAAAGAGAGAGAAAGAAACATGGATGTGACAGAGACATCGATTGGTTGCCTCCCAAATGTGCCCGGACCCAGGTACGTGCCCTTGACTGACAATCTGTATGTGGACCGACGCTCTAACCATTGAGCTTACCGGCCAGGGCTGGCTTCTCCCTTTTGGCTTCATTAACAAGGAACTGTTTGACCTTAAGTGGTTCACCTCCCTGCCTTTGATCCCCCCACCCCCACCCTGTCCTTTCTGCCTGGAAGGCTGCACTCACTCCAGCACCCCTGTCACCTCACTAGCTCTCAGTTTTTAAGAAACATCTCAGCCGTCACCTCTTCTCGCAGACGCGTGGGGCGCATGCAGGCTGGCCCAGGGCCCTCTGCTCTTCCCAGAATCCCTGTGCTTCAGTCACATCAGAGTGCCCACTGGGAACGGTAGCAGTGGGCATTGTTCACGTGTCCGCCTGCTCCCCGAGGCGGTGACGGCCGGCCTGGCACTGCTATGAGCGCCAGGAAAGTTTTGGCAGCTGTGGACCTGGTTTAATGCCTGCTCCGTTCTCTTCCAGCTGCGACTCTGGGCAAGTTGTTTAACCTCTGTCAACCTCAGGTTCTCCAACCCTATGATAGACATAATCATCATCTCCACATCACAGGGTCATTGGGAAATTGAAGGCATCGCATGTACAGCCCTTCGCACCAGGCTGGGTTTGTGGGGACGGCTCCCTGGATGTTAGCTGCTAATATAACAGAGAACAAAACGTCTAGGACTCCTAGGGCAAAGGTGTCCAAACATCAGGGCGGACTCTGCTGTTCCAAGAAGAACTGAGAAGTCTTGGAAAACAGCAGTAAGAACAACAACACGTCTCCCTTACCAAGTCCTCCTGCAGGGAAGCTGAAGGGGGAGACGTGCTGAGAAACCAGGAGTCCTGAACAAACCATGATTGAGGTTTGAAAGTGAAAATGGAAACGTTGAAAGGAAAGCGTGGATTTCCTTTGGGAACAGATGGGGAGGACTTGGGCCTGTGGAGACACTGGAGGGACAGATGGCAAAGATGGAGAGAATGTGGCCCCTGG
>NW_005366873.1:1435688-1436104 GCF_000412655.1 Myotis brandtii
AACGACTCAGGGCCCTGGCTGAGCTCCCTGTGGAATGCCACCCGCGGGGTGGTTGGTACATTGGCCCAGGAACTGCAGCGCCGGACTTGCCAAGGCGGCTCCAGAAATTCTAGCCCTTCTCAGGGGAGCCTGGGCTCCGAGAAAAGGCAGCAAATCGACGTTTCACAAACACTCGTGTGTGTGTGTGTGTGTGTGTGTGTGTGTGTGTGTGTGGCGGCGGTTGCCCTGCGAGGTAGCAAGAGGGTGGGAACGATTCCCAAAAAACTGGGTAGGCTTGGGGACAGGGCTCAGCTATCGCCACTTCCCCCCAGGCTGCCCCTCCAAGAAGGCCAAGGGCAAAAGCGCGCTAGCCCGGAGGTCAAGCGGGAGGCGCTCTAGGCACTCCTCTGCCTCCCGGCGCCGGCCTCAGTCTCCTC
>NW_005366873.1:1436712-1444405 GCF_000412655.1 Myotis brandtii
AGGCCCTTTGCTCCTCCCCAGGGGCGGAGGGCTGGGGTCGGCTTGGCGCAGCTTCTCACCTGTTGGAGGAGAGAGGGTGGGCTTTGCGACTCGCCCCCAAGTCCCGGCCGCCCCAGAACGATGCTGGGACCGGAGGAGGCCCGAAGGAGGTCGGAACCGTCCGGGGCGGCTTCGGGGCAAAGGGGCGAGTTGTTGGAGCTTCTTGCCCTGGCGCCCGCGGGAGTGGAAGGCTTCCTGGGGACCCCGGGAAAGCCTGCGCGCAGATGCACTTGGGAGGTGGGTGGGCGCACAGCCCCACTCGCACCTGAGGCCGCCCCAGCCGTCCCGCAGCTCGGGTAACCGTTTTCCTTCGAGCCCTTCTCCCCCTCACCCGCGCCCCACCCCGTCCAAGCAGGGGAGGGTGCAGGGATTGGGGGCCGAATGGCGTGCCCGGCAGGTGGAGCGCCTCTGCCAGAGGGCTTAGCCCAGTGCGCAGCTGGGCAAGTTTTGGGTTTGGCCCAGGCCCGGGATCTTGGCCAAATCCTGGTGGGCGGGCCGGCCCGGGTTGTGCCCCGTGCCCAGCTCGCACCCGTGCCCTGAGCCCTGGGCTGGAGTCTAGAAGCCTCGGATTGCAGACCTTTTGAAAAACACTTTAAAGGGCTGCTCCTCGACGGGACGCAGCGGGCGCCGTCTGCCCCCCTTTTTTTTGGGAAAAGCCTCTTGCACTTTCCTTGTCCCGGACTCGTCTCTGCCAAACCTGACAGAGGAAGTACTGTTACTATATTTATTTTCCCCTGGGAGAGAGCAAGAAAGGCGAATGCTCAGATTCCCAAGGAATCTCACTCCCAGTAGTTTCTGTTTTCAGAAACGGACAGTAGAGAAACGTTAGGGACTGGCTTGAGTTCCCTGAGAGGCTAGCCCTGTCTTGTGTCTTTTGATTTTCCCATTGATTTTTTTCCTCATCTGAGTCACCTGAGTTACAGGTGAGGGCGAAAGACCTAAATGGTAGACAGGGCTTCACGTGTAAAGGCTTAAAGGGCTTTTCCAGGAGCAGGGGAGCCAGCTGTGGTTACAGGGCGAAGTGAGTTGGCAAATTCTTTCTTTCTGTGAACTTCCCTGGAGCTTCTCCCAGGTTTCTAACCCGGTGGGGTGGGTGTGTGTGTGTGTGTGTGTGTGTGTGTGTGTGTGTCTGTGTGTGTGTGTGTGTCTGTCTGTCTGTCTCAGATTCTGCTGAGACCATGTCAGTTTTGTGCCCCAGTGACTGATGGTGCCCTCACCTAGTCCTCTCAGAACCCTGGAGGAAGCCCCAGTCCCTCTCCTTATAGAATGGCAGTTTGCTGCTCCCTCCCCATTCTGCCTCCTCCGCCCTTTGGGAGGGACCCTCCCAGGGAACTCAGGACTTGAGAGGCCCCCTGATGGAAAGTGGGTTCCCCTGGGGTCCCCTCCAGCTCAGGGCCTGCCATTCCTGAATGGTGTTAGGTCCAGGTTGCAAGCTACTCTCTCAAATCAGCTTATTCATTCTTCTAAGTTAGGGTACATCTGGGGTCTTCTGCCCAGTTATTAGCAGAAGGTTTTTGTATTACCAGCTTTGGACTTGGCCCTTGACCTGAGAAAGGCTTCATCCTTATCTTTTCCTCTTGCGAGCTTAAAAGCCTCCTACCCTGGAAGTTAGGGGCGCTTTGCCAACTGAGGGAGACTTCCTTTCCAGTTCAGAGTGTTGATGTTTTGGGTAACACATGTATCTGCCTCATCATTTTGCAATAAATCAGACGCAGAGTGCTAAGTAGCTGCATTTGAGAATTATCTGAATTGCAGAGGCTAATCTAGCTCATCTTTTGGTGTTTGATTCGAGAAAAAGCTCCACTTCAAGTCTCCCTGGGGAATGCTACCAATATGTTTACTATACCTGTCAGCCGAGGAATGTGGGGGTTCCCCTGTCCTTGTAAAATTCCCCGTTCTCGTGAGAAGCAGATGACTTGTGCTTTGAACACTCACTGAATTACAATGCTGGTCTGTGCAAACTAAAGCATGTTGGGCCCAATCTTCAACTAATCAGCACAGCTCTAACTGGAATCGTTGTGTCCTCCTGCTTCTCAGAGGTTGAGGCCCGCCCCTTTGCCCCTTTTAAAGGTGAGCTTGGGTAATTATGGAATGACTAGGTATAGTGGCTTAACAACACAGTTCAAAAGAAAAAGCAAGATCAACTAGGGCTTGCAGACATATGTTAAAATTATAAAGATGAATTCTTATTTGTGATATTTTTAAAATTTGTTTCTGGAATGCCTCATTCTATGTGTCTAAATTCCCAACTTTGAGCTCTCCCCTCTCCCAAGTAAGTAGAATGCCTCAGCACTGTCTCCAGATTCTCAAGATGTTTTCTCTTAATTTGTAAATCTTTTTTTAAAAATATATTTTATTGATTTTTTACAGAGAGGAAGGGAGAGGGATAGAGAGTTAGAAACATCGATGAGAGAGAAACATCCATCAGCTGCCTCCTGCACGCCTCCCACTGGGGATGTGCCTGCAACCAAGGTACATGCCCTTGACCAGAATTGAACCTGGGACCCTTCAGTCCTCAGGCTGACATAGAGCCAAACCGTCCAGGGCTTAATTTGTAAATCTTATCAAGCAGTTGATGTAGGAGAAATTATTTTCCATTTCTCCAACCTGCATGTTACATATTCAAAACTAGCCTGTTATTTGTAGGCTCTGGCTTGATTTTCCATGGTTTTGTAGCATCTCAAGAGATGTCTGGAGCTAAAGAATGGTGGGAATATCACCCTGTGTCTACTGCAGAAATATGTCCAGTATTTGTCCCCACTCTTTCTAAGACAGTGGTTCTCAACCTTCTGGCCCTTTAAATACAGTTCCTCATGTTGTGATCAACCATAAAATTATTTTCGTTGCTACTTCATAACTAATGTTGCTACTGTTATGAATCGTCATGTAAATATCTGATATGCAGGATGGTCTTAGGCGACCCCTGTGAAAGGGTCGTTCGACCGCCAAAGGGGTCGCGACCCACAGGTTGAGAACCGCTGTTCTAAGCCATTCTGCTAGCCAGCCGTGGCTTCTCAAGCAAAAGCAGGGATGGGAGTGTCTTCCCAGGGAGTTGTCGTTACAAGTGATGGTAGCGTTGCTGCATCTTGTTTGTGAGTCTCTCTGGCGTTGTGTAAGCCGTGCTAAGTTCTACCGGGCGCCTGGAGAAGATTCCTCTCCTTGGATGTTTACATACTTGTGACTCTCCTAAGGGCATCCTTGCCTGGCTGCGTGAGCCCATTGGCTGAGCTCGCCATGTGGTCAAGGATTCTGGTTCCTGCTGCTCTTCCAGCTGGTGAGCGTGTCCAGGGCCAGAAGTGACGGACCTGCGGAGGATTACACTGGGAACGTTCGCGCCAGCGCTTCCTGAGATTGCGTCACTCTTGGCTCCAGACACGCAGGGTGGAGAGAGTCCCTTGAATTTGCATCCCCTGTGTTTTTGTCTCTGAGCTGGAGCACCTGACTCCCAGGAGAGGGCAGGCGTCTTAGGGTGCTGCAAGGTAGAGGTGAGCGGTGAGGCGGCAAGCCAGCGAAAATGCGTGAAAGCTTATGTGGGGTGAAATCTGTGGTCAAGAAGGCCTGAAACAGAAAAGCTGCTGAAAGAATAAGAGGCTGGTGGATAATATTCATTTTCCCTGCAGGGGGCTTGTGTGTTCTGTTGTGTCTCCACACTTAGGAGCCCAGGTTTTTCCCTGTTGAAGTTCTAGTGGTTCTTAAACTTAGCCACACCTGGGACTCCTCGGGGGTGCTTAAACAACATGGATGTAGACATTCTGAGTTCATTGGTCTTAGGCATTTGAGTTTGTAAAAGTCCCCAGGTGAGTTTAATGTGTAGCCAAAGTTGAGAACCATTGGGAAAAAAGATAAGTAATTACATACATACCTTCCTCACCTGGAAAATGAAAAGCAAGTGGGGAGTGAAATGGACCCTCCCCCTCAACCCCCTCTCCCCCCCTCAACCACGTGCCCACATGGTGTGTGCTTCAACCAAAGCTTGTGATTCCCCGCAGAAAACCGAATGTTATGCACCTTAAGCGATTATGGGCTTTAGGAGACTGTGGGAAACACTGCTTTAAAACAATCTCAAATGTGATGCTTCAGAATCCTAGGCTCAGGGCTCGCTCATGATTGTACTTGACCTTGAGCCTTCCTGACTTTGAAGCTCTTTGTGTGGGAGCCCTTGATGCTTTGACAGTGAAATAGTCTGAAACAGAAATACGGAGGGGTCACCTTTGGTGCTGACTGGCCAGGCAGGGTGGGGGCATTCTTTGGGCCCTGCCCCTCTTCCTAAGGGGTAGGAGCTCTGGGAACTGGGCTGGTTCCCAGCACAAAGGGCCAGGAGGGGCCAACGAGCTTCAAAGCTGAGGAAGCTGTGCCAGTTTTCTTCCCAACCCCTTTCATGATGGGAAATGTGTCTCTAAAGACTTCTGTCGTTCAGAGAAGGGAGACTTTCCGCAAGCTAAGGAGGGTGGCGCGTCTGCCCAGAGCCCAGACAGAGATGTGGGGGGAGCAGTCACGGTGCAACGAAGAAAACAGTGGCTTCGGAACCAGGAGACCTACATGTTCTGTTTCCCTGGGCCTATCACTGAGCTCTCCTGGCCTCAGTGTCCCCATCTAGAAACCAGCCTCCAGTCTTCATCTACTTGATTTCCTGAGCACTCGTCAATGCTGGGTGCTCTGTGGTCACTGTGGACTCTTTGCAGGGAGGAGGCGGTCTGAAGTGAGGGAGGGAAGTGGGGGAGGGAATGTGGGTAGCCCAACAAAGGTCAGTTTAGAATTGTGATTCTTATAAATAAAACCAATTTCCTGCTGAGAGCAGAGAGCAGCAGCCTTAGTGGGAAAGCGAATGCCATCGGCCGTGCCAGGAATTTGTTTCTCAAGGACTTTTGTAGGAACATATCTCCAAAGAGCCACCCTCTGGAACACTCCCATTTGAGAGATAGGTCAACTAAGGCCTAAGGAGATGAAGCGAGAACTCAGAAAGTCAGAAACAGGATGGAAGAATTCTGAAAGTTGAGTTTCTTTAAAGGGTAGAATTCTGGGGTTTATTTAGAAAAAGTGTTCAAAGCCATTTCAGACTCATGTCTTAGTGCCTCAATCTTCAGGACTGAGCCCCATGCCTCCTCTTCCAGGAAGCCCCCCTGTGTTTCTCTGTCTTCTCCCGCAACGTTAGATATAGCTTCATCAGTGCCTGTCACACTGTAGGTACTTACCAAGTATTTGTTGAATTAATGTCTCGTTGTCATATATATATGCTTCCCCTGTTAGATTGAACTCCTTCCAGATGGGGGTCTTGTCTTTCTCCTCCAAGGGTCCTTCCCCCAGCCCCTGGGACACGATTGGGGAATGAATGAATGAATGAATGAATGGCAGGGAGTGGCACTACGTATCCTCCCAAGCTCTGGCCCCTCGAGAGCAGACCTGGGTCGCAAAGGGAAATGAAGCACCATCTCAAAGCCACATTCCGGAAGCGGAGACGCCCCGAGCCTTCCCGACTTGAGCCTTATTTCTGTCTGTTCCAGCACAGGGGTGTTGCTGTCTGGTGGTACAGAGAAGGATCCTGCAGGTTTCTGCTTGTGAGTATGAGCCTGCCTGTGCCCTCTGCAGCAGCTCATCTGGCCTCCAGGGCTCCCGAGACGCTCTGGATGGAAGGCTGAGGGATCTCATGGAGCCAGGTGCCGGCCTGGGCACTCCGGGGCTCGGGGTGGCTAATCTAGCCTTTGCCACTAACTCGCTGTGCGACCTTGGGCAGGTCAATTAATCTCTCTGGGCTTTGTTTCCTCATCTGTCCACATGAGGATAATGATTACTAACCTGCTGCACTGGCTGCTTGGTGGAATACCTCGTCAGAGCTACTGGTATTACTGTGAGGAAAGACAATGTTCAGTTAACTCGGAGGCAGATGCTCTGAAACGTCTGTGACATGGTTCTGACCCCACCAGTTTCTGCCTTCTTGGCGGGGGGCGGGGGGGGGAGGGTCCTCACAGTTAATTTGGGCACCAGCTGTGGCCATCACGTGCTTTTCGAAGCTACTGGGAGCTCTGAGTTGAGGATACTCCGCCTGTTCCCAGGAAGCCTCGCTCCTCAGAGAGAGAGCATCCATGCATTATCCCCGGGGCTTCCGGTGGATGTCAGTGGAAAAGGAGATGGGTGAGGAAGTGCTCGCTCCTAAGCCTTCTGCCTGGAGCCACATCCTGGCCCTGCCCAACTTTTCTTTGATGTCGCAGGAAGTTTATATAGGAGAGACCCTGACATTCTCACAAGAACTTCAAGCTCTTTACTAATTTTGTATCGCTGGGCTCTCGCCTTCTCCTGAGTGAGTCTCAAAACAAATGGACCAGAAACCCCATGGAGAGGGAAGAGTAGGAAGAACGTATAGAAAACGTAGGAGCCAGCACTGCCCTGCATACACGGCATTCGGCGGGTGTAAAAAACAGAATGAGCCCAGGGTGTCAGACATTAGGGAGGAGTGGGGAGTGGCACCCAAAGCAGCAGAGGCTCTGCCGTAGTTCTAAACAGGCCCCTAGTTCTCCCCTCACTTCCGTGAGCCCCGCCCAGGGACTTCAGAGACAGCTGCCGGCCTGGTGGGGTGCGCTGAGCTCTCAACCAGCAGCTCGCAGATCAGCCCGGGGACTAAACCGAGAGAGGAGAGTCAGCTGTCCGTCCGCTCAGCCAGAGCCCCTGCTGCTGGCCAGGCGGCCTCTTAGAGGCAGCTTTTCCGAGGAGGGTGGCAGGGCCATCGCGGTTTGCCCGGGACTTGCCTGGTTTTCCCACTGACAGTCCAGCATCCCCGGAACCCCCTTAGTCCTGGGCAGACAGAGATGGTTGGTCCCCGCCTTCCCAGGCCTCCGCTTTATGAAAAGGCCCAGATCAAGAATTTGTTTTCTTCATCGCCACGATGACCTGGAGCCAGTCAGCTAGTCTCTTTGACGCGAAAGCAAACGTCCAAGACGTAGAGCCTCACAGTGGGTAGCTAACCATGGGTGATGCACACCAGGATGTTAGGTGAAAACAGCCAGACTCAAAGCCTACGCACTGCACGATGCCATGTATGCAGCTTTTTGGGAAAAGCCAAACCGTAGGGAAAGAACAGAGGCCCGTCGTGGCTGAGGGTGGAGGAAGGGGCTGACCACAGAGGGGCACTGGGGAGACTAGTGGAATGATAGAAACCTTTAGTTTTCGAATCTTTAAGGCAGTGGTGGCCACAGAGCCCTGAGTACTTAGGAAAATTCAGAACTGTGCAATTAATGGGGCTCCCCTTCCCCGTGTGTAAATTGTATCCCTAGAAACCTGGGTTTAAAACAGACCCCAGTAGCTGGTGATGCTGTGGTAGAAGGTGAGGACTCCGTGCAGCACGCAGGTGGCCATCGCAGCTGTAAACAGAACCTGAGGTCTTGGCGTGGTCATGCCGGCAGCGATCTGGGGGTGCAGCAGAGAGGGGGAGGTATTTTGGTACAAAGCAAAAGTACTGACTGCTCGATGGCATCTTCAGTGCGGGGCACTTGTCCGTTAGGCACACGTGGTGTGATGGTGGAGGCTCTCGGTCCACTTGGAGAAATGGACGGTTCTCTTACAACCCAGGCAGCCACGGAGCCCAGGAGAGCCATGCACAGGGAGGCCTTAGCTCCAGCTCCCCCCCGGGTGCTCTGCTCTGCACACACAGGCATCTCATGTA
>NW_005366873.1:1444485-1447326 GCF_000412655.1 Myotis brandtii
GCCTCCCAACAACAAAGTTATTGCATTGAAATTAAGAACCCGAGTCTGCACCATGCTGTTGCCTGGCTGACGTTTTGTGTCTGGCAGTCTGACTATGCTAGCTAGCTGGGACTGATTTTGAGAGGGAGGAACCCATGATTTAGCAAAACAACGCACCTCGGACCACGTGGTGTAAGGCATCAGCCCTCCTGTTTCCAGGCAGTCACCAGCCCTGCCGCACCTGTCCGAGAGTCGGGACGTGGAATCCGAGGACGAGGAAGGGCGGTCCCAGTGGAATCTGAAGATCTTGGTGGTTTCCGTTTAAAAAAAGGAAAAAAACCCAGGTGGCATTGGCTTTTCAGGGGAACTGGGGGAACTGTGACCCGGAGAGCTGGATGTGTCTTCCCATCTTCCTTAAGTGCAGCTTGTGAGAAGGCCGCAGACCTTCCATCCACGAGGACCATGTGGGCCCGGATCGCTTTCAACCAGGAATTGCACAGAATTTCACACGTGCGACTCTTCTTCATTGCAAACAAGTCACTCATCATCACTCATAAAGGCAGGTCTACTCCACCTCTTCTTGGGGATTCAGGAACACGTGCAGAGTGGTAGCTGGTGCAGCCTTTAGTTCTAAATGGTCTCAGCTTTGGGGGGGTGGGCATGGAGGTGCGAGGGGAGGCAAGAAGTACTTTTTGTGCCTATTTGAAGTGCAACTTCCCTGGTGCCCAGCCAGGCCTGGCTTGTGGATGGTCCACCTCAGAAGGGCTATCCTGAGGGCGCACTCCTCATTGGAGGGCAAGGATGGGAGGGCTGCGGAGGAGACACTGCGGAGGAGTGCACAGGCGGGGAAATTCCAGACACGCCCATTTTCTACCTGGGCAGCAGACTGTCGCCACCATCTCCCAGGACCACCCTGGCACATTGGCATCCTCTGGGGCCTGAGGACGGCCTTCGCCTTCCTGTGAGACCAACAAGTGGACTCCTGCCATTTCCTTCCATCCTCCACCCCCGTCCTCTCTCCCCCAGTTTTTACACAACAGGATTGATTCATGTGAACTAGATTCAAGTCCGCAGATGGGGGCAGAAGAAGAGATGGTGTTGAATGAGCTTATTGTTGGAGATTTCACTGACTTCTTTTATTGAATACCCGCCGTCCTGGAACATATTGAGTGGATTTACTGAGATTCCAAGAGGGGCCTTTTGGAAGGAACTCTGCCTGGGTGCTCGGTACCCCTGACGTCGGGGCTGGGACCTAGCGGGTGGCGAGTTTGCTCCGGGCGCCCCGTCTCCATTTTTATAGTGGTGGGTCTTCTTGGGGGCAGATATTCTCAGTTACAGTCCCAGACTCCTTATGAGCTAGGGATGGTCCCCACCCTACTGCCCTTGGCAGTCAGGCCTTTTGTGGAATTCCCTTCTAGCACATTCTTCGAATAAATAAAGATGGACACCCCATTCGGTGCCACAGTTCACAGAGGGCCCCCCCCCCCGTGGCTTCCGCGAGGCACGAATAGAAGAAGATGGGTGACATGGCAGATCTTGGGCAGAAGCAGCAGGTGTTACCCTCATGCCTAGGGCTCGAGTGTCTCATGCAGCGTGGCCAGCCCGCGACAGGCACGGAGGAGTTGGGGACATACATGTATTTAGCGTGTTTAGGGGTGGGCTCCCTGCGGTCGGTGGTGCTGCAGGCGTGGCTGAGGATCATGGGTGTGTGGTGGGTGAGTGCGGTGTCTGGATGGCCGCCACACAGTGGCTGTGGGACAGCTCAGGTGACTGGGGCCTGGGGAGCTCCTGAGAGTCTGCAGGCACTGGAGCTGGGAGAGGCTCGTGTCTCGCTGCAGACGGCGGAAGCCTGTCTCTGGCTCACGTCAGTCACGGCCCAGATGCCCTGGGAGTGAGCCTGTGGGAAAGCAGGTCGGTGGATGACAAGCGCTCACCCAGTGGGAGTGCACTGGGGCGCAGGCAGGCTCCCCGGGCAGTTTCTCTCTCTCCTCCTGCCCCCCCCTCGCTTTCTCCTCTCTCTCTCTCTCTCTCTCTCTCTCTCTCGTTTTTCTGCCAATTCCGGTCAGGTCTCCTGGGTCTTGAATCTAGGAAAGGGCGCAGGGCGCAGGCAGGCTCCCCGGGCAGTTTCTCTCTCTCTCCTCCTCCTGCCCCCACCCCCCTCGCTTTCTCCTGCTCTCTCTCATGCACTTACTCTCCTCTCTCTCTCTCTCTCTCTCTCTCTCTCTCTCTCTCTCTCTTTCTCTCTCTCTGGTTTTCTGCCAATTCTGGTCAGGTCTCCTGGGTCTTGAATCTAGGAAAGGGCGCCCTGAGAACCTGAGGCCAGAAAGAGAAAGCCCCCCCCTTGACCTCAGGTCCCTGGTGGCCCCAGGCTCTCACTTCCAGTAGCTGAGGCTAGAGTCCCGGGCTCCCCCAGGAGGAGCCGATGACCTCGGAGTCCGGGTGGGGAAACGGGGTTTGCGCTCAGCCCTATGAGGAGTCTTGCATTCCCTCTGGAAGAGGAGGCTGAGTGACCCTGTTTGGCGTGGGCTGCTGCTTCGTCAGGCCCTAGCCAGTGCCACTGCCCCGGCCACCTTCCCCAGCCCGCCTGGCCCGAGCCATGTGCTCACCCTGGGACCCGGCCAGCCATCCTAACAACCCAGAGCAGCCCAGTGTCGCCGTGACTAGGATTCCCAGGAAAGAGTTCTCCTCTCTCTGATATGGGGGGCATAGATCTTTGGGGATCTGGCTTCCTCCCCTCTTTGCATCCTGGCAGTCCTCAGCCCCGTGCCCTGGAACCTGAGGTGTGGAAGCAGCAGTCCGGGCCCTGCGTGGGGAGCCTCCCCCAGCAGCCCGGCCCCTGATCCCTGGAAACACGCCTCCGGG
>NW_005366873.1:1447338-1474269 GCF_000412655.1 Myotis brandtii
GGGGGGGGGGGAGCATGAGAACGCGCCACAGTTTGGACCGAAGTTCCAAGCACGAAGGCTCAACGTTGACTAAAATAATTTTTTCCCATTGACCTCCTGGCCTCGCAGTGGGCCGGCGTCCATCCCCCGCCCCTCTGATGTGGGTTTGGTGCGGGGAACTGTAAACAGTTCAGGCTGCGAGCGGATCTGCTCCATGAGTTATGGGATCCAGGTGTCGCGCCCCGCGCCATGCACTGCTCCCCGCCAGAGTGGGAACCATTCTGTTCTCAGAGGGAGAAGCTAGGCTGTTGCTGTTGAGATCAAATCCTTCTGAAGCGTGACTCCCTCCCACGCCCTCACCCCCCAGGTCTCCGCTCAGGACTGAAGGACTCCAGAGCTCTAATTCATTAGTGAATTCTCAGTGTGTGTGTGTGTGGGGCGGGGGGCGGGCGGCTACTTCTGACCCCCGAGGTCAGGGCCCCGGGCTCTCACGTGTGCAGGATGGTGCTGTTGATGCTAAGGGCAGCCCAGCAGCCTGCGTTCTCCCTGTGAGAACGTGGGACCCATTTCTCCGGGCAGGAGGGTGGGCTCGGTCCCTGCCAGCCTCGTTCCTCCAGTACAGCCGGGCTCCGGACTTGGGCCTGGCAGCTAAGGGCCACAGGAGGCCTTTAGAGCACCGAGGCAGCTGTGGGCAGTGGCCTCTCCTCCCCTGGCAGTAGAGTCTGGAGTCATCGCCCCAAATTGGCCACTGAGATTGTGTTGGAAAATGCCTTCAGTAGTTTGGAGGGATGTGGGGGGCACAGATCTTGGGCGTCTGGCTTCCTCTCCTCTGTGCATCCTTGCAGCCCTACACATAGCTAGCCGATGGGCCACGGTGAAGGGGGAGGAAGCTAACAAATAAGTGCATCCACTTCACAGATACTGGGCATGACTGGGACGTGTGTGTGTGTGTGTGTGTGTGTGTGTGTGTGTGTTTTGGAGGAGAGAAGGTGTTGGCCCGTTTTCTTAAAATATTCCAAAGCTATTTACCTAGTGCCCTTAAAGGATAAAATTGTGCTGCAACAAGATTTATTTTTCTGCCCGGGAGCTGAGGCCGCTGGAGGAAGTGGAAGTGCCCAGGCCCTGTGATTGTGAGGGAGTCACTTCCAGATTCCTAGCTTATCGCTGGCGTCTCTCTCTGCCCTGACACCGTGACCCCCTGAAGTCTAACTCCTCATTGCACCTCGCACAGCCCCCCTCCCCCCCTCCCCCATGTTGCCTTCCTATTTGGCTGCCTTGTGTCTGTGCGTATGGATTTCTTCTTGGGCCAGAAAATATAAGGGCAACCTCCTAGCTTGGAGCCAAATATTTTCTACAAACGGCTTTCCTTTCCTTTAAGAAAATGCCCATTATGGAGTGTGAACATGGGTGAGATTCAGGAGGAAACAGCTGCCTGGCGGAGATCCTGGTGGGGTCTTGGGTAAGATTCCGCTGCGTCACTAATGCCTGTATTGGGTGCGTTTCCAGCACAGGCACACTGGGCAGTTGGGAAGTTTTGTGGCTGAGAACTTCCATGAAGGTGAGCACAGGTCCAGCCTCCAGCTCAGATCAGGAAGGGAAGTCTTCATTTTCTTCAGGACAGTGCAGACCTGTCCAACGGATGTCTCTCATCCACCTTGGTAGCTCAACCTGGATGCTCACGAACCCTTTCTTTCTAGAATATTCTGTCTATGGGCTTTTCTAAGACTTCGACCCCTTGCTACTGTAGCTAAGGGGAGCCCAGATTTCTTAAGGCCCCTGAAGGAGGCCCTCTTCTTTGAATGTCACTGGTGTTGAGGCCAACTCGCCAGTGGCTGTGGGCAGAGCAAGGAACCATGCTACCCCCTTGTGCTGGAGAAAATCTGAGCTCCTTCTCCCCCTGGCCCGGGCTTGGTTGTCCAGTATCTGTGCCCATCCCTCACTTCCATCTGTGCCCCAGCCATACTGGGTTTCTTGTGGTTTCCCAAACTGGACTTTTGCGTGTACTGTTTTATTGGTCTAGAACAGCGGTTCTCAACCTTTGGCGGTCGAACGACCCTTTCACAGGGGTCGCCTAAGACCATCCTGCATATCAGATATTTACATCACGATTCATAACAGTAGCAACATTACAGTTATGAAGTAGCAACGAAAATAATTTTATGGTTGGGTCACAACATGAGGAACTGTATTTAAAGGGCCAGAAGGTTGAGAACCACTGTTCTAGAATGTTCTCCCCTCAGGGCTGCCTGCCAAGCTTATCTGTCAAGTCTCACTCAGCCTTGACTTGGGCCCCTGAACTTTTAACCCTTCACTGCACCTTGCACTGCCCTCTGTGGTCATGATCATTGTGTCCATGTTATCGTTGATGGAAAGTCTATGTTCCCAGGAGTCTGTGAGCTCCTTAAGGGTCAAAAGCCATCATTCTTCTTTGCGTCCACAGCCCGGACTCCGTGGACTTGTGTGACTGAGAAATGGTTGCTGTCCGCAGGTTTTCTCAGAGTTTGATGGCAGCAAAGTTAAGGGCTTCTGTCCACCAGTGGACACCCTGACCAAGTTACTAGACAGCTGTCAGAAAGGAGAGAGAGGTGTGCAATGTCTAAAACCTTCAAGGGGTCAACACAGAATATCCAGGGAACCAGCCAGAAAGAGACAGGCATCTCATTAGAAAAGAAGATGAATAAAGGACAGGAGTGGGAGAGGACCTTTCTAACATGTACCTCTTCGTTTGTAAGTGTTTCTGCTCCGTGCGTCCTGCTTTATGAATTGTTAATGGCTGTGCGGTAAATGCTGTTGTCAGTGGCCTGTTCTTGCCTTTCAGTCGGCACTGTGTCTTAAAGAGCCATCTATGTTGTGGGCTGACATCTAATCCATTGCTTCTTACTGATGCCTAATTCGCCAGGATGTGCATCTGCCACCACAGTTCACCGGGTCACTCTCCCAGGTGACACTGGACTCCCCCTTTCCCGCCCTCTGCTCTCCACCACCGCAGACAGTGCTGCCAGGGTTATGCTCAGCCCCACCCCGTTTGGACCCATGTGGACACTTGGGCAGCCTGCAGCCTCTCGCTCTCCCAGCCGACGGGCTGGTGGCTTTGGCTGGCTTGTCTCTGATGACCGAAGGAGCCCAGGCGTTGCTGCAGGTGCTCCTTAGCTGCTGACCGGGAGGCGCTTCTATCAGATGGCAGGTGTCAGGCTCCCGGCTGAGTCTGTCTTGCTGCCTACATCGGGTAGTGACCCTGTTCGCAGGCTCAGCAGCAGCGGCCCTCTCCTGGATGTTTTATGTGCACCATCTCGTTTAATCCTGAGAGATCTGGAGAGGTGGTGGTGAGAACTCTCACCGCCCACCAGGTCCCTGCGGCCTCCCCGGGGGAGTGGAGTACTCTGCTCGGGAGGGTTCTGGTAGGAAAAGCATCTTAGGATCTCTCGGTGACATTCTTGGCATTGCTTCCTTGAAGAAGTCCCCTGGAATGCAGGGACGTGTCCCCCTGAGCTGGTCTGAGCTCCGAATGTTACTGAAAGGCTTCCCAAAGCTTTCCTCAGAGACACGTTCATTTTCTCCCAGGCCAGCAGAATCGGGACTGGACATGGGGGAGGGGAGGCAGGAATCAGCCATCAGTATTAGTCTCCTTATTCTGTGAGTGGAGAGAATTGAGGTGAGAGGCAGCCCAAGCGAAAGCTCACAGCCCATCCAGCAGGATTCAGAACCAGCTTCATAGGGCTCTGGAGCTCATTCTGCTGCCTGGTCTAGCCTGATCGAGCTAGACCTGATCTCCACCCTCAGATGGCTTCAAACTTGACCTGCAGCCCCATTTGAATCTGAGGTTAAGTAGGATGGTGAGTCCATTGGCTGCAGTCCCGCCATCTTGGTGCATCCCTTTGGGATGGGGGGGAGGATTCCCCAACATTGCCGACAGCTGAGGCTCGGCTGTCTGTGAGGAGAGCCTTGGCCGGATGACATAACCTTCTCTGTGTGCCTGGGTTCCGGGTGTCCCTGCTCCCCGTTTTGTCCCCAGCTGGCCCAGCCAGGCCTTTGCTCATGTTGTTGTTTATGACCGGCAACATGTCCCCACCCCTTTCGCCCTTCCCAGTCACACCCACCTTCATCCACTGCCCGCTCCTCCGGGAGGCCAGCTTTCATTGATCACATGAGGCCCTCGCTGCTCATACTTCAGGCCCCAGTCAGCACCCCTGTATCTGTTCCTTGTATCCATTCTTGTCCCCATGGCTAGCTTTATGGCCCCTAAAATGCACAGCGGAGTGTTGGGTCCCCAGGTGGGCATTTACTTTGTTCCTGGTAATTCCCAGGAGCTTCTGTCCCGTTTCCCATCTGCCTCTTTTAGCCGGACCCTCGGCCTTCCCAAGGCCCTGCTGAGTGTGGGCCTGGTGCTGCTGTGTGCACGTGGCATTCGGGGGGCAGGCCTGGCTGGCCCCTGGCTGCGTGGGCATGGTTCCCATGACCTGGGCCTTTCTCCCAGGGGGCCTGGCGGTGGGTGTTTAACCAGCGTGCACGCAGAAGGCCTTGTTTGCGGGCAGGCACCCATGGTGCTTTCTGTGCCGTGTGATTAGTGAGCTGATCAGAGACTGGCTTGGCAGGGGGAAGGTGAGCATGTCCCTCGTGTCTCACAGTTTGGAAGAGATAAGTGAGGATGTTCTCACTCGGAAAATAAATCTCACCGCAGGCAGCGTTCAGCCACACGCCATTTGAGCCCAACAGCTGTCTCTCATTTGTTGGCAAATGTTCCGGGTGATGAATGTCCCTCGTCCATGCTCACAGCCGTCCCTAAATGGAGGCTTTGGACAAGTGTTGGGGGGAACAATGGCTCTTCTCAGAGGGCTCTCAGCAGACGCTCCCAGTGAAGTTGGCTCATCACTTGGAGCTGGGTCAAGACCAGGGACAAGGTGCCATTGATTCGGCAAGGAAGGCCCCACGCAGCCGCGGAGACGGGCTGAAGGTAGCCAGAAGCAGAGAGAAGGAGGGGCTTCTGGGAAAGGCCCTGATTAACCCGAATGAACGATTCCGCCTCGCAGTGCTGTCTTCTGGAAGCCGACTTCCGGGACGATGGCCCCTCTTCTTGACACTTTTGCAAAACCCTTTGCAGTCATGATGGGATTATCGGGTTTGGAGGGCCTAGTCCTCCTGGGGCAGAACGTGTTGCCACATCCAGTGTTGTTGAATGGATGAAACTGTTGAGCCTAAGAGTGATGAAGGCTAGACACCTGGGACCTGAACTTGGCCCTGACCTCCTGGCCTGAATCTGTCTGCTTCATTCTTCCTGTAACCAGGTGGGAGGGGATAGATGAGGGACTGATGAGGCAAGATGAGCTGGGGAGGTGGGTAGAGCCACGGGGGGGCTTCTGTCCTCAGAGCTACGCTGCAGTGGGAGCAGGTGTCTCCGTGCCCTCAGCCCCAGGCCAGGCGGTCAAGCCCGGCTTCCGGCAAGTTCTGCTGACATCCTTCCTCCCTGGTTGTGTCTCCTCTGACTTCCCGGGACAAAGATCCAAGGTCAGGTTGCTAAGCTGGTAGGGCCCAACCTGGCAAGCTCAGTTTTCCTTTCTCCCTTTACTTTTGTCCCCCTCAACAGAGTTATTTTAAATAATTTAAAATAGCATAAACAACAGCTACACATTCCAAATTGCTATTTCACTCCGTAAAGAATTCAGTGCAGCAATTTTGCATCTATTTTTACAGCAAAAATCGTACATGCTTATTATAAAATATGCACACGTAGCAAAAATTTCTAACATGGGAATGTCAAAATCCTTCGAATTCCACCCTCTGTCATGATAATATCTGTCAAGGATATATTCGTCTAAATATTTCCCCTCCTCTCTGCCATGCTCCCAACTCCCTTTCCGCCCTCTTTTCTCTCCTCCCCTCCCTTCCTCTCTCCCTCCTGCCCTCGCTGCTTCCTTCTCTCTCTTCCTCCCACTGCCTTTTCTTCCCTTCACCCTTCCTCTTCTCTCCAACCCCTTTTCCCTCTTCTTTCCAACCCCACGGTGTAAAAACCGAAAGGGTACAGTAAAAAGTAAGCCCTCAGGCCCTGCTCACTCTTTCCCTTGCCCCAGCTTATTCTGTAGCTTCAAATAATAATAATAATAATAATAATAATAATAATAATAATCCATGCGTCAGCAGCCACGTGTGTGTCACTTCCCCTCCTCCCTTCAAATGGAGCATGCTCGCTGGTCACCCTGCTGTTGAAGTTAAGGCTGTTTCTTCGAGCTCATTCCTGATAGACCTGCTGCATTCATTGTGATGGGGCTCAGTCTCTCCTTTCGATAGAGACGGCATCATTCATATAATTTAAGTGGCATTGACGTTTCCCCCAGCCCTTTGCTGTGGCGAACATAGCCACCGCGAATTTCATTTCAGACACATGAGGGCTAGCTGTAGCATACGCTCTCAGGAGTGGGATGGCTGGGGTTAAGGATATGGGCACGCACGGTTTGATTAGATAGTGCTGAAATGCCCTTCTGGAAAGTTAGATCCTTTTTACTCTTGTCAGCAAAATGTCAAGAGCGTCTGTTTCCCTGCACACTCGTCAACACAATATATCATTACATTTTCTCATCTCTGCTCATCAGAGTTGGCAAAGGCAGCTCTTTATGTATCTCTCTTACTGTAAGTGCAGTTGGACACCTTTTCATATCTATGAAAATCATTGTGTTTGCGTGTGTATATATATGTGCGTGTCTCAAAAAAATGTGTCCTGAGAAAATAGAACAGCTATAGCTCTTTAACAGCTGATCACTCAATTTTGAAAGTGAGTTGTGTATTTTAATAAACACTGGGTATACATTTTTTGGGGGCACCATATCGTGTTCATATGCATTATCCATTTTTCTATTGGATTGTTGGTCTTTTAAAATTAATTTTGTAGGCGCTTATTATCTGTAAAGGAAATCTGGATATGAGTTGCAAATCCTCCCCCGCCCCCCAGTGTCTTATCTTTTCTTGATTTTATGTTTATTTTTCCAAAGTAGGATCTGTGTGTGTGTGTGCTATCAAATCTATCTCCTTTTATGGCTCTAGGTTTTGCTGATACTTAGAAAGTCTTTCCCTAAAACTACATTTAAAAACAATGTTTTTTCCTTTTCTTAAACACAGCTTAATCGAGCTATCATTCACATATCACAGAGTTCACCATTCAAAGTGTGCAGTTCCGTTTTTAGTATAGTCACGGATATGTGCACCCACGGCCACGCCCATTTTAGGTTTTCATCCCCTCAGAAAGAAACCCCCTATGCTTTAGCTATCATTCCTTATCCTCCGCTCTCACCCTGCCCCCAGGCCTAAGCAACCACTCATTTCCCGTCTCTATGGATTTCCCTCTCTGGACTTTCATCCGATCGGAATCACATAATATATAGACTCTTGTGATTGGCTGCTTTATTGGCATGTTTTTGAGATTTAGTCCAAGCTGTAGCAAGTTACCAGTACTTCATTTCTTGTTATGGCCAAATAATATTCCATGGCATGTATAAACACAGACATAATACACCTTGTTTATCCATTCATCTGTTGTTTCCACTTTTTGGCTCTTGTGAATAATGATACGAACATTTGCAAACAAGTTTGGGGGTCGTCCTATGTTTTTGTTTCTCTTGGTTATACACCTAGGAGTGGAATTTCTGGGTCATGTGGTAACTGTGTTTCATTATTTGAAGAACTGCCAAACCGTGTTCCAAAGTGACTATGGCATGTTACATTCCCACCAGCTGTTTTCTTCTAGTACAGCAGTTCTCAACCTGTGGGTCGCCACCCCTTTGGCGGTCGAACGATCCTTTCACAGGGGTCACCTAAGACCATCCTGCATATCAGATATTTACATGACGATTCATAACAGTAGCAACATTACAGTTATGAAGTAGCAACGAAAATAATTTTATGGTTGGGTCACAACATGAGGAACTGTATTTAAAGGGCCAGAAGGTTGAGAACCACTATTCTACAGAAAGCCACTGTTCACCTGACAGCAGCAGGCTTTATCCCACTCTGGGCCCTCGCAGCTGCCCTTGGGATTCATGCTGTCCTGTCTCCACCCACACCTTGATCAATCTTGCAGGCGATAAATCTTCCTTCGATTGTCCTCATTTGCGTGCGCCTTTGGTCTCCTTTTGACTGAGACGGGTGCACCACGGGATGGCTGTCTGGGATGCGGGGGGAGGACACCGGTGGGGGACGATCCAGTTCCTAAAATACGGCGTTCCCCTTAGGAGACATTGTCAAGCATCCCGAGCTGCTCTCGGGAAAACAAACGAGGTGGCAGGGCGTGGGGTTGTTGGAGAGGCGCCTGGCGCGCCCGCTCTCTGCACAGCTGTCCTGGCTGTCAGAAGTAGCAACGAAAATAATTTTAAGGTTGGGTCACAACATGAGGAACTGTATTTAAAGGGCCAGAAGGTTGAGAACCACTGTTCTAGTACATTTGTGATCTTTTTTTTCCTTCATGTCTTAAGTTTTTGAACAATTGGAAATTCTTCATAAGATATGTCATAGGGCCCTAACCAGTTTGGCTCAGTGGATAGAGCGTCGGCCTGTGGACTGAAGAGTCCCAGGTTCGATTCCGGTCAAGGGCATGTACCTTGGTTGCGGGCACATCCCCAGTAGGGGGTGTGCAGGAGGCAGCTGATGGATGTTTCTAACTCTCTATCCCTCTCCCTTCCTCTCTAAAAAAATTAATAAGATATATATTTTTAAAAAAGATATGTCATAGGGGTCTATATGTGTATTTTTTCCATATGGTTTCGTCATCGTACCCACAGTGTTTTTCAATAATCTGTCTTTTTCTTCATGTCTGTATCATAAATGAAATCACTGTATATACTAGGGCCTCTTCTGTACATCCTAGTGTTTTTCCTTGATCTGTTGGTTCAATCAGATGCCATTACAATGCTGCTTTAATTTTTGTAACTTTGTGACATGTTCCCTCACTCTTAATTTGTAAAAAAAAAAAATGCTCATCACCAGCATCATTAGACTTATCTGTATATGGTGCAGGGTTAGAGAGTGTGCAGTCAAATGCAACATTGTTCCTACCATCTAGAAACCTAGTAAATACAACTCTTTTTTTAAAGAGTATTTTTAATTGATTTTTTTTTTTAGAGAGAGAAAGAAAACATCGCTGTGAGAGAGAAACATCAATCTGTTGCCTCCCATATGCACCCCGACTGGGGATCGAACTCGCAACCTGGGTATGTGCCCTGACCAAGAATGGAACCCACAACCCTTGGGTACACGGGACAGCATTCAACCAACTGAGCCACACTGGCCAGGGCGTAAATAAAATTCTCATTTCCATACCCTCTAAAAACCACTCTACATACATTATCTTATTTCACCTTACAATTCTATCAGGGCAGGTTGAGCTTTTCATTTCCATTGTAGACACGAGGAATCTAAGGCTTTGAGACAGACAACCCTGAGACAGAAAGAAGACAGACAGGTGGTCTTTCAAAAAAGGTTGAGTCAGATGCTCTTGGGTGCCTCGTGGAGAAAATGCCAGGGCACGGTGGTGGGAGACTCCACTTGGGTCTTCCCTGGAGCCAGGGTCTGCTCCCCAGCAGTGGGGTGACAGCCTCCTTTTCAGGGCAGCCCCACATCTTGGAATGGAAGCCGCTGGGACATAAATTCAGGCTACGTCGACACTGAGAGCCCAGACAGTGGGGAAGTGGAGTCCTTTGGCTGCATTCTCTTCCCAGATTGTGTAATTCACATCCCTGCCAGGAACCCAGTTTTGTTTTGCTTTGTTTGTTTTTTTCCCCCTTTGCAAAAGGATAGCAAAATTATTTGCCACATAAAAACATACAAAGCCCCATAAAGTCCCAACCAATGAAATCATCATCTCTTCCCAAGCAGACTCCCACCCCTGACCTTGGCTCTCTCCACTCTCCGGGGAGCCGTGAGGCAAGGGAACGGATCGGCTCAGGACGAGACCTGCTGAACGCTCACTTCCTCAGACTTCATCAAACTCTTGGGGTCCGGGGGTTATGGGATTAAGAGGGCGTCACGTGACTGTCCTGGACGCGTTCGCTTGTAGGAATGTGGGAATAAACCCATGCGGAACAAGAAATCTCAAAATGCTTTTGCCTAGAAATAGCAATTAAGAGTGCGATCCAAGTTGCTTCAGTATTTTAGGACTTCCACGAAAGGAGAAAATGTCTGTCTCTTTTTCTCCCTGTCACCGCCCCCCCCCCCACCCCCCACAAAGACACTTGTTTTATGGGAAATTTTTTCCAATATTTTAACAATTCCACTGGGTGATTGGTGACTGTTCTTGATTTTTGTACTGTGGGAAAATAGTTCGGATATTTAGGCTGGGTCCGTGTGGCCTGCCTTTGAAGACCTTGGTTTTGCTGACTGTGTCTCAGCACCACCGTGGAGGAGTGGTTATGGGTGATGTATACCGTATAAGCCAGGGGTGGGCAAACTTTTTGACTCGAGGGCCACAATGGGTTCTTAAACTGGACCGGAGGGCCAGAACAAAAGCATGGATGGAGTGTTTGTGTGAACTAATATAAATTCAAAGTAAACATCATTACATAAAAGGGTACGGTCTTTTTTTTTTTTTAGTTTTATTCATTTCAAATGGGTTGGATCCGGCCCGCGGGCCGTAGTTTGCCCACGGCTGGTATAAGCTGATATAGTTGGTATAGTTCCTTCTCCGACTGTGGATGGGCTTGGGCCACATTCTTCCTTATGGCTGGGGGGGTCTGGGGCTCTCTGGCCCAGATCCCCTTAGTGATGGCCGATGATACATTCTTGGCCTTTCACTGGCGGCCAGAACATCCACGCAGGCCTGGAGACTGGGCTTCTTCCGCCATGGGTCCCCTTTGGGGGCTTCTCAGGGGGCAGGGTCTTAGGACACCAGAACATGGAGCCATTGCTTTTCTTCCTCCAGGCCCCTCCTTCCCTTTGGTGCTTTTGGAGCTGATTTCATTTCAGCATCATCTTAGAAGCAGAGGTCTTTCACCCTCTGAAAGATGGTACCTCTGCAGGAACAGCAAACCAGCGTTGCTGTATGAAGAGAGACCATTTCTCATGTAGAAACCATGGTCCATCCGATTAGAAAACTCACCTACATGCTAGGTCTCCTGGCCTCTTGGGGATATAATGAAGACCGTGGCAACGCTTTTAACATCTGTTCATACAACTCTTCTCAGCTTGTCCTGGGAAAGGCTCTGGTGGGAGTGTGTGTGTTCAGGCCTGGCCTGTATTCCATCCTGGTGTCTCCAAGGTTATCAAGAAGTGAGGACTGATAAATAATAGATACAAGGTTCGGTAGTATGAGACAGAAATTGACTGTAAATTCCAATCAGTTCCCCGTATCAGCACAAAGCTAATGCTCACTTTAGAAACATGTTTCGCATGAAAACAAGAAAGAACCGGAAGCGGCTGTCCTGTGAGTTGCCTGGATAAGGCGCAGGGGGATGCTTCTGTTCGTTCTTGGCAGGCAGAGGAATCCACCCGCAGGTGAGGGACCGCCTGGTGATGGGCACCCTCATTCTGCCGGCCCTTTCTCTCGGCTTGGGCTCTGTTTGTGCTGTGGGAGCCCTCCTTGCCTGAGACAGCACATCCGAGGGGTGGCACCAGGGAAGGTCCCAGAAAATCACGATTCAGTTTCTCGGGAAGCAACTGCTGAGAAAAGTTGCAAAAACACATGGGAGCTCTCTACAGACTCTCAGTGTCCCTTTGAAATGGAGCCACCTGTGTGACCCTCCCCCGCAAGCCTCTCAGGCCAGTAGGTACTCCTTTCTCTGTGCTTTCCCAGCCCTGGGGTCATCACTGTCTTGCTGAGTTGAAAGGAAGGTGTTTATTTGAGGGAAGAAATGCATCTTATCCATTTGTATCGAGGAGAGCATGGGAACTCCATAAACAGTTATTGAATGATTCCATCATCACGCGGGGGCAAACCAGAAACCATTCCCTCTATGAACTGCTGTTTTGCCAAGACCTTGGTTCTGTAGATAGCATGGACCGCGGATGTCAAAGTTAAGCTCCCTTGATTATGACGTCTGGCACAGTGGCTGTGGTACAGCAAACGGTCCGTAGATGTTTGTGCCCTTCCTGGCTACCGCTCCACCACACCTTTATGGGCACGGGGATGGCTTCTTTCCAGGAAGCACATCACTGTCCTTGGTTGGACCTCACCCAGCGTCATCCAGTTGACAGATGGTGGTTTGGGACACACTTGATCCTTGCCTTGAGATTAGCGTCTCGGGAGAGTCTTAGAAAAGGACCATCTCTGTCGGGTGTTTCAGATAATCTGTCAAGTATTCCATCTGCTCAACTTGTGTGATGACTCTTCATGTGCTGGTTAAGGGGACGTTCCCAGCGTCTCACCTCTGGTTGTTCGGATGTATTCTTTGACTGGGGAAGTCGGGGATAGGCGTGGTTAAGAGAAAGGAATAGAAGTGTGACTTAGTCAACTGTGGGCCAAAGGAGATGCTTTCCCTGTGTATTATGACCTTGGCTTGTATCACGCCCTAGTGGTAGTTGAAAACACGGAGTGAGCGCCCTTCTCCTTCCCTGCGTTGGGAAGGCAGGTGAAGGATGTGCCCAGCCCAGCCCCCTGGGTCTCTCCACCATCTCATTCCCATTGGCTCTGTGGGTGGTGACTTCGAGGGAGGCCTGAAAGCCCCAATGGTTTCTCAGTCTTGGGCTGATTCTGCCTGGGTGGTCTTTTATTCTTTCCACGTTTCCCTGTTCTTAAGTCTTCAGTACGTCTACCCCTTGGATAGTGCCGGAGTTGAATTGAGTGTCCACAGATCTGAATATAACAAGTTCAGCAACTGCATGATCAGGGTCTGAGTTTGCAGTGTCATTTCAGCCCGTGTGATTGTCTCAAAATGCTCTTCCTTGTGGCTTTTGAGTTAGATAATTGCTGGAGTCCTCTTCAAAGAGGCGCCCTGATTGTAGAGGTTCTTCGGCTCTGAGTAGGGGGAAACTGAATACTCTCTACCCTGGGTCTAAAGAAAGTCACACACTGTATATAGGAACCGGTGAAGGTGGCTTACATGCAAGTCAGATGCTACCATAGCAACGGCATTGGTATCAGAGTTTATTTCTACTACCCTACTGGCATGTATGCCTTCTCTACTCCAAGTTGAAAGTCCCTAAGTGTAGATAATACTTCATTTTTTTTCCTATTACACTCACTACTCCTACCCCACCTCCACCAGGTCTGAGCACAAGGCGAGGTACATAGTTGGTGCTCCATGTATGCTGGTTTCTTTCACAGGTCAGAGTGCTTATGCACCAGCGAGTACATGTGATCCTCGCTCTGAGAGATCTTCGGATCTCTTGAGCAAAGTTTATTGTGTGTGGTTCCTTTAAGAGGGTGACTTGGCCGGGGGTGGAGGTGGGGTGGGGATGTCGGGGTGTATAGAGAGGACTAATACAACTGGCCATGGCATACTCTGTTGGCCCAAATCCAATTAAATTTTTTTTTATATTTGTTCCCAATTATGCTCTTATGTGACTGCAATATGAAATCAGAAAATTTAAGTCATCTTTTTTTTTTTTTTTGAGTACACATGATCCTCGCTCTGGGAAATCTCCCAAGCAAAGTTTATTGTGTGTGGTTTCTTTAAGAGGGTGACTTGGGGGGGGGGGGGTATAGAGAGGAACAATACAGCTGGCCATGGCATACTTTGTCAGCCCAAATCCAATTAAATTTTTTTATATTTGTTCCCAATTATGGTCTTATGCAGTGGTTGGCAAACTCATTAGTCAACAGAGCCAAATATCAACAGTACAATGATTGAAATTTCTTTTGAGTGGCCAGTGTCCTCCAAGCTAAAGATGTGTTTTGTTGTTGTGTTTTAATCTTCACCTGAGGGTATGTTTCTCGTTGATTTTATAGAGAGAGAGGAAGGAGGAGAGAGAGAGAGAGAAACATCTATGTAAGAGATAAACAGATAGATCGCCTCCCCTACGTGCCCTGGGGATCAAACCCGAAACCTCGGTATGTGCCCTGACCTGGAATCAAACCCGCAACCTTTTTGGTGCCTGGGACGATGGTCCAACCAACTGAACCACCCAGTCAGGGCTAGGGATGGTTTTGACAAATGAACATTTGCAATTGATACTGGCCAATGGCCTCCAAGCTAAACATGTGTTTTTTTGTTGTTATTGTTTTAACCTTCACCTGAGGGTATGTTTCTCATTGATTTTTTAGAGCGAGAGGAAGGAGGAGAGAGAGAAACATCGATGTAAGAGAAACAGATGGTCGCCTCCCCTACGTGCCCTGGTGATCAAACCCGCAATGTAGGTATGTGCCCTGATCTGGAATCAAACCTGCAACCTTTTTCGTGCCTGGGACGATGGTCCAACCAACTGAGCCACCTGGCCAGAGCTAGGGATGGTTTTGACAAATGAACATTTGCAATTGATTTGATGATAAGGAATACTAAGTTTGAGCTCCAATTAAGCAAAATGTTTTCCCCTCAAAAATAGATTTCCATTTCATTAGTATATTTGTATTATAAGACATTGTACTCTATTGCTATTATATTTTTAATTTTGTCAATAGGAAATTTGTGGACATGTGTGTTTTCTGTTGATCTGTATTTTAAAACATTGTACTCTATTGTTATTATTATATTTTTAATTTTGTCAATAGGAAATTTGTGGACATGTGTGTTTTCTGTTGTCATAGTAGGACCTACATAATATCCTCGACTCTGCCTGTTGGCCTGCTCTAGAATAGAGGCCAGCAAACTTCTGTAAAGGGCAGCTAGCAAATGTTTCAGCATTTGTGGCCATATGATCTATGTGGCAATGACAGGACCATGGACGATATGTAAACAAACAGGAGTGGCGGTGTGCCAAAAAGACTATTCATGGACACCATGGAATTTGCATTTCATGTCATTTTCATGTGTCATGAAGTGTTACTCTTTACTAGTAGATTTTCTTTCAACTATTTAAAAATATAGAAGGTGGCCCTGACCGGGTAGCTCAGTTGGTTAGAGCACCGTCCTGATACACCAAGGTTTCAGGTTCAATCCCCGGTCAGGGCACATACAAGAATCAACCAATGAACGCATAAGGAAGTAGAACAACGAATCAATCTCTCCCTCAAATCAATAAAAACAAATAAAAATGTAGAAGCCATTCTTAGCTCGAGGGACATACAGAAGCAGCTGGTGCATGCCATTTGGCCCGTGGGCCAGAGATGCCGCCCCCTGCTCTGGAGGATGAGGCAGTAGCCCCTGGGATGCCTGACGTGGCCAGGTTGGCTCAGATGCCCGCGTGAGCCTGAAGTAACACGAGGCCAGTGACAAATGTCCTCTCCACAGCCACGAGTTCCCCTTCCCACATCCCCTCCCTGGCTCTCAGGGATTCAAATCTCCTGGCCCGCCTCCCCCGCCTCCACCCCAGCACCCTCTACCCCACAGACCTACTTCTCCAAAATCTGTCTAGGAAAGAGTTTCTTCAGGACACAACGTCAGCCCTGGGCCCCTTCCAGCTCCTCGTTGGAAGGTCTTTCCAAGGATGGAGAAGCTGAAACAGCTGCATGGGTTTGGTTTTTGGTGTGTTTTTTTTTTTCCTTCTAGAACCATCCTGCCAGGGGTGAGTTCAGGACTCTGGCAGCTCCTGTGTAAATGCTGAGCAGCTAAGGACAAATCTGGAACAGACCCGGCTGCTCCCCAGCCAGTGAGAACAGCCTCCCCGAAGCCAGGCCTCCCAGCATCTGCCTTTATGTTGAGGCCAGGGCTGGGGCAGGGGAGCCTGGTGGAGGGAGCTCAGAGACCCACAGGGATTCGGCCTCGCTGGGCGGGGTGTCTGTGAGGACGCCCCAAGGAAGAAGGCACGTCTGCCTCTCCTTCAATGAGACCAGTGTCCCGATCTCAGGCCCGTTGCCCCTGGCATCGTGGTTCCGTGCCAGAGGTTCAGCCAGCTGTTTGTCTCACAGAGTTTCCAACCCCGCTCTTTCCCTTTCTGCTTGAATGAACAAGTTTCAGGAAAATGCAGTGATACCGCAGAGGCGGTTCAACTCCCTAACTTTCACTGGGATGTTTAGGGCCGAGTTGCCTAGGAGATTTAAGGGCTGAGCACGCAAAGGTCTGTGAAGTAACCTGCCACACGTCCTCCGAGCCCAGCATGCTGAAGCAACAGGGAGAGGAGCAAGAGTGGATGGCTCAGGCGTTTGTGTGACGTTTAATCGGTGGGACTGTGTCGTGTTACTTTGTCACAACTCGGAAGCTCCATGAGGGAGGGGACTCCTATCTTTATGGCTTCTACAAACGCTAGGCAGTATGTCTTGGGGTCCCAGGCATCTCCGTCCGGATCTCACAGATGTTGCCAGCAGAGGAGGGGAACAGAGTGGATGGCTCAGGCGTTTGTGTGACGTTTAATCAGTGGGACTGTGTCGTGTTACTCTTTGTCACAACTTGGAAGCTCCATGAGGGAGGGGACTCCTACCTTTGTGGCTTCTACAAACCCTAGGCAGTATGTCTTGGGGTCCCAGGCATCTCTGTCCGGATCTCACAGATGTTGCCAGCAGAGGAGGGGAAGGGGTTGGCAGGTAACCATAGTGACAAAGGCCTGGAGAAGTCTCGAGGGAGATCAGGTGGAGAGGAGAACCCCGGGGCCTGTCCTTTATCTCTCAGTCCCTCCTCCCCACTGGCCACCAAGTAAATGTCCCATGTCATCATTTCAGGGTGGCCTATGAGGCAGGGGAACTTTGAAGTGTTAGGATTGAAAGTTAAAAAAAAAATAGGGGAGATAGGGGAGAGAGGGGTTAATGAGATTTTCCTTGTTGCTATGCATTTTTTTTTGGTAATGCAGGTTTTGCAAAATAACAACCATGTTGTATTTTAGAAACAAAAAGATATATTTTTATACATAGATCGCATCCATTCAATGGAGTACTATGCAGCTGTTAAAAATCCATATGTGGCTCAAAGTGGATCTCCAAGGGACATTGGCAGGTGAAAACAGCAAGGTCTTGATGCTACGCATAGTGTGAGCTTACGAGAATAAAAAAGCTTTGTCTGTATTTTTCTCTATATGTTTTTATATAGAATACTAGAGGCCTATTGCACGAAGAGATTCGTGCAATAGGCCTTCCCTTCCCCTGGCCGCCGGCACCGGTTTTCCATTGGCACCCAGGACCCAGGCCTTCGCTCAGTTGTTGCTGCTCCGGCCAGAGCCTTCAGTCTTCGCTTCGCCCCTACGTATGCAAATTAACCGCCATCTTTGTTGGGTTAATTTGCATACTCTCCTGATTGGTTGGTGAGCCTAGCGGAGGGACGGTCAATTTACATGTTTGTCTATTATTAGGTAAGATTATGCATTTGGGAATTCCTGGTAGGATACACAGTCCATGACAGTAGTTGCCATAGAGGGGGCTAATGCTGGAGGTTCTGAGATGGGAGGCAAGCTCATTTGTACTGCTGTGTGATATATAGTCATTGTGTGTGTGTATACATTCCATTTTATGAGAGGAAATACTGGGTTATTGCACTGGTGCCAACCTTTGCCCTTGTACTCCAACCATCCTGATACCACTTCCCTTATCTGAGCCACAAATCCTGGGACAGACAATGGACAAACAAGGTCCAGGCTGGCTGGGCTTGGAGTTTCCAGAGGGAAAACCTGGGGTCCCTCTGGAATGAAGAAAGGCTCCCTATACTTCAGGGCTGGGAGGGAGGGCTCCCAAGGCAGCCCTGTGCCTGCCCAGGTGACTGTCTAGGGACCAAAGGACAAGGCAGTGGTCGTCCTGGGGGTTAAACTCCTTAGCCATCCTGAGATTCTCCATAGCATCACTCCGCAAGCCCAAGGAGAAACTTCAGTTTGGGACCAATTAGTCAAGAATTTGGCTGTTCATCCAGGTTAAGGGGAAACTTGGTTGTTGCTGTCGCTACAAGATGTGACTGGCCCTGGTCAGTTGCTCAGCAGTTAGAGTGTCGGCTTGCAGACCGAAGGGTCCCGGTTTCGATTCCCGGTCAAGGGCACATACCTGGGTTGCAAGTTCCCCAGTCCCTGGGAGATGACTGATCGATGTGTCTTTCTCTCACCCCCTTCTTCCCTCCCTTCCACTCTCTCTAGAAAGCAATGGGGAAAATATCCTTGGTTGAGGATTTAAAAAAGAAAGAAAAAATAAAAAAGATGTGACTGGTCGGGGGGAAGTTAATGCAGATTCTCGTGGGAAGAGACATTTCATTGTCTTTTTTTCCCCCCTGATAAAATACAGTAGAACTCACCCACATTATCCACACAATGGAATCCTATTTAATTCACTTGGTTTATGAGCTGTAAGGGGACCTCCCCACCACACCTCCCCTCCCATTCCTCCAAATAATCTTCCCTCAGTTCTTGTGCTGTTAGGAAAGAAAAGAAACAGAGAATTTTCTGTGGCTCAAATTCTGACCTTGGTCAGTCGTCCCCCCTCCACTGAAAGCCCCTTTGCTGGGGGCTCTTGGCCTGCTGGTCTACCTTCTTCAGACACAGCCTTGACAGTGACCCACACCAGAAGTCTTTTACTCCGTGATCTGCCTGCTCCTAGCTGAGCTAAATTTTTTCTTTCCAACGTGGGGGCCAAGGTCCCGTGCCTCCCTTCCAGCTTTTCTTCTTCGGCACAAACCCAGCCTGCTTTCCCTTTTGAGCCCTGAGTGTTTGGCATTATTTAGCTCAGTGGTTCTCAACCTTCTGGCCCTTTAAATACAGTTCCTCATGTTGTGACCCAACCATAAAATTATTTTTGTTGCTACTTCATAACTGTAATGTTGCTACTGTTATGAATCATAATGTAAATATCTGATATGCAGGATGGTCTTAGGCGACCCCTGTGAAAGGGTTGTTCGACCGCCAAAGGGGTCGCGACCCACAGGTTGAGAACCGCTGATTTAGCTGCTCTGCCCAGTAGCAAGTGGGGAGAGAGGAGAGAGAAGGGGCCAGTGTGGCCCCACCCAGAGATGGCCAGGCCTTAGGGAATGTCCTCCCCTTCCCTGTGGGGGGCTGCCGGAGACCCTGCAGATGCCCGGCTGTCACTGTGAGTTCCTCCCAGTTGTCCTGCAGTCCCAGATCCACGTCACGGTCCCGGGAAGTGAGAATCAGTTGAGATTGCCTTGCTGCGCCCCAGTCCTCATGGCTGCGGAGGGCTGTTTGGAGGAAGCAGGGCTTGAACTGGGCTTTACCACAGAAAACAGCCCTAGGAAAGGGGACAAAAGAGAATTCCAGGTGGAGGGAAATACTTCGAGTAAAAGCTTGGAAGTAGGGAGATAGCCACACTGTAGGTGCTTTTGGCAAGCGCCGCGACTTCCAATGGTGAGATTTAGAAGGGAGCCATAGGTCCCCTCCCCCACAATCTTACTCCCCATTGATTTAAGTGAAAGCAAGTCTCAGACCAAATTCAGCAGCTCCCCAAACACCTGTGAGCAAGCAGGTCCAAGAACAGTCTTCGTCTGTTCTGTAGCCCTGATGGTGCCCCAGCTCTACGGCGTTCCGGTGTCCTGCCTAACAGGCCCCTGGCTAAAGGCAGGTGCAAGAAAATGCTACCCTAGTGGGTCAGGCAACAGAATCTTCCGATAACATGCACTGCAGGCCTAGGATGTGACTCTGAATGGTACAGGCTGCTGGGCTTACCTAGATGCTTACGTCTGTTCATTTGAGGGTGGAGGTGCCAGAGCAGGATTTCCAGCCACTCATTTCGGCAGTAAAACAGTGTTATTAGCCTCCATAAAAAATATCCGGAAGCCTGGTAGTAGCCGCCTGTGGGGTGTGGACTTCTGATTGGAGACTTTCCACTAACCAGCCACTGGTGCGTGTCATCGGATGAGGATATTTTACATATTAGCTCCCACCCTGGGGGCGTGTGGCTTTAAATTAATCTATTGATTGCACTATTCAAAGAAGAGTATTAAAGCAGATCATAGCCACTATTACTGCTGACCTTTGAGGACCCTCGAAGGCCTGAGAACAGCAGTATTTGGATAAAACAGAGACTAACCCTTCTGCTTTTTCTATTAGTGGTGAGGAAACTAAGGGGTCAGCCTGCCTGGTGGCGGCATGTCAACCCCTCCCCCCGTTACTACCCTCTACCTCTGGGCAGGAGGTGCCAAGATGGCAACAATGGGGTGTGGGCATGCTCATTGTGTTGGGTGTGACCATTGGTTTTGAATTAATGTAAAAAGGTTTAACCGGATGGACACATTGGGGTATCTCTGCCTGGTGCAGTACTGAAACACATTTGAATGGATGTGTGTTGAATACTTCAGCAAAAACCGGGGGCAGAGGCGAAACAAGAATGGCAACGTTCAGCTCTGTTGGGGTTCATTTCCCTGGTCTCTACATGGTTTGTGTGCAATTTTTTCACTTAAAGGTTTTCATGACAAGTTTTTTAAAAATCAGCAGGGATGTTTTTTCACACCCAGCCAAGGAAACCACTGTCAGAAGGACCACCTGTCGTTGTTGCCGTCATCAGTTTTCCTGAAAGGTGAACTGTCCCACCTGAACTGGAGTTCTGGGTTATAACCATCCGTGGCTGAGCCGTCACCTCCTGGAGGTGCAGTCTTTTCTCTAAACTTGACTCCCTCTCGGCGGCCCATCAGTCGGGGGCCCATCCATGGAATCGCCTGCCTCTTATCTCTGCTGCTGTCGGAGCAGTTGAGTAGTGAAGGGAGCAGTTGAGTAGTGAACGAGTGAGTCCCTGTGGTTAATTATCCCAGATGCCCCGCTCCAGCCTGGCCTGCTGGGTGGGAAGAATCAGTCAGTTTTCTGTGTGTATCCAGTGTGTGCACCTTCGCAGAGCCATCAGCTGCTGCTGGCGATGTTGCAAAACATGATCCCACAGTTAGAGAAGGGTGGGGAAGGTCTTTCCTCCGCCCCCTCGGCCCGCCTCTGCCTCCTGGCCACAGAGCCAAGAAAGCTTTGGAATAACCTGAAATAAACTTGCAAGTCCAAGCAGAGCCTTCATTCCTGTCTCCCTGACGGTTCGCCGTGATTAACTGGAGGCTACACGCTAGCCTGGCCTCTGGCCTTCTGTTATCAGCTGCTTGGGGGACCGGGCTCATTATTGGTCAGTTTTTTTTTTGCTGCTCTGCAAACAGCCCTTTTCACATTTAGCTCTTGCCCACAGCCACATCCTGTCTGGTGTGGGGCTGCCTGTGCCGGCGTGGGGAGGGGTGGCGATGGGACAGTAGACAGAGGGACTGAACCGGTTCACTGAGGGCTTTCTCCCCTGGCATTTTGGAGGTGGACTGCACCCCCGCATCTGCTCTCTGGAACATGTCCTCTCAGAGACCATAAGGTGGGCCTGATAGGAGTCTACGTCCCCGAGTGTCCATGTGCAAACAACTGACGGGGCTTTGCCCTTGGCACAGAGAGGCTGTTTCCAGAAGGCCGGTTGTCTTCTCGCCTTTTGTCCAGAAGACTCCTGTTACACAGAAGAGATGGGCACTCGCCCAAAGCTCTGTTTTCCTTCAGGCTCAGCTGGAAAGGGATGTGTGGGCTCTGGCCTCCATGCATTCCGGGCCTGGTTCATGGGTGTGGCGTGGCCCGGCCATCTTAGTGACCAGCGGGGCCTGCGCTGGAGGAGCCGAGCTCTGTCTCATGGGAGGCGTTGCTCTCAGCTCAGCCTCAGGCAAGGGCTTGTCCCTCCTGCAGAACTGGTAGAATGCCTTTGATCAGATAAGAATTGTTGCTCTTCCCCCCCCCCCCCCCCCCTATTTTTTTTGACTCCCTTGAAAGGCAGAGCTCTGCCCTAACTGGTTTGGCTCAGTGGATAGAGCGTCGGCCTGAAGATTGTGGGGTCCCAGGTTTGATTCTGGTCAAGGGCATGTACCTTGGTTGCGGGCACATCCCCAGTAGGGGGTGTGCAGGAGGCGGCTGATCGATGTTTCTCTCTCATCGATGTTTCTGATTCTCTATCCTCTCCCTTCCTCTCTGTAAAAAGTCAATAAAAAAAAAAAAAGGCAGAGCTCATATTTCATACTCTTCACACCTCCAGGTTTGGGGTATATTTTCTTTCTCCTCCTTTCTGCTCAGGTGTTGGTTTTCTGTTTCCATTTTCAGAAACCCTTTAGGAAATGTGCAGGGCAGTGATCCCCTCCCGTCAATCATCCCTTTCTCACTTGGTTTTGGGGACCCTACACGGCCCTCTCTGCCAGAAGGCCATGTGCTCCCTCTTTCTTAAAAAATAAAAAATTGTTTTTATTGATTTCAGAGAGGAAGGGGAAGGGAGAAAGGGATAGAAACATCAGTGATGACAGAGAACCACATTGATCAGCTGCCCCCTGCACGCTCCACACTGGGGATCGAGCTCCCAACCCCGACATGTGCCCTGACCGAGAATTGAACCGTGACTTCCTGGTTCATAGGTCGACACTCAACCACTGAGCCACGCCAGCCGGGCTCACAGCAAACTTTATAAGTAGTAAGAGTACACTGCAAAATAACAATAAAAAATATAGTAACTACATAAACCAGTCACAGAGTCGTTTGTTATCATTATCAGGTCTTACGTACTGGACATAATTGTATGTGCTGTGCTTTTATACGACTGGTAGCTAGTAGTTTTGTTTACACCAGCCTCACCACAAACACCTGAGTTACGAGTTGTGCTTTGATGTTGCTACGGCTCTGATGTCAGTAGGTGATGGGAATGTTTCAGCTCCACTATGGTCTTCGAGGACCACTGTCGTATATACGGTCTGTCATTATTCGGCGTGTGACTGAGCTCGCTTTATTGTGGTGGTCTGCAACCGAACCCATAATATCTCCGAGGTATGCCTGTATCTGAGAATTTTCCCTTTTTGCTCAAAGTTAGCATCTTGTTACCAGGGAGGGAGACCTACGGCTCTTTACTATAACTAATGAGTCTGCTCACTAAACATTCCTGCTGGGAACAAACACACTTAACCTCTGGCATCAGTCTCCACCCCCAAAGTTAGAGATAGTCACAAATGCACGATGGGCATCTAGAAAGATCGAGGGTGTTCAAAGAAAGGCTGCCCCTTAACCCGACTGTAGCAACTGGACTTGGAGCCGCGTGGGGACTGCAGTGGGGCTGGGGACTAGTTCCTGAGACGCTGTTGTAGATGGTTTTCTATTTTGCATGGAGATTATATTTCTCAAACTGGGCCCTAGATATTGTTTGTTTCTCTATGAGTTCTCCATGACGATTTAAAATTTTGTATTTTCATTTTGGTAATCATTAAAAAAAAAAAAGTTAAGCCTATTCTGGGTCATCTGGACTCAAGAGTTTCAATCAAGCTTTCTTTACATTTACTCTCAGGTTGGTGGCCGGGGATCACCAGAAATACCACTAGTAACTGGACTCCCTGGGGGGCTCCACGAGGGTATGCTTGGGGGTTCCTGGATTATGTGTTAGCTTGGGAATGGAAAAGAACAATATACACGCCTAGACACTTCTGCACGTTTTACTTGTTAGCGCAGCATTGGTATGTTCCTGAGAGTCACGCAAGGCTTGGAGACGTTAGTAGCTTTCTTTGCCAAATGACCACAATGATTTAATAATTGTGTATCCTGAGAAAGAGGGGAGGGAATTCCTTCCTATTGAAAACCCTCAGCGTTGAAGTCTTGATTTCAGGTCATCATAAAATATATCTTGGTGGGAGTTTTTGGATAGTACACAGGGTTCACCAGATAGCCCCCCGTGCTCAGCTTCTGAGTGATGAACTTGAGTTTGCGGCTGGGCTGGAGCAGAGGTGAGCTTCAGACTGCTGGTCTCCCCCACACCGCAGCCATAATTCTGTTTTCATCATCATTCTTCTGCTCCAAGCCATCTGTGACTTCCCATCACCAACTAGATAGCTTCACCTGGTTGGCAGGCTCCCCCAGACCTGCCCGGCTCACCCCGTAGGTGTGACATCTCACTGTCTGATGTCTGAAGATGTGCTCCAGCCACTCTCTCCTCTCAGCAGGACCCAAAGCTCTTTTCTCACCACCTCAAATGCTGTCCTAGTTCCATCTCTATTTATTCAAATGCTCTAAAGCCAAGCCCAGACACCATTTTGCCTCTCTGACCACCCCAGTCACTTGTCACTTTCCTTTCCTCCCCAGTAGGATAGCAATCCTGTAGACTTAACACATTCGTACCTGAGTTATGGGGTGGTGAGTTGGGTGGTTTTGTCCCACCTTCTGGATTGTGAACTCTTTCCACTGTCCTGGGGTCACCCTTCACCAGGAGAAGGGAAGAATGGAAAAGCTGCCATAATAAAATAGCTGTAGAAAAAACATGTAGAGTTTTCTGTCACCCATTCATGCATGGAGAATCGCAGAGTATGGGGACATCAAAAATACCAGGAATTTTGTATTGATGTTCACAAGAGAACTTGTGATGAGGCATGTGAGCATATACACAGAAGGGCCATACCCATTTTATTTAGTGGTTCAATCTCAGGGTCTATCACATAATAGGTGGTCCAGTAAATGTTTGGTGAAGAAATGAATGCTTGAAGACATGAGGCTGTGAGAAGCACAGTGGCAGGGTCGGCTTGAGGCAACACTGTAAGATGCCACCTCCAAGTGGCCAGAGAGAAGTCAAGATGGTCCCATCACTTTGCAGACTCTTCGCACCAGAGTTGTCCTAGCTTCTCTGTTCAGGTGTCACGTGTCATGTGGGAGTGATTTTCTCCATTGAATAGTATCCCGAGCTTTCATTTTAATGTGGGGTGGGGTCCCTCGAGGGTAGGAGTCTGTGTTAAAAGTCAGGTGCCAGGATTTGGGGAATAATCTCGATCGTCTCATGGATATTTCTGGACTGGGATCAGTGGAGACATCACAGTAATGCTACAGAATTCCACACCTTTCCAGACAGAAACTCGCCCACCGTTTTCTGCCTGGGTTCTGTTCTTAATACTCGATTCCACAGGAGTAGGATATGTGTAGATGGAAGAAATTATTGGACTGATGGAGAAATCTTGCTTGGAAAAGAAAATGTGTGTCCAAACTTCTGAACCTCAACACCCAAGAGACTGTCCAGATCCGTGGGATTTTGAACCATGATTGTTTGAATAAATTTGGGACAGAATAGTACATAGGAGGTCTGAGGTTTCAGGACAATAGTAGTGAATGTTTCACTTCCCAACCCATGAAGTTTCTCTTGACTTTTTCCAAATGTCTTTCCATTTGAGCAGGATACCTCCTTGGTTTGCAAAGGCTCTGTGTATTAGTCAGGGTTCTCCAGAGAAACAAAACTAGTAGGATATCTGGTTGTCTGTCTGTCCATCCGTTCATCCATCCATCCATCCATCCATCCATCCATGCATTTACCTAGCTTTTAAGGTGGCAGTGTCCTATATATGACCCTTGGTGGTGTCCTTGGCAAAGGTACACTCAGTTGAAATAGGAGTATAGAGGCCAAGGCCCAAATCCAAAACGGGGGCTAATGAGAGGTGATGTTTTCTTACTCTTTTAAATTTCCATTGGCCTCCTTTGCCTCTTGCCCTGATCATGCCCGTCCCTCTTCGCTTTAAATAAATGAAAGAAAAGATGGAAAAGATAGATTATTATAGCGCAGGGAGAGCTGTGTGGGTTTCTTGACCAGGTCAACCCTTAGCCACCAGTCACTTGTTTGGAACCTGTTTCTAAGAGCCAGAGGAAGGCTACCATGAAAATACCATGTGCCAGCCACTTCCTTCACCTTTCCATTAACAGATATAACTCGGCCCATGACCCTCTCTGGTTGAGCAGACCTACTGTGCAGGGTGTAAGGACAGTTGCTTCATATCCGAGGACTTGGCTGAATACCTTCTGTAGTATTGGTCCATGGGTGCAGCCCATGACCCCTCTCTGGTTGAGCAGACCTGCTGTGCAGGATGTAAGGACAGTTGCTTCATATCCTGAGGAGTTGGCTGAATACCTTCTGTAGTATTGGTCCATGGGTGCTTGGTCGCCCTCCTTCCCACCACTTTTCACTTCCCAGTTGCTGTGATGAGAAGTCCAAGGCATGTTTATACACGAGGCTCACAAAATACACTTGCGAGGTGGGTTATTCTTCATTAGAAGGCATTTAGCCTTTTTAAAACCAAAAGTCATTTTAAACCCAGTAATAAAGTTGATACATTCTGCACTTTGGCACTCATGCCTAACAAATATGGCACGAGCAAGTAGTGCCAGATGTACTGGTAAACTTGTCAAACGTTTATACAACTTGATATCACACCCCAGAAACTTGAATGCAACAGTGGTCTCAGCGCTTGTTGTATTTCCTAAGTCTTTTTTTTTTTTTTTTTACTGTGTTCCTGTTCTCATGGGATATGATTTAATCACTGGCAACTCGTATTAATAAGCAGGGTTGAAATAGACTAGCAGGGTTCTTCCATATTTACATATAGATCTAGGCAAACAAAATTCCCTTAGATATGACTTCTCTTCTAGGCTGTGTGTGTGTGTGTGTGTTTGTGTTATTTTACTATCTGAACTTGAAAGAAGAAATTGCAAGGGAGGCCAGTGAAGGTGACGGTGGGAGGGGTCAGAGTGGTTTGAATTCGATCTGGATTTACTAGCTGTGTGACTTTGGGCAACTTACTTAACCTCCCTGAGTCTGTTTCTTCATCTACGGTCTGTTGACATCTGCCATATAGGTTTATTGTAAGAGCTCCGTGTGATAAGCTTTGTCAGTCACTTGGCTGACTTTATTCTTAATAAAAGCATCTCCTTTTTATTTGTATTCTTTATCTTTTGTTATTAATAATATTTTGTTATTAATAATTAGTTATCCATTGAACTGTAATTCTATCTTCATGGTTTATTCAGAAGAAACTGGCCCATCATACAATCTACTAGTCCTTGTTGCTGAATTTAGAGTTCATTGTATTTTTGTTTTACTTTGCTGCCAAATGAAATTCAGTCCCATGGTGAGGCCCAAGGAGGCGCCTCTATTCCCAGGTTTTTCTAATTAATCCTCACTTCTGAGGAAGCAGCAACTGAACCAAGCGTGTAGTTCAGAGCTGGGATTGCCCTGGAGGTGCTGGGGGTGGGGGT
>NW_005366873.1:1474479-1497707 GCF_000412655.1 Myotis brandtii
GGGGTCCCCAAACCCAGTTTTGATGGAAAGGGTGGATATTCAGAGCTCTGGGCTGAAAGCAGGGATTCTTCACCCAGGCCCGGCCCTGCTGCCTCCTTGGGCCAAACCTGTGAACTCCTGCCCGGGGCTGGGTGCCCAGCAGGTGCCTAACCAGGTGCAGGAGGGGAAGCCGAACATGAGCGCCACTTGCACGGTAGGAACCTGGTGTGGGCTTTGACACAAACACTCTTTGAGCATTTCCGTGACTTGAAACCATTAGAGAGTCATCTGTTGTCCAAAGAAGCGGAATACAGTGCAGCTCGCCCCCTCACTAGGACAGCGTGGAAAATCACCGCGGCTGGGGGAGAAGAGCTGATGGAGGAAGGATTGATGCTGAGGTGTCACTGATGATCGGATGCATCCTCGGCTTAGTCGCTCCGCCGTGGAGGGGAGGGAATAAAAGAAACAGGACTACATTTCATGCAAATGGAATTGCAACATGCATTCTTAGTTTATGATTTCAAGGAATGCATGCAAATGAGAAACTGGGGTTTGCCTGTTTGTCTTTCCCATTGCATTGCTTAGCTTGGTCCTGGCCGAGAGAAGGTGTTCAGTACACCTTTAAAGAGGCGACTGATGTGCAGCCGGCCCCTGAGAAATACTTGCTGACCAGTGGGTGTGGTTAAACAGGGCCAGGGTGGCAGTGGGATCCAAATGATGACTGAGCCTGGGGGTGTTCTTAAAAGCTGGTGTGAGGGTCAAGGGGATAATAGTTCAGAGGGAGTGTGGTGTGTGTGGGTGTTGCATGAGAGAACTTGGTGATGCCTGAGAAAAAGGGGCTAAAGACAATTCCAGGGTGTTTGAGGCTGGGGCCGGGCTGTCGGAGAAATTGAAGCAGAGAGAGGAGGCGAGAAGTAAGGAGTGCCTTTGAGATGGGCCAAAGAGGGAAAGGGAGATTGGAAAAAGAGCCAGCCTGGCCAGTGTTGCTAAGTGGTTAGAGCATTGACCCACGCACGGAAGGGTCTTGGGTTCGATTCCTAGTCGAGGGCACATACTCTGTTGCAGGTTCCATCTCCAGCCTTGGTTGGGGCGTGTGTGTGGGAGGCAACCAATCGATGTGTCTCTCTCACATTGATGTTTCTCTTTCTTTCTCTCTCCCCTCCCTCCTCCTGCCCATCCCTCCCTTCCATTGTCTGTAAAAAAAAGAAAGAAAGAAAAAGAAAGAAAGAAAAAGGCAATGGAAAAAATATCCTTGGATGAGGATTTTTTAAAATTTTAAAAAAGAGCCAAATGCACACTCAAAAATGTTTCTCCCAAAACTGAAATGCACTGGAAAAGGCGGAAATCGTACATCAGCGATTTCTCTGGACAAATTTTGGCTGAAACATTAAACAAAAACAATGATCCAACTCAAAACTCCGTGATACCTTTATATTGTTTGTACAATGGGGCTTCGGGGGTTGACTTTAGAATTTTTCTGTGACGCGTAACTGGTTCTTTGTTCATGTAGACAGAGTACAGCCTGCACTGAGCAGCCACATCTTTCTCATCCGGTCACAGCCGGTTTCCTGGGGAGAGAACTTCCCTCTGCTCGCCCCTTCTCACCTTGGTGAGTCACCACCGGCACGTTTAGAAGGGCTACCTTTTCCGGGCCCTTGTCCCCTGCTCTCATTAAAGAATGACCCTCCTTCTTTCCTTGTTCTCTACAATACAAAACAACGTGAATTTCGGTTTGGAAAGCCTGGGCAGATCTAAGAAATTTAGCTTTCTGCAAACTAGCGGTGTGACTTTGGTGAAGTCCCTTTCTCTCTCTGAACACTGTTTGGTGTTAGCCGATGGATGACTTTTTTCATGCTTTGATAAGGCTCTGAGTCTACGAGAGCTGTTTCAGACCAGTGCCGTCCGAATTAATTTTAAGACTTTTTTTTTTAACTCCGTACATCCAACACCCCATCATTTCAGTGTGTAATCAATATGTTAAAATGGTTGAGGTATTTTACGCTCTTTGACATTCCATCTTTGCATGCACAGCAGAACTCAGGTCATGCTAACCACTTTTCACGTGCTCAGTAGCCACATGTGGCTAGTGGCAAAAGGAATTAGTACCGTTGTAGACCATCAGTCACTAAGTGAGCCCCTCTCAGAGGCCAGGTGAATTTGAGGAGGGTCTTTATTTTTTTTAAATGTTGTATTATTTTTTAAAATATATTTTTATTGATTTCAGAGAGGAAGGGAGAGGAAGAGAGAGATAGAAACATCAATGATGAGAGAGAATCATTGATTAGCTGCCTCCTGCACGCCCCCTCCTGGGATCAAGCCTGCAACCCTGGCATGTGCCCTTGACCGGAATCGAACCTGGGACCCTTCAGTCCTCAGGCTGATGCTCTATTCACTGAGCCAAACCAGCAAGGGCTTGAGGAGGATCTTTAAAAGGCCCATCTGCCCACAGTCCTGTGAATTTTTTGTGGTTTTGCATTAATTCATTAAAAGCCTAGAGTGGTCTTGGCCAGATGGTTGGAGTGTCCAGCTTTCACTCCCCTATTGACAAACACTTTTTGGCATCAGTGACTAAAACCCAGCTAATGTGAAAAGGGGAATTTATGGGTGTTCGTAGTTGTCAAGTGCACAGCTAGCTTCAGGCATGGCTGGATCTAGGGACTCTAGCAATGCGGGCTGTCTCTTTCTCTAGGTATGAGCTTTGCTCCCCTCTGATCACAGGCCTCCTTCTCAGACTGGAAAGGGAGGGTGTACTGCAGCTCCAGTATAATCCTCATGGCTTGCAATCCAAAGAGAAGAGAGGCCTCTTTCTCCCAAAGCCCAGAGAGCAAGTCCTGGGGGAAATTGTGGCCTTGCTCAAACTCATCCCTGGGGCCTGAAGGATGGCCAGTCCTCAGCTCCATCCCCACCTCCTGTGGCTCAGGTGGGGTCAGCTAAACCTGAACCACATGGAATGGGTCTTCCCATTGCCCAGAGAAAGGAGGAAGAATGCTAAGTAGACCAAAACAATTGACTTCCATTCGTTATTGATTCTAACTCCTGCAAGGCCAATAAACGAACCGATTCCAAGATGATGGAGTTCACATCAAGGGATTTTTATTTTTATTTTTTTTAGAAGAAGGGAGAGAGAGATACAAACATCAATGATGAGAGAGAATCATTGATCGGCTGCCTTGTGCACACCCCCTACTGGGGATTGAGCCTGCAACCCGGGCTTGTGCCCTGAGCAGGAATCTAACTGTGGCCTTCTGGTTCATAGGTCGGTGCTCAACCACTGAGCCACGCTGGCCAGGCACACGTCAAGGAATTCTGTATCGCTCTTGGCCTGGTGATCAGTTTCTGTCCAGTAGAGGCAAGAAGATCAGAAGCAGGGTTAGTCCAGCTAAACAGCCATCGAGAACTGCCGCTTTCTTTCTTTCTTTTTCTTTTTTAAAATAATGCTTTATTATTGAGAGAACTGTGCTTTCTTAAAACTGCTCTTTGGCATGGGGACTTCTGCTTCTCCACTTTTCCTAACATTAAGGACCATTTTAGTTAGGCAGACCCTTCACCATCGCCCTACCCGTCTTATCAGCTGTTTTGTCCTTGGGTCTGGCATTCCCTTCGCACCTGTTTTGCATCCTGAGCCAAGAGTTGTAGCTTTGCCCTTGCTTGCCCCACAGGCTGCCCGGGAGGGCTTGGCTATCTTGAAATCCACCTGCAGGGCCTGGAATAAGGGAAGGTTTTTGCTCAGATCCTTTCATTCCCCCGGTAGTCGCGCCCTGCCACGCATCTCCTCTGGGAGCCTTTGGACTTCCCCCTTCCGGTCTCCAGCCCTGTCTTATTCCTGAGGCTGGCAGAATGTGGTCTCCGCTGCCCTCTGCCCGCTTGTCCTCTGCCTACACCCTAGGCCTCGGTGACATTTGATCCCAAGCTTCTCAGGGTGCCTTTTCCCCCTTGGATCTTTCCCCACACGTTGCTTTCATAAGATTGTTTTTGAATGTCAGTCTCTGGACAGTCTGTTTTAATAAGTAATTTACTGATATAAAGTAGACTCATGAATGGAATAATGAGTCTAGACTTGGGCCAGAAGGGCCTGTGGATTCTGAGCAGTGTGGCCCTCCCTTGGCCTCAGCTCTCCCCTCTGTGAAATGGGGACGGTAGGAGGACAGTGCCTACCTCACGAGATGAACTGAAATTGGACATGCAGACTGCCCGACCCAGATTCCAAGGTCAAAATGTGTGCCATGGCGTTTACGCTCTGTTGGTAAGCAAAGGAGACCCAGCTCAATCTGCCTTAATCACAGATTGGGGTGTCTTGGGCACAGGTAGCAAAGTGGAGGAGGGGAAAGGTAGTTTGAGTTGGGGCTGAAATGTCGTCAGGAATCTCTGTCTTCCCCCTTCCCGGGGATGGATGGCCACAACAGGCTGACATCCTAGCAGCTCAGAGACCCTGGGGAAGGAGACTTCCTAGAAGTTCCAGGAAGAGTCCCAAGGCTGGTGCTCACTGGCTTGGCTCTGCCCACGAGGCCATCCCTAAGCCAGTCGCTGTGGCTGGGGGAATGAAGCACGTTGACAAGCCAGGTCCAAGGTCATGCGGCTGCCTTTCTAGTCGGGAGTGGGGCTCTGGTCCCACCCAAATCACAAATACATGTTGGGTTTTATTCCCGAAGAAAAATGGGATGCAAATAAAAAAAGGCAGGTGAATCATGGGGAAGGGGGCAAAGCAACAGATATCCACTGCACACACTCATGGGTTATCCCTTCGGAGGCAACATTTTTAATAACATTGTACTCTTTCTTAATACATATATATATTTTTATTGATTTCAGAGAGGAAGTTAAAATACATATATATTTTTTTGATTTCAGAGAGGAAGGGAGAGGGAGAGAGAGATAAACATCAATGATGAGAGAGAATCATTGATCGGCTGCCTCCTGCAAGCCTCCTACTGGGGACTGAGCCTGCAACCCAGGCATGTGCCCTTGACTGGAATCCAGCCAGGGACCCTACAGTCCGCAGGCCGATGCTCTATCCACTGAGCCAAACTGGCCAGGGCAGTAATGTACTCTTTGCCCAAAGGAGCATTGGATGGGTTGGCTGTCAAGGCAGGTAGATTGTGGTGCTGTGGGCACAGGGGGTTAGATGGGCAGAGGATGGAAAAGAAGTAAGAGGTCCTGGTAGCTACACCATCCTATGAAGTAGGTCCTATTATTAACCCATTTTACAAATGAGGAAACTAAGGCACAGAGAAGTTAACTAAGCCCCCCAAAAGCCACACATAGCCAGTATGTGGTGAGGGCAAGAGTGAACCAAGATTTGGAACTAAGATTTAGGCAGTTTGATCTGGAACCTGGTACAGGTGGGAAGGGCACTGCCCCCTGGACCAGGAACCCAGGGGACTCAGGACAAGAGATGTGTGACCTCCACTCCCAGGGACCCTCCAGCAGCTCAGGGAAGTGTGACACCAAGGGCAAGACACCAGGTTCCAGCAGCTGCCAGGATCCAGGCCAGACAGACAAAGAGGCCTGGGAGGCTGGGAGACCTTTGTTCTCCAGCCCAGCATCCTCCGAGCCCTGAGGAAGGGCCCTGAATCAGGCTGAGGGTCAGCCTCCTGCCAGCTGGCTCCAAAGTCACGGTGATGGTGGCTTTGGATTGCTGGGGCTGAATCTCCTGGGGGCCAGAGGCCTCGACAGGATGAAAAAGCCCCCACCAGCACCTCGGTGCGGGTGCTTCATGGCTTTTGCCAAATGTTGGAAAGAAACGAGAAATCTGCATGGTACGGTCATTTTAGTTCTTTCTGTACATCTTTAATCTGTGTCCTGCTTCTCTAATACAAATAGCAAGGGACACGCCTACATTTGCAGCCAAAACTGAAAGCGTAGCAGCCGCCGCACCAGTGTCTCTTCTCGGTGTAAGAGCTCACGCCTCCTCTGTTGAGGTATAACGAAGGAATGAAGCATTTTCCGGAACTCCCCCAAGGAGAGCTAACCATTGTGATTTTCCCAACCTCACTTTTCTTTTCTATCTCACACGGTATTTCCCAAACTTCCACAGTGAACTTGAGTGACCCCTGACAGCCTCATGTTCAGAGACTACCAATGGTCCGTGCCCGCTGTGTGACTTGCCACGCAGGGAGCCACTGGGCTGAACTTTGGCGCTTCCCACCCGCATAACTGGCCTCCCCCTGAGTCTCAATGAAACCACTCCTCTGGCAGATTCACGTAAGGAATGTCCTAACTTTGCCCAGGGAACAAAGGCCTCCTGGGCCCCACAGCCTCTCTGTCTGGCCTGGACCCTGGTGACGGCTAGAACCTGGGGTGTCTTGGGGATTGAAATTCCCTGCTGGGGTGCCTTGGGGATTGAACTTCTCTGGCTCTGGGTTCCAGGCCCAGAGAGGAGCAACGGCCTCCAGGCCCTTCCCACCTGCATCCTTGAGAAAATCCCACCAGAGCATCATCCAGGTGGGAGATGCCTCCATGCTCCCAGCCCCATCTGCTGCTAAGAACTCCTCTTTCTAGAGATGTCAATGGGCCCCCATAGGGACTGGGATTGTGACCAGGGATTGGTGAGCCCTTTGCCCAGGCCTGCTGGACAGAGCAGCCCAGACCCTTTTAATAGGGGGTTTTCTTTAGGAGGTGGTATGTGTGAGTGTGTGTGTGTGTGTGTGTGTGTGTCTAAGCCTCATGTACAGCAGAGAATTTCCACAGTGGGGGGAAGCAAATCAGAAGAGCTTTCAATTTCATTGCAGACAAAGGATTTGCATTCATGGGACAAACAGAAAACAATAAAATGGGAGAATCGCCAAATGATTGCCCATGTGCTGTAGGGCTGAATGGACAGGTGGTGCATCTGAGCAGGCCACGGCCGAGTGCAGGTGGCCCTGGCCAGGCCCAGTGCAGGTGGCCCTGGCAGGCCTCGGCCCCTCTGCCTCACTGCGCTGGGTTTGAGTCTTCGGCTGTTACTGTGTGAGTTTCCGGGGGGGCCCTTCTGAGCAGCTCTGGTTCCAGCTGGCTCTGGAGCTGGGGTTGGAATTCTGCTCTTGGGGAGGTTTGTTCCATCGGAGAGGTCAGCACCGAGCAACTCGAATTGTTTTTCCAGTAGTGCAAGCAGCAGCAAGGCGCCTGTCCCATCTCAGCCCGCACGGCCGATCTGGGAATGCAGAGGGCGGCCTCCTGTTGGGGAAGTTCTAAGTGATGAGACTCCGGGATCGGTGAGAAAAAACAGAGCTCGCAAAAATGATGACAGGCTGACCCCAGGTCAGGCTCTGCAGGGAGCGGGGCGGTCGCAGTGCTAGTGAATGAAGCAGAGCCCTCGCCCCCTCGCCTTTTCGTGGCGTTGGAGATAAAGAAAAACTCCTGGAGCATTTATCCGGGAGAAAGTTATTTATATTTCTAACTCAAGTCTCCTAGGCCCCAGCAGGCAGGCTCGAGGACGGATGCAGGGGCGGCCTGCGAGCCTTCTGGGTGCTGGTTGTCAGTGATGAGAGCTCTCTGTTCCAGGAGGACCAAGACCTGAGTTCAGGGATGTGAGGACATACAGACATTGTGGTCCTTGCCGTCTACATCCTTACTGTCCAGAAGGGAAAGGACATTACGGGGGAAAACGTTTCCTCAGGTGTATCTGACTTTATTTTAAACAGGCGTGAACCTAGGCAGTGGTACGTGTAAAACCAGAATTGAGTCTGAAAGCACTATAGGAATTTGTTTTCTAAGGAATCTTACAAGTTTGACCAAGTAAGACTGTTCATGAAGCAACAGTCACACCTTTATTTATCGCCGTGGTTCATAATTGGACTGCACGTTAGGATCACCTGGAAGCTTTGAACGCTCCCAAGGCCCAGACCACACCCAGAACAATTACACAGGATGTCGGGAGTGCGCCCAGGCATGGGGAACTTTTTAAACTCCCTGTTGATTCCGGTGTGCAGCCACTGCGGAGAGGCACCGCTTTACCTTTGTTTTCGTGGCCGGACTGGTCACCCACGAAGTGTATGACGCAGGCAGGTCCTCTGAGTCAGCAGTAGGTACGCTCAAGAGCGTGACCAAGCGTGTCAGGGCCCGGGAGCCTGCTGTGCAGAAGCACCTGGCGGAGGAAGTCTGTGGATGTGTGGAGACATGTGGGCTTCTTACAGCCACACGATGGAATACTATATAGCCGTTAAAAGTAAACTTTTAAAAATATATTTTATTGATTTCAGAGAGCAAGGGAAAGGGAGAGAGAGACAGAGACATCAATGATGAGAGAGAATCATTAATTGGCTGTCTCCTGCACGCCCCACACTGGGGATTGAGCCTGCAACCCAGGCATGTGCCCTGACCAGGAATCGAACCGTGATCTCCTGGTTTATAATTCAAAACTCAAACACTGAGACACGCCGGCCAGGCTAAAGGAAACTTCTTATACATGCAGCAACATGGGTAAATCTCAAAGGCCTTATGTTTAACACATTGTGGACCAGTAGTTTTATTGCTAGCTTTACCCAGTGGCCAGATAAGTTTCTATTGAACGAGTACAAAAAACGTTTTACATAAATGTTAAAGGCACGCCTTAAAATTAAATACCCATTGTATTTTGAAGTTATTTATTACATGTTCTTAAAAGCTAATGTCTTTTTAAAAAATTCTTGTGATTGGTCACAAGCCTTGGAACAGAAAACATGAGAATTCTCGTGATCCGTCCACAATGTGTTAAGTAAAAGGAGTCAGACTCCAAAGGATATGTAGGTAGCCAGGGCCTGACAGTCTGGAAGAGGTCACCTGCAAAGGGCACAGAGGAACTTTGGTGGGGGGGGGTGATAGAAATGTTTGATATCTTGATTATGGTGGTAGTTATCACATGTGTGTTTGTCAAAACTCTAGAACTGTACAGTGTAAACCGAGGATGTTGCTGTAAAGAAATTCTACCTCTACTAAACATTTTTGTTTTAAAAAACAAACCTCACTTCCTAATTAATGATGAATGGATAAATAGAATGTGGTATACCCATACAATGGAACATTATGCAGCCATAAGCAGGAACAAAGTACCTAGTACATGCTGCAACACAGAGGAACCTCAAAAACATGCTACGTGAAAGAAGCCAGTCACAAAAAGGCCATGTTATGTGATTCCATTTACATGGAATATCCACCTGGGCAAATCCATCGAGACAGAAAGCAGACTGTGGTTGCCACAAATCTGGGGGAAGAGGGGATGGGGAGCAACTGTTTCCGGTGATAAAAACAAGGGTTGCATGACAAGGCAAATATACTCGGTGCCACTGAATTGGAAACTTGAACGTGGTTAAAATGGTAACTTTCGTGCTATGCGTGCATTACGACCGTAACAGAAAGAGGTAGAAAAGACCCACTTCCTGTGAACACGCCAGGCACATGCAGGCACGTGGTAAAGGCTGGCTCCGGGTTTGGATTCTCTATGTTCAGGAACTCCGCCCTCTATGCTTTTGCTTCCCACAGGAACTTTTACCAGGTCCCTAACTTTGGTTGGTCCCCAGCGGTCGGGTTCATGGGGATCGTCCGCCCAGGGGGTTGATCTTGGGGACTGTTGGGGTGAAGAGAGGGTTGTGTGTCTTTATGCTTAAAGCAGTGATGGCGAACCTTTTGAGCTCGGCGTGTCAGCATTTTGAAAAACCCTAACTTAACTCTGGTGCCGTGTCACATATAGAAATTTTTTGATATTTGCAACTAACACAAAGTATATTTTTGATATTTATTTTATATATTTAAGTGCCATTTAACAAAGAAAAATCAACCAAAAAAATGAGTTCGCGTGTCACCTCTGACACGCGTGTCATAGGTTCGCCATCACTGGCTTAGAGCCTAGATCGGCTTCATTTCCTGGAAGGAAAGTCGGGCTCAGCCTTGGGTCTTCAGCAAAGGCAGGCGAGTAAATTAAGATGTGTGCAGAACGCAGCAGGGGAGCTGCGAAGGGCTTGTTGGGAAGACAGTAGGGTTGGAAACCCAGGGGCCCAGAAGCAAGACAGCCTCAAGATGAGGGAAGCGGGGGAGGAGGTCATCTGCAGGCAGAGCTTGGCCGGGGCCAAGGGCCGTGAATGAGCAGTTGAACCGCCCGGCCCTGCGTGGGCCTTGGGAGCCCTGAACAACCATCTTATTGACGATTTGTGAGACCCTGAGCAGACAACTCTGAACTTGAACAGAGCCAGGATGCAAAGCTCGCACAAGGGCCTACAGTGTCCAGAGTGAACAACACACTTATTTTTCCCCTCCCTCCCTCGGCTGGAAGATGAGGAAGAGACCAAAATGAGAAGGGTGGGGGTGGGGAACGGGCTGAGCATTCCACAGCCTCAATGAAACAGCCACATTCCTCAAGGGGTTGCCCGCCCCTCAGCTCCGAGAGTTGGAAAATGTCAACGGGGTTGGTGCACGTCGTCGTCGGGGCCTCGCTTTTGTCGATTGTTATTTCCAAGAGCCTGTCGCTGGGCCCCAGAGGGTGTGATCGCAGCAGGATCGCTGGCCCCTGTCATGCTCAGCACCTTGTCACAGGCCCAAACCTACCGCGGCCGACCCTTGACCAGAGAGCCACTGCCTGGCCTGAGATACAGACCTGGCTCACACAGAGATGACCGTGGGCAACTGGCTTTGTCAGTGAGGAATCCATGGAGGCAAAGATGGCAAGAAAGCTGAGTGCCCCTGGTCCCGGGCGACGGTGTGCAGAAGGGACCTGGGTGGGAAATGACACCCTGGGCGTGGGGACTCTGGTTCCTGGTCCTGAGTTTCTTCAATGCTGTCGCTGACCGTTCACCTAGCACAGCCGCTTTAGAGGAAAAGGAGGTGTCTGCTCCCCCCACTACCTGCCTGGCACCTCCGTTCCCCGATTGGCCGAGACCACAGCTGCTGGGTCATGGCCGTGTCCCCAGCCTGTGTGTCTGATGGCGTTCTGCTTCTCTCAGTCACCCAGGGGCATCTTCTCTCACAGTCCCTCCATCTGATGGAATGATCACCAGGGCCCATGGCTCTCCCTGTCCTGTCTTGAGCCCGGCCCCTCCGCCACCTCCCCTGCCTTGGTGACTGTGGCGGAACGGGATCCAGACGCCGTGATCCAGACAGACCTTCAGCAGGTGGCAGGCAGCACGTGCCTTGGCTGGAGCATACGTGCCCGTGAGCCCCAGTGCCGCTCCTAACTGAGGGTGTGTCCGAGCTAGGTCACCGGTCAGCCTCGGGAGCCCGTGGCCACCATCTGCACTTGCAGTGGTTGGTGGAATGGGAGGTGGTGGGGGTGCAGGGTCGTACACGGCCTCGCCGTGTCCAGCTGCACCGGGGCAGTCATCTCGCTGGCCTCCCTGCCTCGGCTCCTGGGTCCCTGGTCCCCTTCCACTGTCCTCCCTATTTGCAGAGCTAGCCTGTCCCTAGCCCGCCTGAAGGAAAGTGTTCCCCGGCCTTCCCCACTGCATTGCTCAGAGGCCCTGCAGCCTTCCATACTAACTCGCTAGCCAAACAAATCCAGCCCCTGTGACCTGTATTTGTGGCCTCAGAGACCACCTTCTCCCCTTGGAGGCCCGCCCCCCCCACCCTGCCCATGCTCCTTGGGACCCTGAGACACAGCGCTATGTGTGGTTTCTCAAACGCTCTTCTGAGCATCTCATCCTCTCTTCCTGAAGTGCCTCTGCCTCTGGCTGGTGAGCTCCTCTTCATGCCTCCAGGGCCAGCTTCTAAACTCCCATCCCCGATAACCCCGAAGTGTGTCTCTCCTCCCTGGTACCTTCCCGATCCTGGGACATCCCTGAGTCGCTTCAGTTCTCTCCCTGCATGTTTACTGCCCTCTTTCCAGACAGGGGGCCCCTGGAAGGGCTGGGCACCCCATCTGGGTCACATCTGTCTCCCAGGGCACAGCTCTCTCCCCTTTGCCTTAGTACACATTTGCTGATGTGAAGATAAACAAAGGCTGTTTTCCAGGAATCGTGCAGCTTTGGGGAATAGTTGAGGATGTGGAAGAGAAGAGACACTTTCCGTTTGGGTGCCTTTTTATCTCCTCCCCCCTCTTCACCCCCCCACACAATCAACAGCTGAACAGCTTCAAAAAGTTCAGGGGGTCAGGAAAAATGCAGCCGAGACCCCAACGGCCTTGCCAGGCCCTTTCACTTTTTCTTCTCCACTGTAGTTGAGTTCCAGGCTCAGGGTCAGCGTCCTCTCATTCATCCTTTGTTTGCCCTGGTTTGGCTTCTTTAAGCTCAACAGGAAACTCATGAGTAGCTGTGCAAAACCAAACCAAAAAATAACCCAAGGCCTGACCCTACCGCCGCCTCTTCCCAGAAGCCTTCCAGGCAGAAGGCTGTGTACTTGTCTGATCTCCTATCACATTTGAAGCTGGTGTCTCCCACTTGACTCTCGACTTTTTGGTGGTGTGCCTTGGTCTATACCAGGGGTGGGCAAACTTTTTGACTCGAGGGCCACAATGGGTTCTTAAATTGGACCGGAGGGCCGGAACAAAAGCATGGATGGAGTGTTTGTGTGAACTAATATAAATTCAAAGTAAACATCATTACATAAAAAGGGTATGTCTTTTTTTTTTTTTAATTTTATTCATTTCAAACGGGCCGGATCCGGCCCGTGGGCCGTAGTTTGCCCACGGCTGGTCTATACGTTGCTCCACCGGTGCTGGTCTTGTCCTGCTAATGAGCTTGCAAAAGGCCGGACCATGCTCTCCTGGCTCTGCTTTTTAATTTTCCAGTAAGTTTAGGCTGAGGCCCAGCCCAGTGCCAGGCACACTGTGGGGTCTTGCCTGATTTTACTCATTAGTGGACTCTGGAAGCTCTGCTGGTACCTTTTCTGCCGTGGGCCCTGTGGGCCTTCTCTGGACTACTAGGTTCATGTCTGCAAAATGGAGTGATGCTCACCTTTTAGAGTTGTCAACTAGCAGGTACCTATTTATCTATTCATTCATTCATTCCACACGTATGACAGTGTTAGATGGCAAAGATGCAAGACAGATGTGGTCCCAACTCCACTGAGCTAACAGACCAGGCTAGGGTGGGGGAGAAAAATACAACTCAAAAATGAGCAAAATAAAGAAAACTCTTATTTTATTCATTGCTAATTTTCCTCATTTTAAACTTTTATTTAAAATCGTTTATGTTCATATTGTTAGTAAGTTGTGATTAGGGCTATGAAGGTAAGAGGAAGCTGCTAAGTTAAAAAATAAAAGTTAAAAAACGAAAGACAACAAGAAATATCTACTTTGGACAGGGTGGTCGGGGAGGGCTTCTTTGAAGAGGTGACTTTCTTCCCCTCCTCTCCCTTAGGAGGCACATCCAGTAGGAAATGCTACATTGCAAGATTCTGGTGTGGTTGTTTTTTTTTCTGAAGGGGAGCTTAGAGCTGACTGCTGGCAGCGGGGGGAAAATAAATAACGATGCCAGGGGGTGAGAAGGAAAATCAGGATGCAATGATGACAACACTCTGTGTGGCTAGTGTAGCACTTCCCAAGCACAGTGGTGAAAAGCTTCGCAGACCTGTCACTCACAACCACCTTGTGAGATGGGCAGGCCCCCGTGGTGGTCTCGGAGCTTGGTGAGGTCGTGGGACTGCTCAGCGTTCCCACAGCAGGTGATGGAGGGCCAATTTGGACTTATAGTTGCTGTCATGGGGAGCAGGGTCCCTGTGGCTGTGGTCCCTGGCACTGGGTTTAGACCTGTGGTTCTCAGTTGGCTGCAACATTGCAATGATGTGCGGAGGCTTAAGAACCGTTGGCTCCTGGGTTCCACTCCCAGAGATTCTGCTCATCCATCTGGGGTGGGCTTGGGCATCTGGATTTTTTTTTTTTAAATATATTTTATTGATTTTTTTTACAGAGAGGAAGGGAGAGGGATAGAGAGTTAGAAACATCGATGAGAGAAACATCGATCAGCTGCCTACTGCACACCCCCTACTGGGGATGTGCCCGCAACCAAGGTACATGCCCTTGACTGGAATCGAACCCGGGACTCTTCAGTCCGCAGGCCGACGCTCTATCCACTGAGCCAAGTCGGTCAGGGCGGGCATCTGGATTTTTAAAAAAATGTATTTTTATTGATTTCAGAGAGGGAGAGAGAGAGAAAAAAAACCCATCAAAGATGAGAGAATCATTGATCGGCTGCCTTCTGCACGCCCCACACTGGGGATCGAGCCTACAACCTGGGCATGTGCCCTGACCAGGAATCGAACCATGACTTCCTGGTTCATAGGTTGATGCTCAACCACTGAGCCACGCCGGCCGGGGGACATCCGTATTTGTAAAAGCTCTCCAGGTCATCCCAGTGGTTGGAAAGCACTGTTTAGGCCCTCAAGGAGCTGGCTTCCATTAATGAGCACGTTCTCGAGGGCCAGGCAGGCAGGGAGAGCCAAGATGATGAACCTGTCAGCAAATGCAGCAGCGCCTGTTCTTTTTTAAAAAATATATTTTTTATTTCAGAGAGGAAGACGGAGGGAGGGAGAGAGAGAAGCATCAGTGATGAATGAGAATCATTGATGGGCTGCCTCCTGCACACCCCCTACTGGGGATCGAGCCCACACCCAGCATGTGCCCTGACTGGGAATTGAACCATGACCTTGTGGTTCATAGGTCGAAGCTCAACCACTGAGCACACCGGACAGACCGCCCTGTGCTTAGTGGAGATTTAGGTTGCTGATAATAACGTCAACAACAACACTGGTGAACGCCCTGCTCCTAGACCAGTGATGGCGAACCTTTTGAGCTCGGCGTGTCAGCATTTTGAAAAACCCTAACTCTGGTGCCGTGTCACATATAGAAATTTTTTGATATTTGCAACCATAGTAAAACAAAGATTTATATTTTTGATATTTATATATTTAAATGCCATTTAACAAAGAAAAATCAACCAAAAAAATGAGTTTGCGTGTCACCTCTGACACGCGTGTCATAGGTTCGCCATCACTGTCCTAGACTGTTGCCCTCTGTACTAGCATTTCTGCAAGGTGCTTCCAGCTGGGAAATGATGAGTGCTTCGATGGCGGTGGCCCTTGAGGGAGATGGACTGATAACTGGATCCATGGGACCAGGGCCCTCCTTGGGGGGGATGCTGGACTGGGTGACAACTGAGGTGGCCCAATCACTGAAGAAACTCAGGGGAAGGGTTTATTTGCTAAGCGTGGCTTTTGATGGGTCATCCATATTTCTGTAGGGACAGAGTGATCACTGTGTCATCTCTTTGGAGTGATTCTGTGTTTCCCCATTGTGGGGGAAAGAATGAACAACTGGTCAACCATAGCACTTCTTCTGATGGTTGCGGGTTTGATCTGTGTTCAAATTCTCTAGATGCTGAGCTATTTTAATTGGCCTTTATCTAGGAAGAAAATTCTGTTTCCAAATTCTCATGGCCTTATGGGCTTGCTTGGGCCATCTCGGCCACTGTCACTCCAGCAAATGGTAGACCTGCGTCGTTGGCTGAGGGCCTGTTTTCCTCTCCCCGAGACCCTGGCACTGGGCATCCCACATGCTGCCAGGCCTTACCCCAAACCCCTCCCCTTGGGACCAGAGAGTTCATGGTGAGATGCTGCAGGGCCCAGGGGTGTGTGGGGGTGTGTGTCAGAGCTAGGCCTGTAAAGGCTTCTTCTGTTCTCTTCTCTAGCCCTGGAGCAGCTGCTGACGGAGCTGGAGGACTTCCTCAAGATCCTGGACCAGGAGAGCCTGAGCAGCACAGCCGTGGAGAGGAAGAGTGGTCTGGCCGAGCTCCTCCGCCTGTACATCAAAAGCAGCAGTAAGTGAGGCCAGGGCCTGGGAGAGGTCCCCGTGGGAATGGACAGATGGTGGTTGTATTGACAAGGGCTACCATAATGAAGTTTCACAGACTGGGTGGCTTAAACAGCAGACATATGTTTCCTTACAGTCCTGGAGGCCAAAACCCTGAGATCGACGTGTCTCCAGATTTGGTTCCTTGGGAGGCCTCTCTCCTTGGCTTGTAGATGGCTGTCTACTCCCTCGGTCCTTATACCGTCTTCCCTCTGTGCTTGTCTGTGTCCAAATCTCCCTTCTGATAAGGTCAGCCCACGCCAGTGGCCTCATTTAATGTGAATCACCTCTTTCAAGACCCCTTCTCCAAGGTCAGCCCTCCTCTGAGCTCCTGAAGGCTAGGATTTAACATATGCATTTGGAGGAAACACAGTCCAGCCCATAACAACAGTGTAGGAGGGATGTGCCTTGAATGGGAGCCCAGGAATCTCCAACCACTCAACACATCAGCCACGAGTGAGGTTTTCAACAGAGTGTTTTCCAAGCACTTTTCCTTACTGGTTGAAAGTAGAGCAGGGATAATAAAGTCTTGTAATAATAGCTGAGGCTTCATTGAGGGTTTCCCACTTGTGCACGTATTAACTTGTTTCATCTTCAAGACAGTCCTCTGAGGTTGGCTGTGATGACAGAGGCAGAAACTGAGGCCAGGAGAGTTTAAATAACTTGCCACTGTGTCAGACAGCCCGAGAGAAAATGGGAAAACACAGTTTTAAGAATTTGCAAATCACAGAATGCTGAGTTCATCGTTTTTTTTCCTTTTTTACTGAGGTCCGTGTTAACACACAACCAAGTACACAGATCATAAGTACGCAATTGGTTGGGTTTTGACAGTTGTTTACTATCTGTGTCCCAACCACCCAAAACAAGGCACAGAATATTCCTGTCATCCCAGAAAGTTCTTTCTTGCCCCTTCCCAGGGAGCCCCCCCTCCCCCACACCATGGCAACCACGGTCCGGATTTCTCCCACCGTAGGTCAGCGTTGCCCGCCCTTGAGCTTCACATGAATGGCATGGTTCAGTGTGCACATCATGTCTGGCCTCTTCGCTCAGGAGATTCATCCACGCGCTGGGGCGTGGCAGCCATTTCTCCCTTTAATTGCTGAGGAGTGTTTCCTTCTGTGCCGATGCCACCATCTGCTGCTCCAGTCACTCGGTGGTGGACATTCCGGTTTCACACATTGGGACCATCATGAATAAGGCCGCTCTGAACGTTCTTGGACGCGTCTTCTTATGGACACATGGTTTTGTTTCTAGCACATTCCAATTGTCTTTTTTTTTTAAATAGAAAAGCCTTCGTGTGAAGTCATAACAGTTGAGCTGAGTTTATTTTTATCTCGGGCGCGTGAGGATCGGAAGTGATGTTCGGGGACAGAGAGGGGCCATCAGAGGGCACATCCTCCATCTGCCTCGCGGCAGGAGCAGCCTTCATCCGTGCCAGGCCGGGGGCGTGCACCTGCTCAGAGTCAGGAAGTTCTCCCTCCGTCCAACCTGAACCTGCCAGGCCACACGCCACGGTCCCTTTCCCTCTTCTTTGTTCCCGGTGGAACGAGTTTCTGTTCTCTGAATAACAGAGACGTCGTAAAGCTGAACATGTTGCTACCTGCCCGGCAGCCTGCTCTCCCGGGGAAACAATCCTGGCTCCCTCCGCCTGTCATCAGAGGCGTTCTCCTTGAGCCGCTCGGTCTTTGGGCTCCAGGCCAGCCCCTGGTTCCCAGGCACCTGGCTTTGTAGTGAGCGTCTGCCGGCCTGCCCGAGCGCTGGTCAGCCACACATCAAAGGTGGGAATGGCAGATGGGAAAGCCACATCACAGAGCAGGTGAGGTAGAGAGGCATGAATCACCTGCAAGAGGATTCATCAGCGGACCTTTTATTTATTTAATTTTGATTATTTTTTTTTTGGTATTGATTTTAGAGAGGAAGGCAGAGGGAGAGACAGAAACATCAGTGATAAGAGAGAATCACTGATCGGCTGCCTCCTGCATGCCCCACACTGGGGATCGAGCCCGCAACCTGGGCATGTGCCCTGACCGGGAATCGAACTGTGACCTCCTGGTCCATAGGTCAATGCTCAGTCACTGAGCCATGCTGGCTGGGCATCAGTGGATCCTTTATTATTATTACTAGAGGCCCGGTGCCAAATTTGTGCACTGGGAGGGCGGGGCGTCCCTCAGCCCAGCCTGCACCCTCTCGCAGTGTGGGAGCCCTTGGGGCAATGTCCGACTGCCGGCTTAGGCCCATGCACGTCATAGCGACCAGTCATTCCACCATTCGGTCAATTTATCCTGGACTGTTCAGTCTGAAGGCTGATGCTCCATCCACTGAGCTAACTGGCTAGGGCCATCAGCGGAACCTTGAAACAGCACACTCCCCAGCCCAGCGCCGTGTGCTCTGACCTGAGAATGTGCAGGGATGAAGAATCTCTGGCGGGAACTGGAAAGCACCTCTGTGATGGGGTCTGAACCCTGGTGCTTGGCTCTGACCACTCTTGCAGTGCCCCGGGGCGGGGTCCCCGTGTTGGTGTAATGTGCTGTGGCCCTTGCAGTAGGGTGGCCTTGGTTTCACACTTGATCTTTGTGTGTTCCCACCTGGTCTCCGCAGCTCGCAGGCCTGCAGGAGGCTGCTGAGATCCCACGGCCTCCCAGTGCGACGCACCCCAGAGCGCCACCCCGGCTGCTAATAATACAGGCGCACAGCCTCACCGAGGCCTGTGGCAGCCCCTTCTAGTCTTAAGGTTGTGACAGTCACTACTAATAGCCCCTGAAAACTTCCCTCTGGTCCCGTTGGCACATCCTCTTGACCACAGAGTGGTTATAACGGCAGCTAACATTTTTTGGTCATTGACCGGGTCCCAGCACTGTGCTCAGCATATAAAATGTCATGGTCTCTGTCATTCCAGTTCCCTTCCCAAGTCAGCGAGGGAGTTGTTGTTGTCCCCATCTTACCAACAGGGGAGCCGAGGCTTGGGACGTCACTTGCGTGAGGCCCGTGGTCGTGGTGCCCGGGCAGGCCTGGGCAGGTGCGCCTACCACTGTGCTTTCCTCCAGCCCCACGGTGCCAGATTAACCTGGACTGCACAGGACAGAATCCAAAGCCCCCCGAAACTGCAGCACCCGTCTTGCTCTCTGCCTCACCGTGCATCCTCCAGAAAATGAGCTCAGCCCGACGGAGCGGCCGATCGCTGAGACAGCCTGTGGCCGACGCTGGCTGAGCTGTTGTTTCTCGTGGGTTTGACACTTTTAAGACGGAATTTTCCATCTTTTGCTTTCTTACTGCAACACAAATTCTCTACTAACTTTGCTTTTTATCTGCATGGCGAGGTCTATGTATTGGGGCCTGCTGTTTGTTCCTGCCTTTACCAGTGAGGGCCCCCCCTCCCCCAATCCCGCTCAGGGACTGTAGGGAAGTTTCAGGGTTGCCCCGCTGCTAGGAAGAGCTTCAGATGTTCTGTCTATCCAACTGCAGCAAAGAGGGTCCATGTCTTTCCTCCCCACCCTTCACCCTGTTCCCGGGGAAGGACCACCCTCTACAGCAGTGATGGCGAACCTTTTGAGCTCGGCGTGTCAGCATTTTGAAAAACCCTAACTTAACTCTGGTGCCGTGTAACATATAGAAATTTTTTGATCTTTGCTACCATAGTAAAACAAAGACTTATATTTTTGATATTTATTTTATATATTTAAATGCCATTTAACAAAGAAAAATCAACCAAGAAAATGAGTTCGCGTGTCACCTCTGACACGCGTGTCATAGGTTCGCCATCACTGCTCTACAGGCAGGCTCCCTCCCCCAGGAAGCACAGATGGGCTCAGGGCAGGAAGGCGCTCCTTCCAACCACCCGTCGGCTCTTGTTATTTCCATACGCCCGTTAACCCCACAGACTTGGGTCCCCAAAGGCAGAGACAGTGTCCCCGCACCTAGATTAGCGCTGGTGTTGGGTGCACACCTGGGAATGAAGGAGAGAGTCCTCCCTCCCTGGGCAGCTGCTCCCGGGCCACAGGACAGCTCATCAGCCTCCCCTGGGAGGGCCCCGTCCACTGGGCTCTTCCCAGGATTGCAGGCGGTCCTGGGAGCCTCCTCCTTGCCAACCTGGATGGCCCTGGATTAGCAACCCTCTGAGAATAAGAATCTACTGGACCACGGCCCGCAGGGTGCCCCAGGTGGGAGACACGCAGCCCTGGGGGGAGGGGGGCAGGGCGGGCTATGCGAGTTTTCTCTGGAGCTTACGAGACTCCCTCTCGGAGGAAGCACCTGCTCAGAATGCCAACAGTTAAAACAATAAAGGTATTTTGCCTTTTATTTCTTCGTGTGGCAGTGTGGGCGTCGTCAACAAGATGAAAAAAAAAAGAAAGAAATGCAAAATGAACATTAGGCATGATTTATGTTCCTTAGATTCCTTTGGTGATCTTTATCAGGGTCCCCTGGATATCCTGTGGTTGGGGCCTGCCTCTGTATTTGGCTTTGCAGTGTTTTTACATTTATAATCGCTGTCAGTGCGCATTTCCACGTGCTGACAGTTCACGTGGCTTTTCCCTTCTGAAATGTGACCCTTTAACTGTACATCTTGGCTGTCCTAGACCTACTTCATTTTTCACTGTTGTTCAAATGGTCTCCTATTAGTGAGCATTTAAGTTTTGTTTTTTGTTTTTGTTTTTTAAGAAACCTCATACAGTATTGCAGTGAACATCCTCGAGTAAGATTATGTTTACATGCTGGAGTTTGTCTCCAGGAGAAATTTCTGGCGTTGGACATGCTGGGTCAAAGAATAGGAACACGTACAATTAAATTATCCTCCAAAATCACTTCCCAGTAGTTGTGCCAATTCCCACACTATTCAGTCATTCGTCTGTTTTTTTAAGAAACCTCATACAGTATTGCAGTGAACATCCTCGAGTAAAATTATGTTTACATGCTGGAGTTTGTCTCCAGGAGAAATTTCTGGCGTTGGACATGCTGGGTCAAAGAATAGGAACACGTACAATTAAATTATCCTCCAAAATCACTTCCCAGTAGTTGTGCCAATTCCCACACTATTCAGTCATTCGTTTATGGTCACAGGCAACATGCTGTTTATGTTGATGTGCCATCGTTTGTTTGTTTCGCCATTTTCCCACTATTGAGACTGTGAGTTAGTGCCCATATCTTGGGCTGGCATTTTTTAAAAAAATAAGTATTTTTTAAATTTATTTCAGAGAGGAAGTGAGAGGGAGAGAGAAATAGAAACATCAGTGGTGAGAGAGAATCATTGGTCAGCTGCCTCTTACACGCCCACACTGGAGATCAAGCCCACAACCTGGGCATGTGCCCTGACCGGGAATCGAACCGTGACCTCCTGGTTCATAGGTCAACACTCAACCACTGAGTCACACCAGCCGGGCGAGGCTGCCATTTTTAATCTTCATCAGTTATAAGATTACCTTCCTTTTTCAAATTTCCTAATATTTGAGTTTTGTACTCTTGAACTTCACAGTTAAGTAGAAAGAGGCAATATTTCATCAAGATTGTTTTCCATACGATGTGGATAAGAAAACCAAGGCCACACTGGTTAGGTGTTTTGCCCAGAATTACACTATTCATGGCAAAGCATCTCCGATCTCCCCCCCGCAGAGCCCTTTCCCCCTGCACATGCTCTGCAGAAGGTACTGACCCAGCCCCTCTGGACCTCGGTAGGTGGAGACAGGCCGGTTGTAGCTCACTGTGTTGGGACCTCATAGTTCCCTCCATGAGCTCCTGCAGCCCTTGGGACAGGGGTGGTGTGGCTGGCTGGTCCTGGCAGGACTGTGCACCGAGCTGGCCATCCACGGACCGATGGTGGAGGACGCATCAGTTGCATCCTCCTCCTGCTCCTCTGAGTTCTCAGGACTGTTTTCCGGGCCTGTTGGCTGGAGTCTACGCGGTCTGTGGCGAGGAACTGACTGGCACGGAACTGCCTCCTTTGCCAGGGGGTTGAATTGGGTTCTTTGGCTCAGTAACAGGGTCTCCAACCACTGGAATTTATCAGCCACAAGTCTCTAGGAAATGCAAATTAAGAGGCTCGAAAGAAATGCAGGAGGGTTTGTAAGAGGAGAAACACCAGGCTCCTGCCTGGAGAAAGGGTCCTTGGGTGTTAGCAGCTGAGCAAGTGTTAGGAGACCAGCCTTTCTCTGCCCAGGCAGGCACTGGGAAAGTGACAACCTGCACAGAAATGATTCTAAAGGAGGAGAAGGGATATGCTGCTGCAAGGTACAGTCTGCAGGGGAGAGCAGGTGGCTGGAAGCGCTCCATTGCCAATTCCCTGCACAAGTACCCCTCTAAACCCAGAGCGCATGCTTTGGATTTCTCAGGCCCCCCACATTGACACCCCACCTAGAGGCCTGGGAGCTAAACTTTCAGATTCTCAATGTGACCTTCTTCTACGTAGACATTGTTTTGGTTAGCCCAGGCAAGTAATTCAGACTAGAGTGAGAATGACTGATAGGAACCATTCTACAATGTAAATGAAATGCTAGGAAACCCAGAGCAATCTCTGGTGAGTGGAATATGAGGTGTAAATCTTTGAGATGTGGGTGCCTTTTCCCCTTAAGACGTCTGTACCCTAACTGTAAACTAATAGTCGGCAACTTGTCATTTCTTTGTTTATGTTGGACTCTTTTGGTCAACTCAAAATATTGTGAGTCTTTCCTGGAACCAAGCAGATGACAGTGTCTCTAGGGGACACCGTTTCTCTCTGGAAGCCCTTTCCCTTCACGGAATCACACGAACTTCCATCCTCTCCCTGCAGGTTCTGATGAGGAGTACATTTACATGAACAAAGTGACGGTCAACAAGCCACAGAATGCCGAGTCCCAAGACAAAGGTACGGGGCTGGGGCTGCCGATGGCCTGGCCAGCTCCCGGCAGAGGGGAAGGTGTGAGCCTTGGTCCCGTCCCAGCTCTCCGTCCTCCCAGCCAGCACCACAGACAGGCCTGGGGGAGATATTTTTGAGAGTCGCATTTTGGTGGATGGTATTTTGGGTTGATGTATTTTGGGAAGTTTCATCGGGCCACCTCCTTGCCTCTTAAAGGTCTCGCGTCCCCCCTCGTGGTTAAGGAATCTGTTCCTAAAACCTCTCAGCTTTTCCCAGCATTGTCCCAGGAATAGGAAGTTATAATTCAGATGCTTTCAGAAGGCAGCTGTGGAGGGTGCTGATCCCACGGTTCCGGCTTTCTGTCCTTTGATAGAAGTCTGGATGTTGTGTGTGTGTAGGGGTGGGGGCAGGGCAGGGGGGAGGAAATGGTGATGTCAGCATCTGCCTTAATAGTAAAGGCTTTTTCACAGGTGTTCTCTTGAGCAGGATGTTTTATCTTCCGGGCTGTCTTAGTCTCTGCTCGGGTCTGCTCCCTACTTTTCTTTGAAAACCTCAGGAGTAGAGCTGGCAGACCCCAGGGAGATCCGGAGGTTTGCAGGCTGCCTAGTTGTAGACGAGGGAGGGTTAGAAGCCCATCTCCCAACTCCTGTTACCCAAAGGCAGAGGCTTAGAGAGAGGCAGAAACACAGCACCCCAAAGCCC
>NW_005366873.1:1497997-1504607 GCF_000412655.1 Myotis brandtii
TTTTTTAAATTTATTTCAGAGAGGAAGTGAGAGGGAGAGAGAAATAGAAACATCAGTGGTGAGAGAGAATCATTGGTCAGCTGCCTCTTACACGCCCACACTGGAGATCAAGCCCACAACCTGGGCATGTGCCCTGACCGGGAATCGAACCGTGACCTCCTGGTTCATAGGTCAACACTCAACCACTGAGTCACACCAGCCGGGCGAGGCTGCCATTTTTAATCTTCATCAGTTATAAGATTACCTTCCTTTTTCAAATTTCCTAATATTTGAGTTTTGTACTCTTGAACTTCACAGTTAAGTAGAAAGAGGCAATATTTCATCAAGATTGTTTTCCATACGATGCGGATAAGAAAACCAAGGCCACACTGGTTAGGTGTTTTGCCCAGAATTACACTATTCATGGCAAAGCATCTCCGATCTCCCCCCCGCAGAGCCCTTTCCCCCTGCACATGCTCTGCAGAAGGTACTGACCCAGCCCCTCTGGACCTCGGTAGGTGGAGACAGGCCGGTTGTAGCTCACTGTGTTGGGACCTCATAGTTCCCTCCATGAGCTCCTGCAGCCCTTGGGACAGGGGTGGTGTGGCTGGCTGGTCCTGGCAGGACTGTGCACCGAGCTGGCCATCCACGGACCGATGGTGGAGGACGCATCAGTTGCATCCTCCTCCTGCTCCTCTGAGTTCTCAGGACTGTTTTCCGGGCCTGTTGGCTGGAGTCTACGCGGTCTGTGGCGAGGAACTGACTGGCACGGAACTGCCTCCTTTGCCAGGGGGTTGAATTGGGTTCTTTGGCTCAGTAACAGGGTCTCCAACCACTGGAATTTATCAGCCACAAGTCTCTAGGAAATGCAAATTAAGAGGCTCGAAAGAAATGCAGGAGGGTTTGTAAGAGGAGAAACACCAGGCTCCTGCCTGGAGAAAGGGTCCTTGGGTGTTAGCAGCTGAGCAAGTGTTAGGAGACCAGCCTTTCTCTGCCCAGGCAGGCACTGGGAAAGTGACAACCTGCACAGAAATGATTCTAAAGGAGGAGAAGGGATATGCTGCTGCAAGGTACAGTCTGCAGGGGAGAGCAGGTGGCTGGAAGCGCTCCATTGCCAATTCCCTGCACAAGTACCCCTCTAAACCCAGAGCGCATGCTTTGGATTTCTCAGGCCCCCCACATTGACACCCCACCTAGAGGCCTGGGAGCTAAACTTTCAGATTCTCAATGTGACCTTCTTCTACGTAGACATTGTTTTGGTTAGCCCAGGCAAGTAATTCAGACTAGAGTGAGAATGACTGATAGGAACCATTCTACAATGTAAATGAAATGCTAGGAAACCCAGAGCAATCTCTGGTGAGTGGAATATGAGGTGTAAATCTTTGAGATGTGGGTGCCTTTTCCCCTTAAGACGTCTGTACCCTAACTGTAAACTAATAGTCGGCAACTTGTCATTTCTTTGTTTATGTTGGACTCTTTTGGTCAACTCAAAATATTGTGAGTCTTTCCTGGAACCAAGCAGATGACAGTGTCTCTAGGGGACACCGTTTCTCTCTGGAAGCCCTTTCCCTTCATGGAATCACACGAACTTCCATCCTCTCCCTGCAGGTTCTGATGAGGAGTACATTTACATGAACAAAGTGACGGTCAACAAGCCACAGAATGCCGAGTCCCAAGACAAAGGTACGGGGCTGGGGCTGCCGATGGCCTGGCCAACTCCCGGCAGAGGGGAAGGTGTGAGCCTTGGTCCCGTCCCAGCTCTCCGTCCTCCCAGCCAGCACCACAGACAGGCCTGGGGGAGATATTTTTGAGAGTCGCATTTTGGTGGATGGTATTTTGGGTTGATGTATTTTGGGAAGTTTCATCGGGCCACCTCCTTGCCTCTTAAAGGTCTCGCGTCCCCCCTCGTGGTTAAGGAATCTGTTCCTAAAACCTCTCAGCTTTTCCCAGCATTGTCCCAGGAATAGGAAGTTATAATTCAGATGCTTTCAGAAGGCAGCTGTGGAGGGTGCTGATCCCACGGTTCCGGCTTTCTGTCCTTTGATAGAAGTCTGGATGTTATGTGTGTGTCGGGGTGGGGGCAGGGCAGGGGGGAGGAAATGGTGATGTCAGCAACTGCCTTAATAGTAAAGGCTTTTTCATAGGTGTTCTCTTGAGCAGGATGTTTTATCTTCTGGGCTGTCTTAGTCTCTGCTCAGGTCTGCTCCCTACTTTTCTTTGAAAACCTCAGGAGTAGAGCTGGCAGACCCCAGGGAGATCCGGAGGTTTGCAGGCTGCCTAGTTGTAGACGAGGGAGGGTTAGAAGCCCATCTCCCAACTCCTGTTACCCAAAGGCAGAGGCTTAGAGAGAGGCAGAAACACAGCACCCCAAAGCCCCCCGTCCTATTCAGATCTTAGCTCCCAAACATCAGCCACCAAAAAGCCTCGACATCAGACCTGCCTACACCTGTCTGTCCCAGGGCTGTCTGGGCCGCCGACCGAAATGGTCAGACACCATTGGGTGTTCATGAGCCTTGGGTGCCTTTCCCTTAAAAGCACATGGCGGCGGAGTGGGGGGGTGGTGGTGGTGGTCAAGTTCTTCATGTGGCTTTTCCACCTCCTGCCCCATGGCCAGGCCCAGGCTCAGCAGCACCCACCAGCATGGAAGCAGCCACTGCGCCCGGGGCCGCTGGCCTTCCCGCTAAACTGTGGGAAGGAAAGAGCTCTAATCACAGGGTCGGAGCCCAGCGTGGCTTAATATAGCGACCACAGGGCAGCTCCCCTGGGCGCTGGGGCTCTGCGGCTAGGCCATTTTTGACACAGGGCAGGTGGAGGCGAGGGTGCGGAGCCTGCCAGACCCCAAACCAGCTCCTCCTGAGGAATCTGTGGCGGGGGCACCGCTGCGCCCTATTCTTGGAGGGGAAACAACCTTGGCTGCAGCCCCGGCTGCCTGGGTAATGAACACCTGCTCAAATGGCACTCAGGGCGGGTGCACGTGAGCAGGCATTCCTGGGTAATGAGGGCCTGCTGCGAGGCTGGAGGCTGGCACCCCTCACCGGAGCTTCTGCTTGCTGCCCACAGCGCCGGAGGAGCGGAGCCCACTGGCCAACGGGGAGCCCCGCCAGCACGCCACGGCCCCTCAGAAGAGTCTCCCGGACCTCCCGCCCCCCAAGACCGTAAGTGTGGGCCCAAGACCCCTGATTTCCCTGCCTTGGGCCCCGTGAACTTGCAGTTGTTTTCACAGGTATCCATCCGTCCAGTGTCTGGCCTTTTCTGCGTACCTACTGTGTGTCGGGCACTGGGAGAGACAGGGCCAAAGTAAGCCTGTCCGCAGGTGACGTCATTTGCTCAGGACCACAGTACTGGGATGCTAAGGGTAGTGGAAGGGGGAAATGAGGGAAAGCCCCTCTAGCAAGCGCCACAGTGTGTCTGAGGCTCCAACAGGCGCTTTACCCAGCACCATGTGGGGCCATGTCTCGCTGTGGCTACCAACTCAGGCCACCATGACCTTTCAGAATTGTACGTCGCATCACACTGCGCTTCCTGCTTGGAATCAGCCAGTAGCTCTCACTGAACTTAGGAAAAAACATCCACGTTTCCTAGCACAGCCCCAGGGCCTGCCCAGTGGGGCCCAGCTGCATCCCCGGCCTCTGCGCATGCGCCCTGCATGGGGACTGTGCCACGTGGTCGGTCCTGCCTCGGGGACGTTGCACCTCTTGGGCCTGGCTCTTCGATGGCTGCTGCCTCCTCATCTCTTAGACATTCTCAGACCGACTTTCCCTGGCCTGCCGACGTCGGGCATCCCACCTCCGTCCTGCCCCAGTTACTGTCCGTCCCACTGTCCTGTTACCACCTCCTCGGCACTGCCATCTTTGAAATGTGCCTCTCAGGCCAGATACAAGCTCCCTGGGACAGGGACTGTGTCTTGTTTAGTGTTTAATGTCCCATGATTGCATACAGTGAGCCGCACACACATGGATGGATGGATGGATGGATGGATGGATGGATAGATGGATGGATGAATGGATGGATGATGGATGATGGATGGATTTATGGAATAATAGGCCTGGGTTCAGGTCCCAGCTTGGCCAGGTACTAGTGCTCTGACCTTGAGCAAGTTATAAGGTCTCTGGCTCTTGTCTCCTGGTGTGTAAATGAACGGAATGTGGACACCCTCTCCATGAGGTTGTCTTACTCAGTGGGCTAAGGTTGTGCGTGGCATCCTGCGTCAGTATCTGGTGAGGTAAGAAGTAGTGTCGATACTTTACGGCCGAGGAGCGTGGAGTCAGCAGGTTTATATGGCCTGGGTGTCACACAGCCTCCAAGTGGCAGAGCCAGAACTTGAAAGAACCGAGTTCTTTCCTGGACAGGGTCTGGCTGGGGAGGCTTCTCCGAGAGGGATGAGGTGAGAAGGATGTCCGTGGAGCAGGGGTTCCGGGAGATCAGCACCAGCAGGAAGCTGTGCGGCTCCATGGACATGGAGCTCCCTCCAGGCCACCCATCACTGAGATCTGAGGTCACTGCTGAGGGGATCTCGACCCCAGGCCCCTGCATTCATGCCTTATGAGGTGGCAGGCTTCTGCAGGCTCCTCGCCTGTGGCCACACTGGTGGGGCTGGAGGGCCTGGCACCCTCTCCCACCGCCCGAGGCTCCTTGAGTTGGGTGACAGCTGGCAGAGGCTCTGCATCTCAGAATCTGAGTCCCTAGGTGTCCCCGTTGCACTGGCGACTCTGGTGGCCGCCACACCCTCGGGCACACAGCAGGGTCCTCCTCGCCTCCCGCCTGCCTATCTTTGCCAGCTCTTCCTCTGGACAAACAGAGGCTCAGGGAGTTAAAACAACTGGGCATGATCATTCCACCAGGAGGTAGCAGGGCCAGGAATCAAACGCAGGGCCTTGGGAGGCTCAGGGAGTTAAAGCAACTGGGCACAATCGCTTCACTGGGAGGTAGCAGGGCCAGGAATCAAACGCAGGGCCTTGGTGTCAGCCACTCTGCGGCCTCATTAAGCCGGTCATTTTAGCGGAGCAAAGGCACTAGGTCTGTTCCATCGGAAAGTTCCCCTTCGCTTCCTGCCCAGTACGGGGGAGACGGCACGTCCCCTCTGCTGCCATCCAGCTGCTGCTGGCCTAGCCCTTCAGGTGATGCTGTGGTTTCTGGTGCGTCCTACGTCCTGCTTGCTGGTGGTGGGGGAGGACGGCCGGCTGCTCCGAGCCAGGGCAGGGATGTTCTGTCCGGAATTCAGCACCTGATTCTGCCTCCGCAGGCCCCACCTGGGGCGGCTGCTTGTGGGTCACCTGGGGGGGCGGGGGGTCACCAGGCGGAGTCCCACAGGCAGGAGTGCTGGGTGGGGCGGACCTGCTCTGGGTCGCTGTGCTTTATAAACGTGGTGATGGGCAGAGGGGCTGGGACCCCGGCTGCAGTTATAAACCAGTCGGACCCTGCGAGTCCCAGCGGCCCAGAGGCTCTGGCACCGGCTTTTGCTCTTCCACCCGTCTCCTGGGGTGTGGGTCCCGAGGCCCTGGGCTCGGATGTGAGATGCAGAGCCCGAGAGCCAGGCAGGGCCACAGGGGCTGGGGGAGGCTCTGTCAGTGCTGGAGAGAAACGTGGCTTCGGAGGTGGGGAAGTATCACCACCCAAGAATAACACAGCCGGGGTGGCCCTCGGACGGTGGGAATGGTTCCAGTGGACACGCTCCAGGCCCCGGGGAGACTTCCAGCGGACAGCTGGCCTTACGGTCCTCCCTCCTCGTGGAATTTCTCTGCTGAGAAGGACAAGGGTGCTGACTGCAGCTCCCTTTCCTAGGTCTCCCCAGTTCTGTCCTGGGCACCCCCCCACCCCTGGGAGCTTCTGGATGTGCAGTGAGAAAGGGAGGGGCTGGCGTAGTCGGGGTTCTTACCCCTCCTTGCACACACGCGCACGCACACGCCTGCTCTCCCTCAGGCTGCCTCTCTGGTCAAGTCTGGCTCAAGGAGCCATAACTCTTAGTCCAAGGCCCCCAGAGGAATGGCGTCAGGGCAGAGTGGGGAGCAGCTGTGGCTCTGAGGGAAGAGGCGGAGAAGGAGAAGGAGGGGGAGGAAGAGGGGGGTGGAGGAGGAGGGGAGGAGGAGGAGGGAGGTAGGAGGGAGAAGGAGGGGGAGGAAGAGGGGAGTGGAGGAGGAGGAGGAGTGGGGAGGACCTGAGCAGCAGCAGCAGCAGTTTGGGAGCATGAGCTTGGAGTGACCCTGTGACCTCTCTTCTTCAGACAGAGCAAGCCTCGCCCTTCCCACCCTGACCCCAGAGCTTTCGGTGCCGTGGTGGCTTGCCGGCCCCAGGCTTGGAGTGGCTGTTTTAGAAGCTGGAGTCTGCCTGGGCTTTGGGGTCCTCCGTGCCTGTGGCCGGGCCAGGAGGATGGCCTCTCTCCCAGGCTCAGGATGTCCTGATTCTTTCTCTATTGGCTGGGTCCCCTTCCATTCCCCCCCAGAGTCAGTGCACAGCAGGCCCGACCAGCAATGGAAGGGTCAGCCAGGGGTCTAGAGGAACCTCGTGGGTGTGGCCAGTGACTCAGGCCGCGGTGGCACTTCAGGCCACTGGCTGCACCGCCAGGGGCTGTGGTCACTGGGGGAGAAACAGATGTGCGCTGACACTGTTGGTGCCCTGGCCAGCACCGCCACCT
>NW_005366873.1:1504666-1513103 GCF_000412655.1 Myotis brandtii
GCATCACTGTTAGTTTTACAGTAAGTGAGCTGCTCTGGGTGGGCGGCCACTGCATTAAGGACATCAGCACCGTCAGTCTGCAGAGCTGGCCTGGCCAGATGCACCAGCCCCACCCAGGAACCTCCCACAGGGCTCTCTGGGGCAGGTTGCTCAGAAGTGCAGGGCCACCCCAGGCCATCGGGCCACCCCAGGCCACCAGCTTCAGCCCTGATCTCTATCAGAACCGGCCAAATCCGCAGCCACCCGCTTTTCCGTGAGGCGTTTTACCGGAGCGCAGCCACACTTGCTGAGCTTTGCATCATCTGCGGGTGCTCTTGCACTGCATCAGCTGGCTTGACAGGCTCAGATCAGAGACCCTGCAAACCCCGAAAGTGCTTTCCGTTTGGCCCTTTACCGAAAAAGTTTGCCGACCTCTGGCCAATCCTGCGGAGCCGGTGGCCTTCTCCCGTCCCTTCCTGCGACCCTGCAGGCAGGTTTTGAAGGCACATCTCTCTGCATCTTCACTTCATGTTCCTAATCTTCATGATGATGATGATGATGATGATGATAAGAATACTGCTCTATCCCTAACCCCGGACATCAGGATCTCTTGCTCCTTTGACCTCTGAAATGGGCCATCGTGTCAGTGTAACGAGGTGGCTCTCTCTCCCACTGGTGCACATTCCACCCCAATGCCACCTATGAACCTCGGGGTTGTCTTTGAGACGCAGCTCCAAGGTCCCGTCCTCTGGGCATCCTTCCTTGTGTGTCAGTGTAACGAGGGGCTCTCTCCCCCACTGGTGCACATTCCACCCCAATGTCACCTACGAACCTCGGGGTTGTCTTTGAGATGCAGCTCCAAGGTCCCGTCCTCTGGGCATCCTTCCTTGGTCCTAAATCTTCCTCACACCCTCCTGGTTCCCACCGAACTTTGACCTCGTCTACTACAGCACCGTTCACGATACACTTGATCCGGAGCTGTGAACACTCACTAGCTAAGGCTTTCTTGACCACAGGAGTGTGTCCCGCGCAGCTAATATGCGGGAGCCATCCAGTATTTGCTGAATGAATGATTGAACGTGTTATGGTAAAAGTTTCTAAATCCTTGGGAACCTGGTCATTTTCCTCAATGGGCCTCTGATTAGTCCTTGTCTTATTTTTTGTTTTTTAATGTTTTTATTGGTTTCAGAGAGACAGGCCCCCACACTGGGGATGGAACCTGCAACCCAGGCATGTGCCCTGACCAGGAATCAAACTGGTGACCTCCTTGTTCATAGGTCAACACTCAACCACGAGCAACACCAGCCAGGCAGTCCTTGTCTTTTTAGAAGGTATATTCTATTTAGCTACCACACAGCCTGACACCTTCCGGACTTTGCGTGTTGGGTGTCCCGTGTGTAAGGGTAGTTGGTGTGTGCGGTGGGGGTCTGAGCCTCACTCCGAGGAGGAGAAAGCTGGTCTCGCGAGTTAAGCAACGTGCCCATATCCCCTCATTGGATACAGTGCAGACAGCGGATGGGGTCCTGGTGGTCCGAGCCCTCCCTCCCAACTCGCTTGACGTCCAACTGAGCGTTTTCTCTTCTGGGCTTCCCCCTCTTTCCACCCAAAGGGTTAATTCCGCGCTGTTGCCAGTGTATCGTATCTGAAAGATGTTTTATTTGTTCATACCACAGATTCCAGAACGGAAACAGCTCTCCATCCCAAAGATCGAGTCTCCAGAGGGTTACTATGAAGAGGCTGAGCCATATGACTTGTCCCTCAATGGTACATCCCGGGGCCAGGGCTGGGACTCGGGTGGGGGTGGGGGTAAACCGCTTCCTGCACAGATGGGTGCTGGCAGCAAGGACAGCCTGGGCTGCTCTTGCCAGAGGGCGTGGCTGAAGCTGAGAACTGGCCACAGAGCATTGAGCCTCTGCTCAGGTGGGGAGCTGAGACCTGCAGCAGCGCCTCCCCCCCCCCCCCCCCCGCCTGCAAGGAGGGGTTGGGATGGTCCACAGCGAGCTGGTTTAGGGGCCCGATGCTTTGGGTGTTCCCACCTGGATGTGCCTGGATTCAGCACAGGAATGTGTCGGAAGAGAGGTGTGTTAGGAGTCAGGAAGTCACAGCCTTTAGGTTCTCGATCTCTTGGTGTAGGAATTCTTTTTTTTTTTTTTAATATTTTTATTGATTTCCAGAAAGAAAGGGAGAGGGAGCGACAGAAACATCAGTGATGAGAGAGGATCATTGATCGGCTGCCTCCTGCACGCCCATCACTGGGGATCGAGCCCGCAACCCAGGCATGTGCCCTGACCAGGAATCAAACCATGCCCCCCTGGTTCATAAGTTGACACTCAACCACCGAGCCACACCGGCCGGGCTATGTAGGAATTCTTTAACACCGCCCCCCACCCCCCCCAGGTTCTGGAAGAAAGAGATGGTTGTGACCCCGGCAGCTGTCTCCTTCGTACCCCCTTCCCTTGTAAGCAACAGGTCTTTGAAAGCATAAAGCAGTTTGCGGATGTCAGAGATGAGGCCCCTGGTCGTGGGAATGAACTGCGGGGGGCGTGGCTGGTTCCACAGAGAAGGGCCCAGGGATGAGACGGGCAGGCCCTCGGAGCCGGGGGGTCGGAGTCTCTGTCTTCACGCTCCCCTGCGGCCCTCGGCCCAGGAACTGTGTGTGGGAGGCGAGGGCCTGTTTGGTCTGAGGTTCTTTTCCTCGGAGAGGCCGGCGTGGTGGGCAGATGTCCCGTAGCCTGAACCCTCTGAGCTTGTGAGATGTTTTGGAGCCACCGGCCGAGCTGTGATTTCAGGCCGAAGCTGTGGGCGTGTAGCTCCGGCTGCGTCTGGGAGGAGGAGGAAGAAGTGACTCACCGCGGTGGGCACCTCACCTCTGTGGTATCTTAAGCCTGGGGTGCTCCTGGGTGTGGCCAGTGCCGGCCGGGACGTGCTGGTCCGGACGTGCCGGCCAGGACCTGCCTCCCCGACGCTCCCAGGGCCTGTCTGCGGGGCAGACACTACATCTCGACGCAAACAAGTGGTCAGAAGGGCCGAGTTTCTGGTGTCTGTCTCTGGGCTGTGAGTTCATATTGGTTTTAGCCAAGATGGGGGCGGATAGTCATCCCACGGGCAGCCGGAGGGTTGGGAAGAGGCCAGCTTGCCTTCCTCTCCTGCCAGGACAAGGGCTGAGGGTGACGTGGGCAGAACTGGCCACACTTGCCCTGCAGAGGGGGCGCCACCTGTGACGTACCTGGCCTGCTCTCGGTTCCTGGCCGTGGTCCCCACACCTGTGTGAGTGGTGGACACGCAGGTCACAGCAGGAGGACTGGCCCAGGGCATCAGCCCTTTGCTCTAGTTCATTGGCCAAAAGCAAGCGACGTCGCTGACTTCCTGCAAGACGGGTGTCTCGGTTTCTTGTCCTGCTCTCAGCACTGTCCCCACACTGCCCCCGGGGTCAGATTCCTCTCTCCCAGCAACACTTCTGTAAGTGCCGGTGGCCCGTGCAGGGGACAGTAGCGTCTGTCCTGCTTGCCCAAGACACCCGCTCCTTCATGGATGATGTCTCCTGTTGGGGTAATGACAGCTGCTGTAACAAGTTACCCCCTTTCAGTTCCTGGTAACACAACACCGATCTGCTCTCGCCCACGGACAGGTCAGTGTGGTATCGAGGGTCAGCAGCTAGTGTGGGTTCCCCAGCTCCTGCCAGGGTGGGCTCGGCCGCCTCTGAGGCCGCAGAATCCTCTGCAAAGAGCGTGGGGAAACCCCAATGTGCTTCTGAGAAGCGCCAGCTAGAAGTGACACGCACTGCTTCTACCCACGCTCCGCCCTGGTGACGAGCCGCCTGTGGATGTGAGGGGGCTGGGAAATGAAGTCCGTGGCCGGCCCGGGGCCTCTCCCGACAAGCCCACACCTGCAATGAGAAAGCACTAACTTCTGGTGGCCGGCAGCCATTCTGCCTCATCCGGGTCTCTCTCGGTGTCCGCGCGTGGCCTGTCCCTCTCTTCACCTTGTCTCTCTCCATCTCGCCCTTGTCTGTGCTTCTGGCCATCACACAGGTCATTCCGGCAGAGCCCCCTCCACCGGAGTCCCCAGATGGGTGCAGGTGCCCGAAGGAGTCATTTACGCCACCATCACCTTGGGTACTGCTTGTCCCCAGAGCGGGGATGCCAGTGACCCCGTGCCTGCTGCCTGGCTCCCAGAGACGGGGTGCATGCCCCTGGCGTGGCCACTGCCCTCTCCCTGTCCTCCCGCCTGGGTCCCGCATGCCGGGTGCCATCCCTCCGTAGACCCCTGCCTGTGGCCAGAGGACTCGGCGCTTCTTGGTTGTTCTGCCCTCTCCCCGCGGACAGGTTACAGGCACAGTGGGCGCAGCCAGAACGGGGATGGGATTATCTGATCATCCTGCCTGTCGCCTGTTCACCCCGGGGGATGGGAGGGGGCCTGGAAGCTAAGTCTGTTTTAAGAATATCCTATGTTTATGGCGGTGCTGTGATTGCCCTTTAGGGAGAAATAAAATGAATCCATTCGCCCTAAACTTCCTCCAAGCTGCTCCAGGTAGCATGAGGCACTATGATATGCTTTTTTCTCAATTAGCTCCCCTTCCCCCGCCCCCCTCCCCGGAGGTGGACGGACAGGTGTTAGATTTCTCCCTGGAACACGTGGGGCAGCACCCCAAACACAAAACAGCCGGGGGACTTGGCCAATCTCTTCACCCTGAACTCTGCAGCCTCCCGCCTTAATTTTTGTTACTGAGGGAGTCCCAGTGGCAATGCCTGATTCTTCTTATCTCACTTATTGCAATACTGACAAGGCGGACTTTTTCAAAATAAAATCACCCTCATCCTACCAGCAGACCCAGTCAACTACTGTGAATTCCCCCCGTTGCCGTCCGTGCTGGTCTATGTGCACATACATTGTAAGCGTGCTTTCTCGGGCTGTCGCATTCATCGAGTTTGAGTTGCAGAATAGTCCGTAGTTTTCATTGACTGCACTTGCATGCTTGCTCCTAAGTGGATGAAATCATACTTCCCCCTTCTCCTCCTGCTGACTGTGAAATTGCTTGAATTAATATCTTAATGCATGTAACCTTACCCCCCCTTCCTTCCTTTTTAAAAAACTAGTTTCCTAGGATAAACTCCCAGGACCGAGATTACTGGGTCAAAGGGTGTGGGTGTTTGTATGGCTCTTGAAACAACAAGCTGACAGACTGTTCTCTGAGAGGCTTGGGTTCATGGACGCTGCCACCAGCCATAGGCGAGCTCAGGGTCCCCCGCGGGGGAGCGCCGCTGTTTTCAATCCTTGCTTATTTAACAGGTATAAAACCATGAACTGTGAAGCATCTGTGTTAAGCCACGAAGGGAAGTAGTACCACACTGCTTTTCAAGAAAACTGATATGAGAAGACTTAGAGTGTTATTTTTAGAAAGAGTAAAATAACCTAAAACACATTTTCATTGGTATTGTGGCTAGAAGAACGATGGCAGTGGGCTCATTCGTTTCCTATAATAAAATTCAAATGTGTTCTTAGTGTGCAGGAGCCCGGCTGTGCAGATAACAGAGGGGGGTCCTGGGGGACGGACGACAAGGGGCCCATGAAGTGCCTCTCATGGGAAGGAGTCCTCACCCATCCTGACTCAAGGACACAGAACATGTCTGTCGCGGTCACAGGGAAGGAGATGAGGGGCCCACTTCTGTTAGGGCTGCTCAGTAATGGAAGCAGTTGTAAGGTAGTGAGCTCCCTGTCCACTGGGGAAGTCAAGCAGAGGCTGCAGCAGCGTCAGGGTTGCAATAGGATTCCTGTGCTGAGCTAGGGATTGGACCAGGGATCCTGGTGTTCTCCGAGTTTTGTTTTTTGGGGGATGTTTCCGATTTATTTATTTTTCTTCACCTAGTTTTTGTTGGCCTCGAATAGCACAGCGAGGCTGGGAGAATAGAGCAAATTTTGCAGAGTGTTGGGGGGGGGCGGGGCAGACACTGAGATGTGTGGAGTGTGCATAGATTTGGGTCCAGTTTGCGTTTGATGAGTTTTGGGACCCTTTCGAACAGAAGGAAAATGTGAGGTTGGCTCGTTGACAGAGGGGCGGAAGTGTATGGGTTGGGGATAAGTAGGAGGAGCTAGGCTTGTGCTGGGCAGTGTCAGTGGCCGGGAACGAGAATGCGGTCTGTGGAGGATGAGGATGGCTTTTTTTTTAAAGGTCATGACTAGGAGGGGGCACTGAGGAATGGCAAGATGGCCCCTTCCCCAGAAAGCATTTCCTGCCCCGGTTTTGTATTTTGCCTTTTCTTTCCCAGAAGCCACATCGCCTCCCTGCCCCCAGGATAGAACCAGGGACGGGCCGGTAGCTGTCGGAGGCTTGCCATGTGCCCGGCTCTGGGCTCAGAGGGCGACCCCTCCGTCCCGGCCACTAAGATGACAGCGTGCGGGTCAGGAAGGTCCCCACCGCACAGAGGAAGAGACAGAGGTCCCGAGTGGGGAGCTGGCCGTCTCCACAGGCAGAGGCCCATCTGAGGGAGGTGTCCCGTCAGGTTTCTCTGGAGTCCGAGATGGCAGGATGTGAGGAGGAAGAGGGAAGGACTCTGGTTTTAAGTTATTTGTATATGTGGCCAGAGGCAGCATCCGAGCCGCCTTGCTCAGCGGGGTTGGGCCCGGAAACTGCCTGGTCTGTGGTCAGCAGCCGTGGGGCTGGTTCAAGGGCAAAAGAGAGGCGGGAGGGTTGGGGCCTGGGGGCCAGTGGCTGCTCCCACCTGCTGCCTGCTTCCCTCCCTCCTGACCAAACCAGCATGTTTGGGAGTATCCCCTGCCCTGCGGGGACTCGGGGATGTGACCTAGTGGGTGTGCCTTGCAGAGGATGGAGAGGCCGTGAGCAGCTCCTACGAGTCCTACGACGAGGATGAAGGCAGCAAGGGCAAGTCGGCCCCCTACCAGTGGCCCTCGCCCGAGGCCAGCATCGAGCTGATGCGCGACGCCCGCATCTGCGCCTTCCTGTGGCGCAAGAAGTGGCTGGGGCAGTGGGCCAAGCAGCTCTGCGTCATCAGGGACACCCGACTCCTGGTCAGTGGTCTCAGGCCGCGTTCTGGTCTTCTCTCTCTTTTTAGGGGTGGGGGGTGGTCCCTAATACCAGGTGGTCAGAGCCCTTTCTGCCAGATTTTTACCTCTCCCTAACCTGGAGTTGTATGTAGAACTTTGCATGCATGCATGAATGTTTGTTTTTAAAATATATTTTTATTTATTTCAGAGAGGGAGAGGGAGAGGGAGAGGTAGAGAAACATCAATGAGAGAGAATCATGGATCGCTGCCTCCTGCTGCCTCCCACACTGAGGATCGAGCCCACAACCCAGGCATGTGCCCTGACCGGGAATCAAACCGTGACCTCCTGGTTCATAGGTCGAAGTTGAACCACTGAGCCACGCCAGCTGGGCTGAAGGCTCTTTTTTTTAAATTGGGTTTTATGGTTTATTACTGCCCCCAAAATAATTAAACCTGAACCTGATCAAGCTTCTAAGAACATACTTTTTCTGAACTAGAAAGTCTAATGGTTTTCATCAAACTCTCAAAGGGGGACTAAGATGACCACCCCCATCCCATCCCATCCCCGTTTTTTCCAGGGACCTTTCTGTTCCCCGGCCCGGGGGCCCATGCTTCCACCCATCCTGAGCACTGGGGGCTGTGGGTGGGGCTGCTGCCCTGTCAGGGCTCCCCTAGCCCAGCCCAGCCCCAGTCCCGGCTGCTGCATTTGTCTGTGCAGCATGAAAATCACAGGTTAGGTGTCTCCTCAGAAGTCACAGTATTTTGAATTCGTGATCATAAGACAAGACCCATAAAGGAATCAAAGGATATTATCCTGAACACAGCCCTGTTTCCTGTTATTTAAAGTTCATTTTTGGTCCTGATTTGAAGTTCCAGGGCATCGTTATAAGCACCCTTTCTTCACAGCGTGCCCTGCCCTGTGCAGACGGTCTGTCAGGTGATCCTGGGAGGACCCCCCTTGTACAAATGAGAAACTGAGGGGCACAGTATTTTCTCTGGCAGGAGGAGAAAGTGCATTCTTCTTTTTTTTCTTTTTAATATATTTTTATTGATTTCAGAAGGAAGGGAGGAGAGATAGAAACATCAACGAAGAGGGAGAATCATTCATTGCTGCCTCCTGCACGCCCCACACGGGGGATCGAACCCACAACCCAGGCATGTGCCCCGACCGGGAATCGAACTGACCTCCTGGTTCATAGTTCGATGCTCAATCACTGAGCCACGCCAGCCGGGCGAAAGCCCCTTTCTTTCCTTGCTAATGATGTTACCTTCCTAACCAAGGAAGGAAAAACTTAGTCTTCATTCCCTACGGCCCCCTGACTGGGGGAGCTGAGCAGGCAGTGCGGTGGTGGAGAAGTGGGACAAGCGTGTTCCACCCTGAGTGAGAGTCGCCCTCCGAGGTTGTGTTTTAGGGCCAGGACAAGCAGGCCCCCCCCCCCCCCCCCCCCCCCCCCGC
>NW_005366873.1:1513819-1515336 GCF_000412655.1 Myotis brandtii
CCGTGGTCGGCAAACTGCGGCTCTCGAGCCACATGCGGCTCTTTGGCCCCCTTAGTGTGGCTCTTCCTAAGCCTTAGGAGTACCCTAATTAAGTTAATAACAATGTACCTACCTATATAGTTTAAGTTTAAAAAATTTGGCTCTCAAAAGAAATTTCAATCGTTGTACTGTTGATATTTGGCTCTGTTGACTAATGAGTTTGCCGACCACTGGCCTAAGGGACGTGGATCACAGACTCAGCTGCGGGGCTGACATCCTCTCGGCCGCCTGGACTGGTTGAAATCATCTTGTTTTCTGGCCCCCAGGGAGGCATCACCAGCCTCCTTATTAAAGAACAGACGCGGCTGCCCCTTGTAAGCACTTTCCAGGCGCCGTGCACTTTTAACCAGTTTAACCACAGTGCAGGGAGCCGGGCCACGTTAAGGCCCCCATTTTGGAATGGCGATTAGGGCTGAGGGAGGAAGTGACCAAGCAAGGTCACCTGGCAAGTGAGTGGCAGCATCTGGTTTCCAACCCAGAACCGTCTGACCACGGTCCTGTGTTCTGCCTACACTTACCGCGATGTGGCCCCCGCAGTGGAGCACCTGGGAGGGGCCTGCCTGCCCCATATCACAGATGAGCTGGACCATCCCAGAAGGTGTAAGGTTTGTGCCGAGAAGGGGCCACAGTTGCAGAGGGAGCTCCAAACCCAGCAGGTCCCATGGTGAGGCCCTCACCCTCCTTACCCCTACCCCGAACCCCTCCTCCATTACAGCCACGTTGATGCATTTCCAAAGCAGGAGCATTCTGTCAGCCCTCCACCCCCATCTGTACACATGCACAAATGCATGCACACGCACACACAGACATTTACACGGACACACCTGCACGCACACGCTGCTCTTGCTCCAGTTCCCGGCGCTGTTCCTCTGCCACCTCAGCCCCATTGGTCCTTCCCTGATTCCAGCCTCCCTCCCCAGCTCGCACGCTCTTCCTGAGACCCCTGCCCTCCCCCCACTCGGCTGGTGGTTAAAAGACAAGAACACTGAGAAGACACAGCCGCTCTGTCTGCCTTCACAGACAGGCCCTGTCCTCCCTGGTCCGATGCGCGCAGAGGTGGACTTGGCCGGAGGGCCTGGCTCTTGAGCAGCTGTGCACACCTGCAGTTGGGCGGGGCTGGCCAGCCTGTCCCAGGGGCCCTGGACCAGATGCATCTGTTTGGTCAGATCTACCTGCCTGCCCTGGCCTCCCTCTCAGCTCTGCATGACACCTGTGCCCGCCGGATGGGACAGGGATATGACAGCAAATGGGAGATGCTGATATGGGACAGAGTTCCAGAAAAGGAAGGCACAGGGCACAACTGTCCCAGAGCAGTGGAATCTGTACGCCCCGGGGCCTGGACACCCGGCTTAGCATGCTTCCCCTGGGCAGCGCCCCCCCCCCCCCCCCCCCCCCCCCCCCCTCTGTGTGTCACGGGGTAGAGCCATAACCTCCCCATCGGCCCTGCCCTGAGTGTGACAGTGGCGGCACCCCAACCC
>NW_005366873.1:1517000-1532664 GCF_000412655.1 Myotis brandtii
GCCCCCGCCCGGGGATTGAGCCCACAACCCGGGCATGTGCCCTGACCGGGAATTGAACCATGACCTCCTGGTTCATAGGTCGACACTCAACCACTAACCTACACCAACCAAGAAAGATGCTTCCCGTTCTAGCAGCAGCAGCCACGCCACTCCTGTAGGGACAACCTCTAGCTCCCCAGCAGCCCCAGGAATGCCCACAGGGCGGGGGGGGGGGGGGGAGGGGGGGCCATCTATTTTATGCGCATGCACAGTGGGCTCCCGGAGCACCCCCCCAGCTGGAGAATGCGCCAACGGGATTCAGATCATGCTCTGGCCCGTGCAGACATGCTGGCCCTCCTCCGAAGCCCGAAGTGTTGGTAGCTGCCAGTTCTCGACTTTCTCACGCTCCTGGCCTGGGTGGTTCCCCGCTTGACATCAGCTTCGGCTGCAGACACCCACTCTAATGCCACCTCCCCCCGCCCCCCTGCACTCCAGGGCCACTGTCATGTCAGGGCGAGCAGCCATGTGAACAAGGGATAGGTGCTCTGGGGTGGAGCAGGGGACCTCAGGGAGGGAGGGTGAGGGCAGGTCCCCAGAGGGCAGCCCAGCCAATGCCTCACCAGAGGCCTGGACTCCGGGGTGACCGCTAGCCGACATCTGAGAGTGTTATTTTCTCTTAAACTGTGGTCTCTGACGTAACCATTCTCAGGTAGGGTCACCCACTTGTCTCTCTTTCTTCCCCAGGCAGATATATCCGAGAAGTACCTGTCCGCCTCGGAGTATGGGAGCTCTGTAGATGGCCACCCTGAGGTCCCCGAGACCAAAGATGGTACCCACGCTTATGGCTTTCAGCCCAGGGTGGGGAGGGGATGGTCCCCAGGCTGTGTGGCCCAACCCTAATGCGCTTTAACAGCTACTTCCAACATGCCTCCCCTTATAAACAGCTAACAGATCCAGGGAAAAGGGAGAGATGACCAAATGGAAGTTCCATGACTTGCTGTGGGTAGAATATTCTCTCATCCTCTTGTTGGCCCACCCTGTTATAAGGGTGTTGGAGCTCATGCAGTCTGTAGATGCCCAGGTGCTGGAACATTCCATGGGAGAAGCCGGGGTGCCCCTTTTGAGTGTTTGAATCTACAGACCCCTGGCTCTGAGCTGTGGATCTTGGTGTGGGGAGCAGGAGTCTGTATGTGTGCACATGCGTGCACACACGTGTGTGCAGGGAGGGGCAGCTGTGGTGGGGAGGGTCTTCTATTTTTCCCCATCTACTCTAGGGCCTGGGGCTAAGCCGTGTGTGATGCTGATGGCTTTTTCTCTCATCTCGACAGTGAAGAAGAAGTGCTCTGCGGGCCTCAAACTGAGCAACCTGATGAACCTGGGCAGGAAGAAGTCCACCTCGCTGGAGCCTGCAGACAGGTCCCTGGAGACAGCCTGTAAGAAGCGCAGCGCCTCCTGGGCCGCAGGGCTTGACCCCTGGGCTGCAGCCCGTCTCCAGGAAGGCAGCTCAGACAGCGAAGGCAGGGGCTATAGGTCTCGCTTTAAACGTGTCTTAGGGATGGGGAGCCGTGGCCCAGTTACCGTCTCTCTTCACTGCAGGTAGTTCTTCTTTATGTCTGGCCAGACTCTCTCACTGCAGTGTGGATCTTTTGCGGAAGTGAAGGGTAATGGATTGCTGTCCTCCTAATGGTCTGGGAAAACATATTCGTTTGATCGATACTTAAGGAGCTTGGCAGGCACAGTGTTACGGAGAGGGAACCAAGCGGATGGAGGACACAGTACTGGGAGCTTAGAGCTCAAGAGAGATGACAGCTTTGCCCCCATCGCCACATACCTGCTGGCTGAGCAGCTGTCAGGACTCAGGGACAGAAAAAACCTTTCCAGCTCTGGACAGAGATGGATTCCTCAACCGGAGTCTTGACGAACAGGCAGGAGCTATGTAGGCTCGGAGGTACCCGGGGTGGGAGCCAAGACAGACTCAGACTGGTGAGACGCATTCAGGGGCCTGGCGGGCGAAAGCCCACGTCGCTGGGACAGAGGGCGTGTAGGGAGCTAGTAGACTCTTAGAGGTCACCTCCACTGCCCTTTCTCAGCCTGAGGAAACTGAGGTCAGGAGAGGGAGAGAGAGACCTTTCCCAGAATATACTTTGAGTGAGCCGAGTCCTGGTGTTCCACCGGGGCTCATTGCTATAGGGCAGTGATGGCAAACCTTTTGAGCTCGGCGTGTCAGCATTTTGAAAAACCCTAACTTAACTCTGGTGCTGTGTCACATATAGAAATTTTTTGATCTTTGCAACCATAGTAAAACAAAGACTTATATTTTTGATATTTATTTTATATATTTAAATGCCATTTAACAAAGAAAAATCAACCAAAAAAATGAGTTCCCGTGTCACCTCTGACACGCGTGTCATAGGTTCGCCATCACTGCTATAGGTCTCCCGGGACCTGAAGGCCATCACTGTCCATCTTCGAGCCCTTTCCTCTTACTCCTGGAACCCCTGTCCCAGCCTCAGGCCCACTCTGTTCTGTGTCTGAGGCTGGCCGGGTGGCCGGGGTGGAATGGGAAGGCAGCACAGGGGCCTCACCTTTGGAGCCTGCTGCTTCTCCTGCCAGGGCACCCGAGGCCTCAGGGCACAGTGTTGGGCACGGGAGCCTGGTCCCCGTGAGTCATTTTGGGAGATGTGGCTGGGTTACTCTGGAAGTTGCTCAGTTGGCAAAGCCTGCTCCTGTCCCCTGTGGCTGGGGAAGGGCCCGAGAGAGCACGGACACTCTCCTCCCCAGGCTCGGCCTCAGCGCTCGAGCCTCTCCTGACCCAGAGTTCTCTTCGGTGCAGGGAACTGTGAGGGGCCAGTGGGGTGCCTGCCCAGAGGAGCCAGAGATCCTAGGTCCTGGGCACAAATCCTCCCACTTTGCTACTGTGTCGTGGTGTTCATGTGGCTCTGAGAAATTCTTGATCCCCACTGTGTGGCCAGCACCAGGTGGGTGGGAAGGTGGCTGTGCACTTTGACCTTGCTGTGTGAGCCTCGTTCATCTGGCTGCGGTTCTGAACAGCTCTTAGGGGCAAAAAGGAACCCACTTGGTAAGCCAGCGGCACAGAGGGACGTCAACCCATTGCACAAGGGCGTGCAAAGGGCCTGCAGACTGGAGTCACTCATCTGTGCAGCCCAGGGACAAGGCCATGCTTGAAACGGGGTGTCAGCTCCCCACATGTTAATCTAAGCGGGGGGAGGCTTGTCCTCTTCTTGGGAAGCTGAACGGAACACATGGGCCCACTTGAGAGCAGTGAGGGCTGCCTCGTGAGTGGACCCTGGCAGCCTCTGGGTGCTGCCGGAAGAGGGGCTCCCTGGCGGAGGCCGCAGGGCACAGACCCAGCTGCCTGAGATGAACGTGCAAGTTCCTGGCCTGGAGAAGCTGTGAGTCCCGTTGGAGAGGCTGACACGGAAGCAGAGAGTGTCACTGTTCCAGACCCAGCTGTTCAGAAGGCTGACAGCAGGGCGCGCAGGGCCCAGGGAGGGCCGAGGCCAAGTGCATCTGGGAGGATGAGGAGGACTCTGCAGGCTGAGACTGAGTGACCCTGGGAGGGCAAGGCTGGCAGGGCCGCTGGGAAGCTAAGGCTGCAGAGGCAAAGGGCTTGCACCTGCAATGAGGAGACCCACCTGGGGCGAGCTTCCTGCACGTGGCCCGAGTGAGGAGAGGCAGAGGTGGGCTGCTGCAGGCTGGACACGTAGAGCCGCAGCGAGCCGCGAGGGCTGGGGCGGGGGATTCTGTCCCAGACACCTACATACTGACCTAGTGTAGTCCAAGGTGCAGCTCACTTCCCTCTGGACACACCTTTTCAAAAGCCAGCAGAGCTATGCTGCCTGACTTGAAAGGGTCTTGCTGCTAGCCTGCAGGAGGGAAGGAGAACATACGACAGAGATTCCCAGCCTCTGTGAGCTAAGAAGCTGCTCGGGCATTGGAGCTGAGACTCTGAGGGGAACCCCGGGAGGCCCGGAGGTGGGGGCAGCCACCCCCAGCTTCCTGCAGCCGCCGCCTCTCCTGCAGGTTACCTGAACGTGCTGGTGAACAGCCAGTGGAAGTCACGCTGGTGCTCCGTCCGGGACAGCCACCTGCACTTCTACCAGGACCGGAACCGCAGCAAGGTGGCCCAGCAGCCCCTGAGCCTGGTGGGCTGTGAGGTGGTCCCGGACCCGAGCCCGGACCACCTGTACTCCTTCCGCATCCTCCACAACGGCGAGGAGCTGGCCAAGCTCGAGGTACTGCTGGCCCCGGGGGTGGCGGGCGCAGCCAGGGCGGAGGTCGGCTCTGTGCTGCAAGTCATGGAGACGCCGTGTAGTCCTGGGTTGTTTTGGTTTCCTTTGCGTGAGATTGTTTGCATTTTTCAAAAATTTCCATTCCCTTTCTGACCTCAGGGTGGTTGTGTTCTAGGAGGACAATGAGCTGCTTCCTGCACTTAGGGCCGGAGGGGAATTTATAACTCCCTGAGCCGCAGGGGAACCTTCTGGAGATTCACAGTGGGTTTGGTGTAGTTTGTGTAGCACCAGATGCAGCCCAGTCCATAAACATGACGCCTGTTAGGGCTTATCTGGGGGCAAGCATCAGGCTGGTGATACAATTGCCTTTCTCCCACTCCCCACCCTGTTTAATGTGATGTCACATTGACAAAAATAAAAGGTGACATAATGCCTTGCGTTGAGCTAGGCAGGTCCCAGCCAGAGTTCTTGCTTCACACACAGAAGCACACCCTGCCCGGCTCGCTCCTGTTCACCTCGTCCAGCGGTTCTCAACCTGTGGGTCGAGACCCCTTTGGGGGTCGAATGACCCTTTCACAGGGGTCGCCTAAGACCATCGGAAAACACATATATAATTACATATTGTTTTTGTGATTAATCACTATGCTTTCATTATGTTCAGTTTGTAACAATGAAAATACATCCTGCATATCAGATATTTACATGACGATTCATAACAGTAGCAAAATTACAGTTAGGAAGTAGCAACGAAAATAATTTTATGGTTGGGGGTCACCACAACACGAGGAACTGTATTAAAGGGTCGCGGCATTCGGAACGTTGAGAACCACTGACCTAGTCCTTCAGCCAGGAGACTTCATCCAAATTTTGCTTCAATACTGCCCCCTTGTGGCTAAAAGATCCACATCTCAGTTGCTTCTCAGGGATAAGTTTGTATACATTCTGTCGGGTCAACAAGTATGATAACACGTGACCAAGACTGACATGCTCCCTGTGCTCATGGAACTTACATTCCAGTACGAGATGTTCTCCAGTCAGTTACCCAATTGGTTCCTCAGGCCAAGTCTTCCGAGGAAATGGGCCACTGGCTCGGCCTCCTGCTCTCCGAGTCGGGCTCCAAGACAGACCCAGAGGAATTCACCTACGACTACGTGGATGCAGACAGGGTCTCCTGTATTGTGAGTGCGGCCAAGAACTCCCTGCTGTGAGTAGTGCGGGTCTTCTGCGCCCTTGCACTCGGAGTCATGCTTCCAACTCCAGGCCCAGATTGGCCTCTGGTGGCCGAGAACTCGGGGTGGGCCCCGCTCCACCCAGCGGCAGGAGGGCCAGGGGCTGGGCCGGGCCCAGCAGCCGCAGCACCTTGGCTGGGGGAAGACCATCCAGGTCCTTACAGCTGAGTCGGCATGTTCCCTGACCCTCCGCTTCCCTCGCTGTCGACTCGGTGCTTTCCCGAGGACCCCCTCTGGGTCCCCAGCGCCCCCTGGATGAGCAGGGCGGAGGTGGTGCTTCCGCTTTCTAGATGAGCACATGGGCTCCTGGGCCGGGTGGCTGAGGAGGCACCAGGACACGGAACCCCTTTCTTATGTACAAGATGGGGAAAGTCTCCGGTTGTTGACAGTGAAATGAGGAGGGGTTTTGTTGTTATTGGAGATCCTAAAACGGGGTCAGAAGATGGCAAAAGGATGCCAAGGGGGGGAGGGGGAAGGGATGCTTTTCTGGAAGAGAAGTTTGGGACCCACAGTTCTATAGGAAGACCCAAAAGAGAGGGAGGGGCTGCCCTGAATGAGTGTTAAATGAGACCGGAGCTAGTCTCTTTATGAATTCTTTGAGGCTGGTGGCTTTTACCACCCTCCTCCCCCGTCTTGAATCCTCCTCCCCCGTCTTGAATCCTCCTCCCCGAATCTTGCCATGTGTCTTCCAGATTGATGCAGAGGAAGTTCTCAGAGCCCAACACTTACATCGACGGCCTGCCCAGCCAGGATCGCCCGGAGCTGCTGTATGATGACGTGGAGATGTCCGAGCTGACGGCCGCGGTAAGGACGCTGGGGGCAGCCGCAGGGGGGCTGTCCAGTCCTCCTGCCGCCAAACCTCAATCCCATTGGCCATAGGAGAAGTGGATTCCAAGTCACCTGCAGGGCCACCAGGGCAGAAATCTCGGCACAACAAGGTCGCCTTTTGTACTGGGGCGGGCAGTCCGCCTGGCATGGGGACTCGTCGGGTTGGCCATTCTGGTCAGTGCTAGGATGGGCTGTGCTGCTGGGATTGGGAGCCGCGTCCCCATCAATCAGCCTTTGGGGTCAAGAATGATAGTGAAGGTGGAATCATCGAATAGGCAGGAGGTTCCATGGTCAGACACTGGGCTCTGCTGTGCTAAGGGCTGCTGTGGCTGATCTATTTAATCCAAGCCACCTGCTAGGCAGGTACCATTACTCTCTCCTCTTACAGCTGAGGAATGAAGGTCAGGAAAGCTCGTACTATGTCCTGGGTCTCCCACCTCTTTAGGGGCTGATCCAGGGCTTGAACCCTGACCTTCTAACTCCAGATCAATAGAGGCTTCCCTGGGGGAAGGTCCCTGCGCACCCCACACAGGGAGGGGACGGGAGCTCTGAGACAGGACAGGCGCCAGCTCTCCAGCCCAGGCTGCGGAAGCAATGGTGAAAGCCACCTGCCTCTCCTCTGCAGGTGGACCCCGAGGAAGCCGCCCCGGCCACAGATGCTCTGAGCGAGCTCGACCCTGACCGCATGTACCTGGACCTCACGCCGGTCAAGTCCTTCCTGCACAGTCAGGGCGGCACCCAGGCCCGAGGCTGCTCCCCCACACCGCCCGGCCTGGACCCTCCAGTAGAGGCCCTCCCTGCAGACCTGGGCCCCGCCCCAGCTGAGCCCCCCGTCGTTACATCTGCAGAGACCCCTGAGTTGCAGGTACAGGTCATCCCCCAGCTGGTGGGCTGGTCCCACCTTCCCAGGCCCCTCAGCCGGCTGAGCTGTGCTCGCTTTCTCCAAAAGCAGGTGCAGCAGGAGAGTCTGGAGCCGGAGGAGCTGTCCCCCAGAATCTCGACGGTCAAAATCCAGGCTGAACAGCAAAAACTCTCTTTCTCATCGAGCTGCCCCGACGCTGTGGCTGTCACCCCAGCCGGGGCCAGCACGCCTGCGAAGGACAGGCTGAGGGTGACCTCTGCAGGTACCTGTGCTGGAGACGAGTTGCATGTCTTGGAAATGGCTCAGAGGAGTTAGCCCCATCCTTCCCCTTTGGTATGAGGACACAGAGGGTCGGCGAGGAGGAGGGACTTGCCCCAGGCCATGCAGTGGAGAAGGGGTGGTGCCCATTTCCCTTCCCGGTCCTGCAAGGCTGGCTTGGCGTCCAGCTCTGATTTCCTGTCAAAGCCTCAGTTTCCCCTGAGCCTGTGTGATGGGTTGGCCATAGCCCTCCTGGTCCAGCCTGGCTGACCTCGGTGTTCCCTCTCTGGGTTTGTAGAGATCAAACTTGGCAAGAACAGGACAGAAGCTGAGGTGAAGCGGTACACGGAGGAGAAGGAGAGGCTGGAGAAGAAGAAGGAAGAAATCCGGGGGCACCTGGCTCAGCTCCGGAAGGAGAAACGGGAGCTGAGGGAGACCCTGTCGAAATGCACAGGTGAGGGGCCTGGCAGGGCACGTGGAGGCTGGGGCTTCTCTCAGGGCGAGCCTGGACCTGGGCCCCTGGCCTATAGCCCTGCCAGTCTTTGCACAGGTGCATGTTCCCCATCTTAACCCCCCCCCATCTGAAAGGTCACTGTCCTATGCAGAGAGACCCCCTGACCCATTGTCAATAGGCCCAGGAGGTAGTTTTAAAAGCTCGCTCAAAGAATACGTCCTTAAACATTTTATTTTCACTTAAATCAAATGCATATACACCCAGTCCATCTTTCCATGCGTTGCCTTTTTCAGAGATCCCATGTCATCGTTCTTGCATTAACCACACGCATCATCCTTAATTTCCAGTCTTCAAAGACTTAGGACACTTGCAGAGAAATCTGCGTCCCTCTAGGTCAGTGGTTCTCAACCTTCCTAATGCCGTGACCCTTTAATACAGTTCCTCATGTTGTGGTGACCCCCAACCATAAAATTATTTTCGTTGCTACTTCATAACTGTAATTTTGCTACTGTTCTGAATCGTCATGTAAATATCTGATATGCAGGATGTATTTTCATTGTTACAAATTGAACATAATGAAAGCATAGTGATTAATCTCAAAAACAATATGTAATTATATATGTGTTTTCCGATGGTCTTAGGCGACCCCTGTGAAAGGGTCGTTGGACCCCCAAAGGGGTCTCGACCCCACAGGTTGAGAACCGCTACTCTAGGTCCTTTTCCAGATCATCCTCATCTCACCCGTTTCCTAGCAACCTGCCCTTGAAAGGACCTGCCCCGGTCCTGGCTGAAACGCTGCTCCCTGCAGCCGGCCTCATTCCCATTCCAGACAAGGGGGCGCTGGCCAGCCTGGAGCAGAAGCTGAAGGAGATCGACGAGGAGTGCAGGGTGGAGGAGAGGAGGCGCGTGGACCTCGAGCTCAGCATCGTGGAGGTGAAGGACAACCTGAAGAAGGCCGAGGCCGGGCCCGTGACGCTGGGCACCACCGTGGACACCTCCCACCTAGAGACCGTGAGCCCCCGAGTGAGTGGCAGGAGCTGTTGGCAGGGCCTCCTGGATGGGGGTGGGGGGCAGCGGGGGCTCATGTCTCCATCCTCCCCCGGCTCAGGCATCACTCTTTTGTCACCACAGCCCAAAGCCGCAGCCCCCACCCCTGCCCCAGACTGTACCCCCGTCAACTCTGCCACGGCGCTCAAGAACAGACCTCTTTCCGTCATGGTCACAGGCAAAGGCACCGTCCTCCAGAAAGCCAAGGTAAGCGGTCACTCCCGGCCCCCTCCAGGGCCCCAGGGGCGGCACCAGACCTGACCTACCAGAGGGGCCTTGGTTCACGGTTCTTACCAGTCAGCCCGAGGACAGTCAGATCCTTGAACCACCCAATTAGCCATAGATTCTAGGGAGACAGACGGGAAGTGGACAGTTTTCAAACCAAAAAAGCCAGTGATTCTAAAGGAGTCCTGCCGTGGCAGCTTAAGCAGCAGATTCAGACAGGTGATGTGATTTGCCTAAAGCCTCCAGCCACCAGGTGTCCAAGGCTCAGGAGGGTGTCGGCTCATTCCTGGGCTTTCCCCTGACGGCCAGACACGAGTGTTGTTAGTCCTTCCCTCGTGTCCAGTGCAGATGTGCCCAGAGTTGCCCGCGCATTCGGCAAACTCCGCAGCACCTGCACCCATGACTACTGAATGCATTGGAGCTACTGCTCCCCTGTGGCCGTGACAGACACACGGACCCCTCCCAGACCCCTTACCGTGCCACAGCCTCAAACATCCCTTAAAGAGGTGCCCCGCACAGTGACACACGCACAGGGTTTGAAACACAGCGGCTGCCTCTATTCCTAATGGGCTCTGTGCACAGGGGCGGGCGGGGGGGGGCGGCCACGGAGCACAGCTAACTTGCCTCTGTTTGGGGGCTGCTGGTATTTGAATGGCGCCCTAGGAATGGGAGAAGAAAGGGACCAGTTAGGACACAAGCGTCATGGCAAGCCTCTCCTGTCCACGTGGACCTTGGCGACAACCCCGCTTGGGCCAGGCCTTCCTTCAAGCAGCGACTCTGTGAGCGGGTGAGTCTGTTTAAAAGGAAAAACAAGGACGGGGGACCGCGAACGGAGTGCTCCGGCTGATGGGAGGCGCGGGCCCTTTGCAGAGAAAGGAACTAGCAGGACCAGAGAGAGAGCTGTGACTTCAGCCAGCGCTGATGCCATCGGTGACGCGGTAACGGAACAGAAAATACTTGGGACCACGCGGAGGCACTGTCCCCACTCAGTTAAGGACTTTTTTAAAAGTGACGCTGTATTATATTTTTAAAAATATGTTTCAAATCCTGTAATTTAGAACAGTGAAGTGTCTTTTGAGATTTAACTGACTTTCGACATTATCGTAGAGAAAAAGAGATTAGTACTTTGTGTTTACAGAGTCCGTCCTGTGGCCATTCTTAAGAGAAGAAGTTATTTAATATAATGCTCTCGTAGTCCCGGTTTTTTTTAAATTGTGCTTAATGTCCGGGCACCTTCCAAGATAATAAAAGGGGTGAGTTTGGGGTGGGCCCCCGTCTTTTCCTCCGATGGCATTGTTTGCTAACGCAGGTTGAAACATTTCATCCGTCATCTCCGCCTCACTTCCGGGGGTTCTCAGAACTAAAGTTCTTTCTAACCCCAGGGCATTTATTTCCTTTGTCATAAACACTTGGTGGCCTTTGGCCAAGTGGTGAGTTAGATTTTTCTAAAAAAATAAAATAAAATGTTAATTGTATTTCTGGAGGTTTCTTGTATTTCATGGAGTGACTTGGCAGGGCCTGTTGGACTTGTACCTCAAGGGGGAATGTCTTGGTTATTTATTTACACACTGAACTTCAAAATATGTGTGTAAAACCGAGGGCTTTACAAGGTGCCATCTTAGCAGGTGATGTTATGCCTCCTTGACTCCAGGAGCATAGATGGAAAACGGAAAGGGTTTTCATAGTATAATTAACCACGCGCCAAATACACTAGAAACATCTGCAGGAACTGACTACTTCTGGAAGCTAAACACATTCCTAAATCATTCTTCGGGGAAAGAAACCGGTACTTAGAGAGTTGCCTAAGTGGTAAATTAAGGAAGTTCCTAGCATACATGTGTTTATTTTTACAAATAACAAAATTTGCCAATCTTTTTATGCAGGACCTTTTTCATGTACGTCCATAAATAAGATTTGGTTTTTCTTTTGCCAGTATGTGTTCGATTTTTGGTTCCAGAGCTGTGCTAACTGTATACAATGGAAAATACTCCTCAAACTGCTATGTTCATCGCATTTTCTTGTGATTCAAGAAAATCTTGTCAGCATGTGTACTCCAGGCTCAGTTGTGCCTTTAACACATTGCGTACCGCATAGAAATCTCTAAGACATACGCCAGGGACCGCACGTTTTGGGGCAAACTGCACGTTATTTAAGTCATCATAATGCACTTTAGGTGTTGTTTTTCAATAATTATAACATTTTTATTTACAAAAACAATTAAACAATTAAAGTTCCTAGTACTTTTTTAACGTATGGTACTGCGTAAAACATTTTCCTCTATGAAGAGGGACCAAACAAAATTTACATAAGTATCTAGATTCGCTCCTTTTTCCATGGGCGTGAAAAAGTCCATAACTCCATGGGCGTGAAACACGAGAACACTCGTGAGCGGTCCTTAACAGATGGCGCGCGAAACACGAGAACACTCCTGAGCGGTACGCAATGTGTTAATGTCGCCTCAGGTTGCCAGGGTTTGGTTTTGTCATCTTTAAGCACATTAATGACCAGATAGCGTTGCTTCAGAATCAAAGTGGTTCAACACTGATAATACACTGATAGGTAAGTTATTGTATGTACAGATTATATGTGGGGGGGAAAATCATCTCGAAGGAAGCAGAAAAGCATATCATAAATCTCAACACTCCTAAAACATTCTCTGTCATCTAGGAATAAAAGCGTTCCTACCCACAAGAAAATAATATCTAATGGTGAAAGAGGAGCAGATATGTGCTGTGGCCACTACCTATTAAAAACATGATTCTGCAGGTTCTAGATAATGCAAAATGACAAGAAAAATCAATATAAAGCTCCCAAAGGAAGAGACAAAACTGTCATTATTTGTAAACAACATTTTTCTAGAAAAGCAAAGAGCATCAATGAACTACTAGAACATACGTGCTTGGGTAAGTTGGCCGGAATGAGGATCATTCAGAGAAAATGAAAGATTGATGGCTTACTGCAATGCTTCGATGTTTACAAGAACATAAAAGGCTTGGCCGGTCAGACAGTAAGAAAGGCATGCCCTCCATTGCTGCTGGGACCTGAACTAGAAGCGGCGAAGCCTTTAATATGTAACCCACAATTTTATGGGGCTTTTTTTAGAGCCCAAGCAACTCAAATTGGACATCCAAATAGCCTTGAACCAGACAAAGAACCCATACTCTAAAGTGATTAAACTGCTGTGAATTTTCGAGACAACAAATTCTTGAAAGCTCTCCAACATCGGCCCCTGCTGGGTAGCCTTGTGGCCTTGCTCTGATCTCCCCTTCCGCCAAGGCCAGCGTAACAACAGGAATGAAAATACCCGTGAGCACAAACCACTGTCGGCACCCCGGGCTTTTTATTTCTACCATCGACAGCACCGTGGCGATGACCAGGAAGCTCAGTGGCATTTAAGTGGAGGCAGCCGTGACCTTTGCATAGAGGGCATTGCATTATCGATAGTAAGGAGAAAAGCTACCATCAAGTATCTGGACTGAGGCGAGGGCTCTGCAACAGTTTCCCCTGAAAACTGAACTCAAAATGACACAACCACAACCGACGGGAAGAACTGGTGCCTAAATAGGCCGGGGTGAGGAAGTGCCTGGTTTACCAGAGAATGTCCCAACGCACGCATCTGTGCCACAACCATACAAACACTCCTGTGAATGACCAACATCATTTCTTGAAATCCTTTAAGAACTACACAGGAAAAAGCAAAACCGTTCTAAGTTTCTTTATTCTCTATCTGTTGAGTTTAAGAATTCCATTGCTCTTTGCACCCCCACTAAAAGGAGAGTAAGAAAAGCACTCGGTAAACACCCCACAGTGACCCCCCCAAGTAAACTCTAAAGGAGAATGTGGCCCCCCCAGAACCAGGGCTGTTTGCACACTCAGCCCCAGAGCCAAACAAGCTGGTTCATCGGTCACTGTCCAATCTGGGCCTTTTCCCCGTCTCCCCCCACACAGAGCCAGTCACCAGAGGTCACAAATGCCGCTCAAGCCCCTTTTCAAACAAAAACCACGAACGCATCTAGGACGTCTTTCGGGAAAGAAGAAGTTCTGCACTTTCTCCATCTCGAAATGCCATCGCTTCGGTGATCCGAACGACATGCTAGTCACTGCCTCCTCTTGAGCATCGCTGTCCCAACATTGGCCAATGGCCGCGTGAGCTGCCCACAGGCCATCAAAAGTCTCCGGGTTCCTGTTTTTCCTCAGGGGGAAGGGGACGGCGACAAGCTCAACGGGGCACAACTAGAAAGGAAATGTTTACTTACACGTCAAGAGTTTCCAACACCATCATTAGCGAGTGAAATCAGCTGCTACCAAGTCCCCGAGAGGCGCTGTCTGCAGCTGGGACATCGCTGCTCCCCGGGTGGCGGGCTCCGGACAGAGCTGGAGGCAGGCGCTCAGAGGACCGTCATGAGGATGCTCCGCCGAGGGCAGGCGTCCTTTCAGCGTCCGGGGTGCCCAGGCCTCCGGAGTTGCCGGGACGGGCTGGGCGGCCGCCCTCCTGCCTTGGGGGCATCTCCTCTCAAGGCCCCTGGGAAGAAGCGAGCCGTGAGGCCATGAGTGTTGGTCCTCACCCTACTAGCAGCCGTGCGGGCCCCCGCATGTCTTGGTTGTGGGTTAAGAACAAGCAGAAGAGGCCAGACCAAAGGTCCTATCTGAGGGCCCTTCAGATTCACTGCCCGCCTTAGGAAGCCCACCTCTGCCCGTGGCCGAGACCCCAAGCTCCAAGGGGAGCCACCTTCTGGTCTCGGGGTTCTAACTTTAAAATCATAACAGGAGCCCCAGGTGGGCCCGCAGTGCTGCCCAGCAGCCCTTCTCTAGGACCTCAGTCTGGTCCCCTCTCTTAGATGGTTACTTCTTTCCGCCAACCTCCTGCACCTCCTCCCCATCCTCACGCTCAGCTGATTCCTCCCACTTCACTGAGCAAATAGAAACATTCAAAAAAGAACTCCCACCAGCTTCCACCGCATCCACCCACCTTCCTGTGTCGGGGCCCACGTCCTCGTCAGCCAGTCACTCCGGGGCTCCTGACCGAGGCCTCCCTCCCCGCCCCATGACTTTGCTCCAGTGTGCTGAGCACCAGCAGGGACACCAGATGCTGTGCTTATGTCCTGTCTCCCCCGCACATGGATGCTCCCACAAGGGCAGGCATTCTCACTGTTCATGTTCCCCACACCCATCGTCCCCAGAACAATACCGGGGATGCAGGAGACCGGAGCTACATGCTGCCTGTGTGAATGAACAAAGGATGCTAGGATTCCTTCCACGGAGCCAACGCCCTCGAGCCTGCCTTCAATGAGCCTCCCAGGGCTCAGCCGGTCTCAGAACACCACCCCCAGCTCACCCACGCGGAGCAAGGACCCACTCACGGTTCTCACAGTGGGGGCCCTCCCAGCCGTCTCGGCACGCGCAGAGGTAACTCCCGTTCCGCAGGACGCAGGTGCCCTCGTGCATGCACGGGCTGGGTTTGCAGAGGTTGACGGGCCGATTGGCTTCTACAAGAAAGAATGTGCCCAGGAGGCCCAGCCTGGGTCAGCCCCAAAGACCCCCTCCTCTAAGGAAGCCCAGAACTGCCGTGAGCCACTCGGGTAGCGCCTTACATGCCTTAGCGCCGATGTGGGCCTGGAAGCCACAGGTCAGCATGTGGGTGGTGCTCCACGCTGCTTGGCTAGGTCAGAGACCCACCTCCACCCAGCTCTCCCACATGCGTAGGGAGACCTTTTCTAGGATGTGCGAGGCTCCTAGCACCGCTTACTATTCTTATAACAGCCACATACTTTTAAAAAGGTGGGAAGGATGGCCTGGTCAGGGTGGCTCAGTGGTTAAGCATCAACCCATGAACCAAGAGGTCACTGGTTCGATTCCTGGGCAGGACACATGCCCGGGTTGCAGGCTCTATCCCCAGTGTGGGGCATGTAGGAGGCAATCTCTCTATCCCTCTGCCTCCCTCTCTATCTCTCTAAAAATCAATCAATAAATTTTAAAAAGGCAGGAAGGACGTCACTGGCAAAAGGAAGCCTTTGAGTCAGGCTGGCCTGGCTGTGCTGGCCCCTCGCTCTGGCATTCACAACCAAGGTCAGTGCCAACCTTGGGAGATCTGTGGGTCGTCTAGCGACGTCTTCTGTTTAAGTGGTGCATGTACACTCTCAAGTTTGGGGTGGGGGTCTGTGTACCCTGAGTATCAAGAGAGGATGGTGTGCCTGCCACGGGACTTAGCACGGACTTAGCACAGAACCCGGCACGTGGGACGCGCCCAGAGGCCCGGAGGAGCCGCGATCCTTGGAAGATGCACCTGGAGGTTCAGGCTGAGGGGCCACCCCTCGGAGGCAGCGCTGAACAGCGCCGATTCGCCCACTCACCTTCACAGAGCCACTCGATGAGCGCGTCCCGGTGGAACCTCAGGTCCGTGTAGGCCGCCACGTGGATCAGGGCGTCCCTGGGGCCCGCGAGCCTCCGCAGAGCCTCGCTCAGGACGGGCCCCACGCCCACCACCAAGACAGAGACGCCATTGTCCCTCAGCTTCTGGGCGGGGACGGCC
>NW_005366873.1:1533104-1535745 GCF_000412655.1 Myotis brandtii
GACCGGGCCAGCTCGGTGGGGACAGCCAGTCCGCTGTCTGTCCACGGCAGGCGCCGCCCCCCACCCTCTGCTAGAATAGCAGCAGCTCATAGGAGCGCCTGGCTAGGCCACATCCCTGGCAGCTCCGTGTGGCTGTGTCCAAGTTCTATCTGATGGGATGTGGTTGGAAGCCATTGTGCAATTTCCAAGTGATACCCTCAGAAGGAAGCCGCTTGCCTTCCACTTCCCCTTCTTCCCTTCATGCCGAGAAACAGTGACCTTGGACCTGGAGGCAGAACCACAAGGCAGCCAAGCCACCTTGCTGGCTCCGGCTACTCACCTCGGAACGGTTACGAGAGAAATAAACGTCTATCCTATGTAAGCCACTGAGCTCTGGGACCCTTTGTAACAGCAACTTCACCGCACCCGCATCCATCCCACTAGCGAGCACCCTCCATGAACCACGCACTATATACAAGCTTCTGATTGTACCGGTGGGTAAAATGGGCCGATGCCTGCTGTCGATGGGCTGACAGACTATAGGGAGACAGACGTGAATTCAGTATAGAATTACAAGTTATATGGGCAGCCATGAGGGGAAAAGCAGGAGCAACATTAATAAATTGGGAGAAGTGGCCCGGTCTTCTCTGAGGAGTTAGCTAAGAACTTTAGGGGTGTGGGGGTATTTCTCAGGTGCTCCCCACCCCATGCAGGAGCTGCAAATAAGCCCACAGGGACCGAACCACAGGGAGCTCTCGGGAACCAGCAGGCGTTTGGGTTTCATTCCAAATGCAGAGGGAAACCCCTGGAAACGTTTAAGTACAGCGTAAGAGGCGCTGATGTACTGGCTTTGAAAAACCACTGTAACTCAAGGAAGGTCTTAGAAACCAAGGTCACAGCCAAGAGGAGCATAGGAAGACGATGACTGAGTGTAACTGGGCAGAATCCCTGGGACAGGAAAAGAGCACTGGGTTAAAACTACGGAAACCTGAACCACGTATAGACTTTCACAAGTAACACTGGCTCATGACCTGTGACCAATGCACCTCGTTAACACCTTACAGAAGAGACACGGAGTGTGCAGTACGTGAGAACTCTACCACGGTCACAAATCTTCTGTAAATCTCAAGCCATCTTTTAAAAACCCACTCTGGATGCCGTGGGGAGACCAGACTGGAGGGCACGGTGGGAGTGGGCGGCCAACCCTGTCCCTCCCCCTTGCAAGAAGGAAGGCTCACCTCTGGTGAGTGACATCTGGGGCTGAGAGCTGAATATGCAGCTTCCCACGTCCCACCCCTGGGGAGCAGTTGGGGCGGGGAGGGGTGGGGCACCAAGGATGTGTTTCAGCTACTGCACCTCCCCACGGGTCAAGGCCCTGCCCTCCGATGGGAATGTCTACTCCAGGGGGGCAGTGTTCTCCAGAGCAGCGGTCACCAACCTTTCGGACCTCATGGACCACCGGTTGGCGACCGCTGCTCCAGAGCACACCCAATGGTTGGTCACAAAATCAACAGGAAATACTAGAACATATCAGGTAGCTAGGACAAGCGTCGCTCCATGAAATGCCTGTTCCAGTTGTGCATGCGTGCGCATGTGCGTGCTTGTATGTAGTGGGAAGGTACTGTGGGCTCCCATAAAGAAGCTGGATAGCTGCCCTGCATCTCAAGAGATTCGGAGCTCCACGTTAACAACAATAAAAAAAAATGAATAATAAATAGCAACACCCGCGATGTTCTGCGTGCATACCCTGTGCACATTGCTTGTCTTACTGAAACCTCACAAAAGCCCACCAGGCGGTGCTATTATTGGTCCCATGTTATTGAAAGTGGTTCCAGCCCCTAGACACAGGCCTTAGTTCAGTGGGAGCAACATAAGAAAGGGCCACCACTGGCCACCGGCCCTGGGTCCGGCCGAGGCTGCTCTGGGCACAGGCCCCTGGGTCTCACCTGGCTGCGGCCGGCTGCACAGCTTCCCCTGCAGATCCGCAACCTTTCGGACCTCATGGACCACCGGTTGGCGACCGCTGCTCCAGAGCACACCCAATGGTTGGTCACAAAATCAACAGGAAATACTAGAACATATCAGGTAGCTAGGACAAGCGTCGCTCCATGAAATGCCTGTTCCAGTTGTGCATGCGTGCGCATGTGCGTGCTTGTATGTAGTGGGAAGGTACTGTGGGCTCCCATAAAGAAGCTGGATAGCTGCCCTGCATCTCAAGAGATTCGGAGCTCCACGTTAACAACAATAAAAAATGAATATTAATAAATAGCAACACCCGCGATGTTCTGCGTGCATACCCTGTGCACATTGCTTGTCTTACTGAAACCTCACAAAAGCCCACCAGGAGGTGCTATTATTGATCCCATGTTATTGAAAGGGGTTCCAGCCCCTAGACACAGGCCTTGGTTCAGTGGGAGCAACATAAGAAAGGGCCGCCACTGGCCACCGGCCCTGGGTCCGGCCGAGGCTGCTCTGGGCACAGGCCCCTGGGTCTCACCTGGCTGCGGCCGGCTGCACAGCTTCCCCTGCAGATCCGGGATTTGGTGGAACAGGTCCTGCGGGTCGGCGTAGACCATGACGTGCTCTGGGCTGCCCGTGATCTCCTCCAGCTCTGCCCGTACAGCCTCGCTGCCCAGGCCCAGCAGGAGCAGCTGTCGGGCCC
>NW_005366873.1:1535930-1550056 GCF_000412655.1 Myotis brandtii
CCCCGAAGAAGGGGATGTCGAGGCTCCGGACCAGGTCGGGCACGTCCAGGTACTCGCCCACGGGCACTGCCACCTCCAGCTCCCCGCTGTACCAGGCCACACCCACGCGGGCCCGGGAGTCCTCGTTCAGTGATGCCTGGGCAAACCGCTTCACAAAGGCCTTGGCCCGCAGGAAGCCCTCCAGCGTGGTGCCTGCCGAGCTGGCCAGCAGGAAGAGGACGTCGATTCTGCACGCCAGGGCACGTCCAGGTACTCGCCCACGGGCACTGCCACCTCCAGCTCCCCGCTGTACCAGGCCACACCCACGCGGGCCCGGGAGTCCTCGTTCAGTGATGCCTGGGCAAACCGCTTCACAAAGGCCTTGGCCCGCAGGAAGCCCTCCAGCGTGGTGCCTGCCGAGCTGGCCAGCAGGAAGAGGACGTCGATTCTGCACGCCAGGCTCAGCGTCGGGGCTGCCGACATCACAGCAACCGTCACGCCGTGGCCACCTGGGGCATGCAGGTCACCGTCCCACCCGAGATGCCCAAGCACCACACCAGATAGCAGAAACCACTCTCTGGGGGTGGGGTGGGGAGAGACGGGGTGGAGAAACTGAGGCTGCAGGGGCTGTGACCATTGCACATCACAGAGCTCTCCCTTCTGGCTCTCACTAAGGGTCTCCACCCAACCACTGTTTAAAATTTAACATGAAGCCCAACCGGAGTGGCTCAGTGGTTGAGCATTGACCTATGAACCAGGAGGTCACGGTTCAATTCCCAGTCAGGGCACATGTCCAGGTTGTGGGCTCGATCCCCAGTAGGAGGCGTGCAGGAGGCAACCGATCAATGATTCTCATCTCTGATGTTTCTCCCTCTCCCTCCCTCTCTGAAATCAATAAAAATATATATTTTTAAAAATTGACACGCAACCTATTTTATACGCCCCGCCTCCCATTACAGTTAGTGCCTCTGTGTCCTGTTTGAGAAATCCTGCAGCTACATTCCTTCCTCTGTGAAAACAGACGGTTCAGGCGTGTCCTTTGACACTCAGATCTATGGTCCTTCTGGAACTGACTTTTGTGGGGCTTGTGAGGTGTAGGGTCTTCCATGTAAATCTCCAACCGACCCAGCACTACATTTTTATAGAAGTCATTAAAGAAGCCCCTACGGAGTGCGTTCCTCTGTGAAAACAGGCGGTTCGCGGCGTGGCCTCTGACACTCGGATCTATGGTCCTTCTGGAACTGACACTTGTGAGGCTTGTGAGGTAGAGGGTCTTCCATGTAAATCTCCAACTGACCCAGCACTACGTTTTTATAGAAGTCATTAAAGAAGCCCCTACGGAGTGCTCAGCACTTAACATACAGGGTGGGGCAAAAGTAGGTTTACAGCAGTGAGTACACAAAACACAGAGTTCATTCTTATATGATGATGTACTGATGATTGTATTACTTTTCCATACGAACAACTATAAACCTACTTTTGCTCCATCCTGTACATAATCTGATTCCAAGCTCCCAACAACCCTAGGAGGTGCCGCCTATTAGTCTCTATTTCATACCTTTAAAACCAAAGAGGAAAACCACACACACACAAAGAGGGTTGAGGCTCCTCTTCCTAAAAAAGAGGCTCTGCCCAGCACCAGGTCCGAGCTGGGCTGGCTCCAGCCTGCAGCTGGGTTTGGCGACGCTCAGATGTCAAGCAGTGACCATTCGGAAGCTAACAAGCCAGGAGCCACCGTCCCACCCAGAGCTTCATTCGTGGAGACTCAGAGCCGAATCCCATGAGACACCACAGCACGGGGCCCTTGGTAAGTGGGTGGCTCTAAACTCAAGGGCCAGTTTCCTCCTAGGAGCTCCAGGGTGAGGGGTGAGCCAGGGGACCGTGGACGCCACCCCTCCCCAACGCTCCATGTTGAAGGTCCCGTGCATACGTACCACAGTTAGCCTCCTCTCTGAAGGCCGGCGGGCACAGGCAGTGGTACCTGTCCAGTCCTTCTGGAACACACGTGCCTCCATTCCGGCAAGGCTGCGAGTCACAGGGGCCTGTCAGAGAGATGCCCATGAACGGCCTAGCACCTCGGCCCACAGGCACCAGTCCCGCAGGCCACCCTGCCCCACCTCCCTGGGAACCCCCAGGAGACTAGCTGCAACACCTACAGCAAAGAGGGGAAAGAAAGTGGGGTGTGCAGAGGAGGGGCTGGGTGTGGGTGGTAAAGGACACTTGATGGTGAGCTTGGTGAGGCCCTGTGTGAGTTACATGCTCACATGGGGTCCTGACAATGGGACCCCCCACCCCCATTCATATGCAGAAGTCCCAACCCTCAATACCTTTGCATGTGACTGTATTTGGAGACAGGCCTTTTAAAGAGGAAATTAAGGCTAAATGAGGTCATAGGGTGTGTCCTAGTCCAATGTGAATGGTGTCCTTAGAGGAAGAGACACTAGGGCCGTGGTCGGCAAACCACGGCTTATGAGCCACATGTGGCTCTTTGGCCCCTTGAGTGTGGCCACGAAGTTTCAATGGCACTGTACGTGCACGCCCACACGTGGTACTTTGTGGAAGAGCCACACTCAAGGGGCCATAGTTTGCGGACCACTGACCTAGGGCCCTGCATGGAGCAAAGGCCGTGTGAGGCCACAGTGAGAAAATGACCATCTGCAAGCCAAGCAGAGAGGGCGGAGAAGAAACCAAACTGGCTGACACCTTGACCTTGGACTTGCAGCCTCCAGGACTGTGAGAAAATACATTTCTGTTGTTTAAGCCGCAGAGAACTAACACAACAGGCCAGAACAACCCCCAGCTGCAAGGGGGCCTGGGGGAGCTCCAGGGGCCACGGTGATGAACTGGTGCTAGACCTGAGCTTGATGGGGGTGAAGGTCTCAGTACCAAGAAGCCGGCAGCGTGGGTGTCTCAAGATGGGGAACGCTGCAGGGGGGATGGTGCTGTTTCTGACGTTCGACGTGGGTTGTTAGCAGCCTCTGCAGGCTGCACAGCCACACTGCGAGCCTTTGGACCCTGGAGTTACGGAAAGTGCCTCCTCCACTCACTCAGGCACCTTCCTAGCCCCTCCAAGCTCCAGAATCCTCATCTAAGAAGGTGACGCCGGAACTGGCCCCACAGTGTTCTTGCGAGGATTGCATGAACTCATCCACGGGAAGTCTTAGGACAGAGCCCGACACGAAGCAAACAGCCCACAACAGGTAAGACACCAGCCTCGTCCCAGGGCCCAGGCCGAGCAGGAGAATCCAAAGGGCGGACTGTACCTGGGCAGGTGGTCCTGTAGCAGGTGGCAGGGTGGGTTAAGAACACTCTCTTCCAGCTGCAATCCAAGGACACAGACAGTAGAGATCAAAGGGTTAACAGGAGGACAGACACCAGGAAGGTTACTTAAAACACAAAGCTGCCCTAGCTGGCTTGGTTCAGTAGATAGAGCATCAGCCTGCAGACTGAAGGGTCCCAGGTTCTATTCCCATCAAGGGCACATGCCTGGGTTGCAGGCTCCAGTAGGGGGTGTGCAAGAGGCAGCCAATCAATGATTCTCTCTCATCATGGATGTTTCTCTCTCTCCCTCTCCCTTCCTCTCTGAAATCAATAAAAAATATATTAAAAACAAACAAACCATGAAGCTGGTATAAAATTCCAATGCAGACACTAGTCAAGAGAGACTTCCTTGTTTTCTTTCTACCCCAGCTTCTACATGCACACAGAGTAGGGGATGGTTGAAGCTACCCAGAGACAATTTTAAAAAAAAAGGTAATGTACATTGGCTGTCATGTCAGAAGTTAGAGATATCTGTGTTCAAAACTCTGAGCGGTGAGAACAGCTTTCTATTACAAGTTCCTTTCTGGGACTGGCTGGCTGTGTGACCCCAGGCAAGTTACTTTCCTTCTCTGGTCTTCAGTTCCTTCTTCTAGATCAGCGGTTCTCAACCTGTGGGTCGCGACCCCTTTGGCGGTCGAACAACCCTTTCACAGGGGTCGCCTAAGACCATCCTGCATATCAGATATTTACATGACGATTCACAACAGTAGCAACATGACAGTTATGAAGTAGCAACGAAAATAATTTTATGGTTGGGTCACATGAGGAACTGTATTTACAGGGCCAGAAGGCTGAGAACCACTGCATTAGATGGTAACTCTATAGTTTTCAACTGTGACCCTTGGAGCCTCAATGGAGAGAGAAGGAGACTGAGTGGCCAAGGGCTGTACTGGAGGTGGTGTGGACAGTGCCGAAGGCCAGGCCAGGGATTGTGAGGGACAGGCCAGGCAGCAGGTGCTCTAGAACAGCGGTCGCCAACCGGTGGTCTGCAGGTCACTGGGGGTCCATGAGGTCCACAAGGTTGGTGACCGCTGCTCTAGAATGCCTGAGCTCTGGCCCTGAGGATCCCAGCATCCCCCCGGGGCCACCACACGAATCACCCAGGACCTAAGCCTTTTGCCTCACTCAGGCCCCCATAAACGTGGAGACTGGTGCTCAGAGGAACCAAGTCACCAGGTCACCATCCCAGGTGCAGAGCACGGCCCGAAGGCCCAGCTCATGGCTCCCTTACCAGCCTCTAGAATGGCCGTGACCCTGCCACCCTTGCTCACCCTGGGCACCCAGGTGGTGCGTCAATGACCCTCCCTATACCCGGCTCTCCCCAGCCCTGCACTCCTCCAAACCCCGCAACACCCGAGCGCTTGGCCTTGGGGACCTCCACCCACAGCCAGGACGTGCCCTTGAGCTCAGACCCCAGGCCACAGGACAAACCTGAAGAAGGGGCAGGGGGCAGCCAGCACACCATCGGTCCCCCGCGATCCTCTCCAGCACAGGCCGCTGCCGACCAGCTCCCTGACCGTCTCCAGCGTCTTGCGCTCACAGGGGTGAGGCTGGACCCTGCAGTCTGTGTCCACAGCACACACCGACGGAGAAGACAGGGTTACGCCTCCTCCCGCACTGAGGTCCCCCACGCCCAGCCCTGCTGCCACCTTCTGCCTCTCGGGCAGAGCACACGGGGGAGGGGCTCTGCTCTGCCCCTTGCTGGGCGCCGGTCTCTGGGCACCTCCTCTGCACAGGCCCTGCCCTGCACAGCTTCCACATCCCGTGCACACATGCGTGTTTCCTATAACACGTTCGCTCTAGCTCCTGGGGGACCCTGACGGAGGCGACTACTCATGCAGACACCTGGCCCCGGGCTGCAGAGGCCATTGGCTGACCACAGTGGGGGCGCCGACTTGGCTCCTCCCCCGAAGCAGGGGACAGGTACAGGGGCCCCCCGTGCTCCCAAGCCCTGGGCCCCTTTACCCCATGGAGACAAACTCCAGGTTCCAGCTGAGAATCCCACATGGACACAGGACACAGCAGAGAGCCCTGGGGCTGAGGCTGTGGGACCCCGTTCCTCTCACCCTCCCTCCTTGGGGAGGCTCCTGAGTGCTTACCTCATGCTAGGGGAACCCTCCCCACCCCACACCCCACTTGCATCCCACAGACACCCCACTTGCACATGGGCCAGCCTGGAAGGCCGTACCTGGAGAGGCGAAGGTACAGAAGTCGGAGCTGCTGAGGGCGCTGAACAGGCCGTTGGTGGCGTCCTCCACCTGCTCGGCCATCAGCACGTGCTGCTCCCTGGGCTCGCTGGCCAGCGTGTGCAGCTCCTCCCACCTGGGCCCAGCCCCCAGCAGAGGTTACATGCCTTGTCACTCCCAACCCACCCTCGGCCTGCCCTCCCGGCTTCTAGCCCATGGGCAACACCCCGCCCCACCGCCCCCCACTGCCACGGAAGCCACTTCACTGCAACCTCATCCCTCCAGGATGCAGGGAACATCCAGAAGTGAACTTCAGAATGACCTCGAGGACACTCGGCCATGGGTCATAATGTGTGCGTGCTACCGTCCACGGACCTCCACGGGCCGGGGAGAGCCTCACACTCAAACAGTCGCCTCCTATGTCAGACATGGTCCTGACAGATTTCACCGTCTGGTTCTGTGACTATAGCTGATGAGAATAATTGAACCAGAAAGAAAGGAAGGAGACTGGTTCTAGGCAAGAAAAGAACCAACAAGGACAGCTGGCAATAGAAAAAAATACAGAAGTGCCCTGATTGGTGTGGCCCAGTGGTTGGGCATCAACCCAGGAACCAAGAGGTCAAAGGTTTGCTTCCTGGTCAGGGCACATGCCTGGGTTGTGGGCTCGATCCCCAGTGTGTGGGGGGGTGCAGGAGGCAGCCGATCGATGATTCTCTCTCATCACTGATGTTTCTCTTTCTCTCAAACGGGGGACCCTTCAGTCCGCAGGCCGACGCTCTATCCACTGAGCCAAACCCGATAAAAACTAATAAAGACGTATTAAAAAGAAAGAAAAAAAATACAAAAGAACTATAAACAGTGAACGTAAGGACTCCAAGGCCAGCACTGGGAGCCCATCTAGGAGGGAGCCAGCACAGACAGCCAGAGGGCACCATTCAGGGCCCAGGACAAAAACGATGAGCAGCACAAGGACGTGGGGGCGTGAAGAAAAGGCTAAGAAGACAGGGCAGTTGGCAATGCATTTAGAATCCTGCCCACCAACGTAGGCCAAGGTTTGGCAACATGGCAACAATTTCATTGATTTCTAAAATTCACTTACGGCCCTAACCAGTTTGGCTCAGTGGATAGAGTGTCAGCCTGCAGACTCAAGGGTCCCAGGTTCGATTCCGGTCAAGGGCATGTACTTTGGTTGCGGGCACATCCCCAGTGGGGAGTGTGCAGGAGGCAGCTGATGGATGTTTCCCTCTCATCGATCTTTCTAACTCTATCCCTCTCCCTTCCTCTCTGTAAAAAATCAATAAAATATATAAAAAAAACTTTTAAAATCCACTTACGTAAAATTCCCTATTCTCTCCTGAAGCCATAGAAACTGGACATTTCTCCCAGTGCCCAGGGCAGGGCCTGGCACACACAGGGGGGCTTCTCAGCTCTGCGCTCACATTCACGCTCAGGGGGGCAGCTCTGCCTGACCCCACCCAGCCACAGACTTTCTTAAAAGCTCCCTGCAAAACAGATGCTTAGCCAGAGATGAGAATCATCAGAGGGGGCTCCATAAATACTAAAAGATGTGAGCCGGCCTCTGCTGGCAGCCACAGCTCCAGCTCCTGAGAGCGCCAGGCTGAGGGCAGCAGCTGGGGGGGTGGGGGGACATTCAAGTCCCTGGCCCCTCTTGCTCACACCAAGAGACCCCTGACCCACCAGTGCAGTTAGGTGACTTTCCATTTCTGCCCAAATCAATTCGAGTCCGTTTCAGGCACTTAAAACCAAATGTTTAGACGAAAGGAAAGACAATGCAGAGGCTCAGACTTGCAGACTCAGAGCTCCCTGTGCTCCGGCAACAAGACAAGGGAAGAAAAGAGATCCCACCTGAACCAGCACCGTGTTTCCACCGCCCCTTCTCCTGCGGCTGTGAGCTCTCCCAGCCGCACCACGGTCCCCCCACCACCCCAACCCTGCCCCAAAGGGCTGACCCAGGTGTCCGAGTCTCTTACCTGGGAAAGTGCACGCCCACGGCAAACACAGTGACCCCTCTCTCCTGCAGCTGCTTGGCCGGCAGTGCCACCTGTCCTTGGGACCTGCCGTCCGTGATGATGATGAGGACCTGGGGCACAGAGGCATTTCGGCCCCCGGGGAACCCTCTGCGCAGAAAGTATTTCAGAGCGAGGCCTGTCTCGGTGCGCCCTCCTCTGAGCTCACCCGGGAGGAAAACACAAAATATGGTTAGTGACCCAGAGAGGTGACGTTGGCAGACAACGGCTCCTCCATTTGTAGTGACAGCCACATTCCCCCGGCAGGAGCTCAGAGTGACGATTCCTACCAAGAGAGATGCACTTGCTCACCCTCTAAACCACAATTATGAACAGACATGAACTTTTCCTGGGTCCGTAAGCTCTGTGGTTTAGGTAATAATGTCACTCTCTGGGTCTGTAAGATGCACCCCGCACAGCTCTGTGGTTTAGGTAATAATGTCACTCTCTGGGTCTGCCCCACGGATGGCTGACAACTCCCATCGTCTGTCTACCACCCACCTCCCATGGCCCCACCCGTGTCATCCCCTTCTTGTTATGGCTCAACATCTCCCTGGGGTCCTTGCCATGACCGGACCTTCCTGGCCCACTGCCAAGTTCAGGGTCAGGTGGTGGAGGCTGCAGTTTGCTTCCAGATCAGGGCAGGTCACAATGGTCCCTGCTCATTGGGACGCTAAGAGTCTGTAACCTTACAGGCCAGTTACACGGACTGTCGACGAGCTTCGAATCCCAGTGCGGAATCTCTACTAAACCTCCCAAAAGGAGGCTCGTCCCAGCCCTCAGAGGGAGGCCTGCTGTCTCTCTGTGTCAACCGGGCAGAAAATAATGCCTCACTACAATGGATTTTCAGGCCAATCACAGGAAACTGCCAGTGGTGTTACTGGGCGGTGAATGAAATGACTGCGTGAGCTTGCCCAGCCGGCCAGAGTTCTGGACATTCAGAGCCAATTGCTGGCCATGGTTTATCTGACTTATGTTATCACCGGGCACAGTATTGAAAGGCTCGGCTGTGATATTTTTTAAGCTTCTTACTGCAACGTGTCAGGGTGGTTTCTTAGCCACCTCAACACACACCTTCAGGGAATCGCCTTGGTCTAGAAGGTAAGTGTTCTGGGTTTTAGGTAAAGCTCTTCCCCTCAGGCCAGCCTTGAAAACTTCTCTGTAGAGAAAGGGGGAAGAGCCCTAGCTGGTTTGGCCCAGTGGAGAGAGCGTCAGCCTGCAGACTGAAGGGTCCTGGGTTCGCTTCCGGTCAAGGACACATACCCTGTTTGCGGGCTCGATCCCCAGTAGGGGGCGTGCAGGAAGCAGCCGATCAATGATCCTCATCATTGATGTTTCTCCCTCTCTCTCCCTCTCCCTTCCTCTCTGAAATAAAAAAATATTTTAAAAAATGAAAGAAAAAGGGGGAAGAGCCCTGGGAGGTCATCCTTCCCATTCGGCCAACATTCCTCTGTTCTGATGAATCCTAGTGTCTTCATGCTTCATGTCCTCAGTGACCCTGCAACTGTGGCCAAAAAGTTCGTTACCACCCCTTGCCCTGTTTCTCATAGTTATCCTAGGATGCACACTGCTAACCGCCATCATCCCCAAAACAGAAGCGGACCGTGTGCAGACACACACAGAGGCTTCCTTCTCCACCTCCTGTGTCCTCACGTGGCGCGTTCCTAACGCAGCTCTGTATCTCTTACGTCATGAAGAATACTCTCCAGCCCTTAGCAACCACTTTCACCACAGCTGAGAGGAGGATCCCAGCTACTTAGGGGGTTGGGGTGGGAGGAGCGAGAAGTGGGAATGGGCAGCTGGGTGGGGCCTATTGGACGGTGTGACTCTGGTCCTGGCCAAGCCACCTGCTCCTTCTCAACCTCAGCTTCCTCCCTCCTCAAGTAAAGAATTGGAGTAGATCCTATGTGATCTCTAAAAGGGACTTTTTGAACCAATTTGCTGCAATTGGCTTCATTTTTTAGAAGAGAACAGGGCCAAATCATTTGAGTTAGTCACCCAGTTTTTGACTTTCAGTCCTAAACTTAATCCAACAAGCTATTTTTTCCCCTGCAAATGTTAGTGTACATATAATGGATATCAAGTTTTTATAATAATATTATATCAATAATAATAAACCATAAAATTCACCCTTTTATCGTATACAATTCAGTAGTTTTTAGTACATTCACAGACTTATTCAACCATTACTATTATCTAAATCAAAACATTTTTATTACCCCAAACAGCTCTATACCCATTAGCAGTCACTTCCCATGCCCTCTCCCTATACTAGTAGCTCCTGGCAATGACTGATCTTTTCTGTTGCCAGAGATGTGCCAATTTCAGACGTTTCACAAAAATGAAATTATACAATATGTAACTTTGTGTGTCTGCTCCTTTCACTTAGCATAATGTTCTCAAAGTTCATCCATGTGGTAGCATGAGTCACGTCATCCCTTTTTATGGCTGAATAATATTCCATTGTATGAATATGCCACATTTTGTTTATCCATTGCACTTTTGTGTTATTTCCACTTTTTGCCCATTATAAACAATGCTACTATGGAACATAGGGTATACAGTTCTGTGTGGGCATATGTTTTCAATTCTCTTGAAGTGAAGTTGCAGGGTCATATGGTAACTCTATATTTAACATTTTGAGAAACTGCCAAACTGTTTTTCAATGCAGCTGCACTATTTTATAATTCCACCAACCATGCATGAGGACTCCACATCCCTGTCAACACCCGTCACTGTCTGTCTTTTATTTTAGCCTTCCTAGTGGGTATGAAGTGATATTTCACTATGGTTTTGATTTGCACTTCCTTAATGACTAATGCTGTTGAATATCTTTTCATGTCCTCATTGGCCATTTATATATCTTCTCTGGATTTCTTTTGGGATGATGAAAATGTTCTAAAATTAGATTATGGGAATCTATATATATAAAAGCCTAAATGACCGTTACGACTGGTTGACCGAACGACCGGTCGACGGGTCACTATGACGTGCACTGACCACCGAGGGCAGACGCTCAACGCAGGAGCTGTCCCCTGGTGGTCAGTGCACTCCCACAGCCAACCTCCTGCGCTGGCCAACCTCCCGCGATCCCTCCCCCTGGCCGGCCCCGATTGGCCCCAGGCCTCTAGTAGTTACATAACTCTGAAAATACACTCAGAACCACTGACTTGTCCACATTAAATGTGTGAACTTTATAATATTTAAAGTATATCTCCATAATGCTGTTTTTAAAAAGTCAGAGGTAGTAGGGAGAAAACTTTTAAAAGTGCAGTGCTGAACATCACTTCCCAGAGAGCAGTTCAGTAGGTCTGGGAGGGGGTCCAGGCACCTGCATTTTTAACAGACTTCCCTCAGCAATACTGACCCAGGTCGCTCTATGAGCTCACTATGAAAAGTGCTGCTCTGGGTGCCTGGGCCCAAGTTATGGGGGTGAGGCTATGACTTTTTTTTTATAGGAAACCATTCTTGGGGGCCTCAAGGGTAGAGGGCTCCAAGGGAACAAGGAAAGGCCAGTGTAGTTTTTACAGATTGATATCAAGGTGCTCTTCCCTTTGTACTGTCTTGTATTTGACTTGCCCCTCATTTGTGCAGGGCGCCCATGGACAGAGGAAAGGGCTGGGACAAACGGCCTGAGACAAAGTCACTGGGGATCCCGGGGGCAGTTCCTGCTGTGCCCAGTGCGGGGATCTAGGCTTGTGGAGAGCACTGGTGCACCTACAGGAGCCTGTGCCTGGATAAAGGGCCTCAGGGCTCAGGGCCTCTGCACCTGGAGGCGACATCTAGAAATGGGAGCACGGACTTCAGTGGACACTGGTGCAAGGGGCAGCAGAGATCAGAGTGACCAGTGGCAAGTGAAAGGCAGTCTTCTGTGAGGGCTTATAAATTACGTGTGTGTGTGTGTACCTAGTATGTGTGTGTATAACATTCAAATGCAGAGATGTATATGTTTACGTGCATACGCAACATACATGTAAAAACATTTACACAAGAACTATATGTATATACATGTGTGCCTATGTACACATCATATACACACACATCATCTGACTTGTAAGTAAAGTTATGGCCCCACTACATCCATCCGTTTATAGGGTGTGCGTGTGTCTGAGCACACGAACAACTACTCATCATTTCAAAGCACTCTCAACAGTACAGGAGCACTTACTCTTTAGTCCAGTGGTTCTCAACCTTCTGGCCCTTTAAATACAGTTCCTCATGTTGTGACCCAACCATAAAATTATTTTCGTTGCTACTTCATAACTGTAATGTTGCTACTGTTGTGAATCGTCATGTAAATATCTGATATGCAGGATGGTCTTAGGCGACCCCTGTGAAAAGGTCGTTCGACCGCCAAAGGGGTCGCGACCCACAGGTTGAGAACCGCTGCTTTAGACAAACCACAGAATGAGGCTTTGAGAAGTGTGTGAGCTCTTCGAGCTGTAGCAGTCACCAAAGACAGACTGGGAGAAAGAGCCAGTGTTGTAACACTTGCTCTTAATGCTGGTCTTGACCTTCACCGGCCCTTTCTCCCAGGTAACTGACAACTGCACATAATAGCAGCAAATACTTTTTTTGAACGTGCATCTAAGTTCCCACCCGGGGCATCATCTGGTAACAGGGGCAGCCTTGAGAGGGGCATTCTCGTTACCCAGAAAGCACAGCTGGGAATCTGGACACCCCAGCCCTCTCTGGGAGGCCAAGGGCAGGGCCAAACCCTTCAAGAGCGATTTTCAGAGCAGCCAGCCGCAGCCTGGCCAGGGCAGAATCTGAGCGTACATACTTGAAAACCATCCTCTTGAGTTTTGTCTTCACTTCCTGTTGGGTTGACAAGGAGTCCAAGGGGAATTCCAGCCAAGGAGCGGAACTGAACTGGACCGCTCCTACCCTGACCTGCAGGAGGAGACAGAGGGCCCAGGGGTTGAGAGCAGGGTCAAGTCACACACATTCCTAAGAGGGAAGACAGGATGAGAGAGGTTAACGACCCTGCCTCCTGCCCGCTCAACAACTCCCAGAGCCAGAGCTTTCTCTGGTCTCCCCAAGAAAAGGTTCCCAAGACCAGGAGAAGAATCTGGAAGGCAACAGTCCAATCTGCCTGTGTCTGTACTGACAACCACCACTCCACTTCACTTTTCTCGACCCCCATTCTGGCATTTCGCTCGGCTGAGCGGAGAACATCTTCGTTAGGGCAGGGTCTTTGCTCGCATTTACCGAATGCCTGCCAGGAGCAACCTCACGTTACTTCATTTAATCCGCAGAAGCCCTATTCCTACCCACGTGACTGTTGGAGAAACTGAAGTGTAGAGAGGACACAGATCTGGCCCAGGGAGAGAGAGAAAGGGAGCCAGGCCTTTGAACTTGGTGCTTATGATCTTCACGAGGCTCAGCTCTATGGCTCGCCTTCTCAGCCGCTAGCACAGGCCTTCAGCAAAATGCTCGCTGACCCAACCAGGGCTGTCACAGTCGCTAGCCACAGCCACATCCCTGCTGGCTCATTACTGACCACAGCCACCACACGCCCATCCTTGGTTGTAGAGGGGGTCAGCCTTCCAAGCCTACCCCTGCCCTGCGAGGGGGAGGCCAGCTCTCCGGACCAGAGTCAGACTGGGGGCAATCAGCGTCCAACCTGAGGCCAGCAATCCTGGAGCTGAAGGTCCCCTGCCTGGAGGGAGGAGAGTTGCTGGTGAGTCCAGATGTTGCATCCTAAGTGAGGAGGCCACATGAGGAAGCCCAATGCCTTGCAGGACTGGGGAAGGAGAACTGAGTAACATCATTCTCTGGACCCTTAGAACACTAGCGTGTCTCAAGCAGAGAGGGATATAAACATTTAGGTTTCCTCTCAATCTCTGAACCTAATTCCTGGCTCTCCACACCCCTGGAGAAACTGTTCTCAGTTACCCGTGTTATAAGGAACCCTAATTCCAGCCACACTTGCAAATGAGCCAAGTGATTCATATTTAAGCAAGGATGCCGCCTTTTGCTTGCAACTTGAATTCCTTCACAGCTGATGCCTTAACAAGCCTGGTGCCTGGGAGATGATCAAAGCCCTCGCCACACCAGGGGGGCTCACCTGCCCCCAGAGAGCACAGCCCATCGGACTTGCCTCCCACAGGAAGTTCTGAGGAGGAGCCACTGGCATCTTAAGTGGGAAGAAGTCTTGGGTGGGCATGTGGGGGGAATGGACACTGGAAAGCAGAGCAGGAGAGAAGCTCACAAAAGAGTTTCTGAGACGCGACACTTTTGAAGTCTCCTTGAATTTGGCAGGTGATAAAGGAAGGGGCATCTCTAACCAGTGGGGGAAACATGGTCTCGTTACTAAGGGATTTGGGGACAACTGGATAAACCTGCCAAAGAACAGAGGATAAGCTGCAAGTGGATTCAATATTTAAATGTGAAAAATATAACCGTAAACGTTCTAGAAGAGAACCTGGGAGAGTTCCTTTAAAACCTCCAAGCAGAAAAGACCTTACTACGACTAAAAATCATAAAGGAAAAACTGATGAACCTGAGGACAGGAAGAAAACTTCAGCAGGGCAACACATACGATTCAACCAAAAACATGAAGACAAAATGGAAACATTATTTGCAACTCACGTCTGAAACCAAGGGTTAA
>NW_005366873.1:1550089-1556682 GCF_000412655.1 Myotis brandtii
ATTGATATGTAAAAGACTAACAATCCAACAGAAAAAAATGAGCAAAAGATATGAACAGCGATCACAGAACCGGAAATACAAATGGCTTAGTATACAAACATAGATTTGAGGGCACCACATTCAGATGTAGCAAAAAGCCAGATATAATGTTTGTAGGGGGGAACCAGCATTCTCGAGCTTTATGGTAAGAACATAAATCTTACAGCATCCGTGGGAGCAATTTATCAATATTTATTGAAAATTACAGATGCACAACGCTATTGGGAATTGATCCTACAGATATACATGTGTAAATGGAATATTTACAAGCTCACAGTATATCTGTCATTGCAACTGTCCATCAATAGGGGGTTGGTTCATTAAACATTAGTAAATCCTTACAATGGAACATTAATCAGCTGTAAAAGATAATATATACCTACATTAATGCCTATATTACCAAGACATGAAAAAATTTCTAAGACATGTGAAGAGAATAAGGCAAGGAACAGAACAGTGTGTATCACCTGCTACTCAATGTATAAAAAGGGGGTGAAGGGCCCTAACTGGTTTGGCTCAGTGGATAGAGCGTCAGCCTGCGGACTCAAGGGTCCCAGGTTCGATTCCGGTCAAGGGCATGTGCCTTGGTTGCGGGCACATCCCCAGTGGGGAGTGTGCAGGAGGCAGCTGATCGATGTTTCTAACTCTCTATCCCTCTCCCTTCCTTTCTGTAAAAAAATCAATAAAATATATTTTTTAAAAAGGGGGGTTGGGGGGATAAGGACATATACACACATTGCTTATGTTTGCATGGAGGGATTCTGTAGGGATGCTCAAGAAAGCAGGTAGGGGGACCGAGCAAATGGGAAGTGTGTGAGCAGATGGGAAAAGGAGGGACACTTTTCACTAGACGTCTTTTTTATTAAAGCATCAGAATGAATTACTTGGTTTAAAGGAAAACCTCCCTGGAGACCAACAGCTGGGTGCATTTACTTGAATTAAACAGGAAGGATGCAACTTCAAAACAAGATACAAACAGCTTGAGTCAGCAGCCAAGGCATTTAATTTAATTGGTGGTTTGGGAGCAAAAAGAGTTGCCTTTTATCTTCCGTTTACTGTGTGCTCAGAAGCCAGCCCGCCCAGACTTCTCACCTCCCTGCTGTAATCATTATATTACAGCCAGGAAGTGAACTTCTCAGCTTGCGTGTTTTTTTTTTCTTCAATCTTCTCAGCTTTTAAGTATTGAGAGGAAGACTTCAAACACCTTAAATCCACCTCAACAACAAGCATCCATAAAAGCCTTAATTATAGCGACTTGAAAATGTCTTCCTGAAAACTGAAGTTACTGAATGCAAAATCTCTTGTACAATGGAGATAACAAGAAGAAAAAAATGCAGCAGCAAGAACAAAAAACCCGGAGCCACAAATCAGATGGAACCATCTGAAACCGCCCTGACGCAAAAAACCCTGCACTGGCATTCCAGCAAGTCGGCCGGAGCACAGGGAGGTCATGATGCTCACGCACGCCCTGAGACAAACCCCAACTCCTCTGCGCACCAAATCTGTCTGCGAGGAAGTTTCTCTGGGGCCGAGCCCACACATAGCTCCCTGCACACCAGCTTCTGCCCTCTTAAGACAATGGAGCCACTCTGTACCCTCTTTCATTTAAAAACTAGAGGCCCGGTGCATGATATTAGTGCATGGGGGGTCCCCTCAGCCCAGCCTGCACCCTCTCCAATACGGGACCCCTCAGGGAATGTCCAACTGCCAGTTTAGGGATCGGGCCTAAACCGGCAGTCAGACATCCCTCTCACAATCCTGGACCACTGGCTCCCAATTGCTCGCCTGCCTGCCTGGTTGCCCCTAACTGCCCCCGCCCCTGCCAGCCTGGTTGCCCCCAACTTCCCCCCCCTGCTGGCCTGATCTCACCCCCAACTGCCCTCTCCTCTCGGCCTGATTGCCACTAACCCTCAGTCATTTGGTCGTCCCTCACTAACCACCCTGCCAGCCTGGTTGTAGGCAGCCATCTTGTGAGGGGATGAGGGTTAATTTGCATATTGCCTCTTTATTATATAGGATGATAACCAGGTTCCCTCCTATTTGGAAATTTCCAGGCCTCTCACTGCTCCACTCCTTGTTGTGGGCACTGTCTGGTTTGCCAATGTCTAACCTACGAACGCCACGTTCTAGATGTGGCCTGGCAACACTGAGATGAAGTTTCCTGAACTCTGGGGCCCTGTGGGTTGGGACAGGTACTCCCAACACCACCAGCCATAATGTTTTTTTGTTTCTCTTTGAGAATCTTGAATTCCATCAGCACCCTCCACATCCACATACATACATACACACACAACCCAGACACCCAGACACACACACACACACACACACTCAGACACACAATGCCATGTTGTCACTTCCGATATGACAGCAGGTGTGAAGGCTGAGCCTCATTACCTCATCCTACCCAATGGGTAGGGACAAATGACCTATGAAACAAGTCCCGAGCTGATAGTCAAGAGCCCAGTTCTTCCATGTTGAGCTCTCTTGTAAGATTGCTGTGTGACCCTAAGCCAGTGGTCGGCAAACTCATTAGTCAACAGAGCCAAATATCAACAGTACAACAATTGAAATTTCTTTTGAGAGCCAAATTTTTAAAATTTAAACTATATAGGTAGGTACATTGTTATTAACTTAATTAGGGTACTCCTAAGGCTTAGGAAGAGCCACACTCAAGGGGCCAAAGAGCCGAATGTGGCTCGCGAGCCACAGTTTGCCGACCAAGGCCCTAGGCCATCACTTAGGCTCTCTAAGCCTGTTTCCTCATCTGTAAACATCCTCTAATCATCCATACAAGTTCTTCTCTCCCAACTTGCCCTCTGCTGAGAGCTCTCGGCCACCCCCTTCAGGACATACAACATCAATGCCATGGCCAACAGTGTTGGGTCTTTATGGCTCTTCCTCCATGAATAACTAGTGGAATTCAATAGGGAATCCTTTCCTTTGAAAAGCGGAGCCCTGTGTGGAAGAGCGTGGAGATTGAGCAGACCCTTTTAGGGTCTGTGATGGGCTGACTGTACAGTTGGAACTTCTGGGATGCTCTGCTATGGTGTCTTCAAATAGCTCTGAAGGCTGCCTGCGGTCCAGGGAATGTGCTCACTCTCCCAACATGACAGGCCATTCTGGAGAAAATCTGTCCCCCATAAAAGGCCACTGTTGCTCCTAAATCCTAGGGATTTTTGTAGGATTAACCCAGGAATGTCATCTTGGAAAACCATCTGTGGGAGTATATTTAGAATAATTTTCTGGGTGAAAGGGAACAAGCCTTTGTCACTTTGATGGATACTGTCGGGGCTGCACTCTGGCTAGCAGTGTGTGAGAACGGCAGTTTCCCGGAGACCGGCCAGGGCAGCATGTCACCAAACTTCGGATTTTTGCTAATCCAGTAAGTGAAAACTGGTAACCCGTCGGAGGTTTGCTATTATAGTACATTGTCTGCTATTGCATTGCTATTTCATATGTCCAAGGGCAATTTGTGTTTCATTTTCTGGGAATTGTCTGTAATGTTCATCACCCATTTTTCTATTGAGTCATTCCAAAATGCCCCTTTTAGCCACCAGAGCCACAGCCAGCACACTCTGCGGGCACTTAAAGCCTACTATGCGGAGCCAGGAAGAACAAGAACTGAACATACTGGCTGCATCACTCAGGCAGGAGCAGTTCAAGTGAACAGAGAGGGTAGGAGGAGCTGCGCTTTGTGCTGAGATTCTAGTCTTAGGAGGTAGTTCCATGCTTTCCCCTTTCCCACTGTTGAGCAAATACAACATCTTTCTAGTGGGAAACCAAATCCACGTGTTCACCACCACCCCATGGACGTGGATGAGCAGGTGCCTCAGGTCTTGCCATACTGTCTCTTCCCTTGAACTACTGTGATTGGTTAAGGGATTGTCACGTGACCTACACCTGCCCAATCAGAGCCCTCCCTGGGATTTCTGTCAGATGCAGGGGACGAAGTCCACTTTCTTTTTACCGGTGTCACTAGCTTCAAGGACACAGCAAGGCAGCTTTGCTATGTGTGGGAAGGAAGCCAACCGTTGCAAGCAAAACTGAACGAAGAAAAAGGGGGATTGAGCCCTTGGATCCCACGGGGCCTGGAACCATGATTCACCCCCTTGGTCTTTCCACTTCCACAAGCCAGGAGTGCCCTCTTCTGCTCAAGACTGGATTTCTGTCACTTGCAGCCAAAGACGTCCTAAATACGGAGACAGCAAGACTTGCACTCACCCTCTCGGGGTGGATGTCCAGAGCAGCGCAGACCGTGATGGCGAAGTGCTTGGCCCTTTCAAAGCTCCCTTTCCCGATGCTGTGAGAGCCATCTATCAGAAACAGGACGTCCACCGCGGCGGAGCACCATACAGCTGGGGAGAGGGGGACAGGCAGGTGACCATCAGCTTCCTTGCAGTCGGGTCCAAAGAGGGTCTCACTCCCAAAGCAGAGAGGAGGCAGAAAGGACCCGTGGTAGGTCAGTGAAGGAAGGGATGCTGGAAAAGGTCCAGCCAGCGGCAGCCCCCTCTGCAGCAGGAAGTACATGCCCACACGGGCATGATGCTCAGAACAAGACCCTGAAGGTCTGGGGTAACGGGAGAGTCTAATCCAACAGCACTGACTGAGTCGTGTGGCCGCGGGGGCTGCTGGGCCAGTGCGGGATCCTGAGGAGCCCTGGTCCCAGCCCTCAGGGACCACAGTCTGGTCTGGGACACAGCCAGGCACCCTGGTACATGAGTCACGTTACCCAGGAGTTCAGTAACAGCAGCACTGACCGCACCTTTCCCACGTGCCGGGCGCTGCTTTAAACACTTCATATGGACTGTTCACTTCATCCTTACATCCACCCCTAGATGACTACCTTTTAAAATATATTGTTATTGATTTCAGAGAGGATGGGAGAGGGAGAGACAGAAACATCAACGATGAGAGAGAATCATCGATTGGCCACCTCCTACTGGGGATCGAGCCTGCACCCCGGGCATGTGCCCTGGTCAGGAATTGAACTGTGATCTCTGGTTCATAAGTTGATGCTCAACCACTGAGCCACGCTGGCTGGGCGACTATTTTTTAAATTTTTAAACAGTTTTATTGAGGTATCATTCACACATCATATAATTCACCTACTTAGAGTATATAATTCAACGTTTTCAGTATGTTCACAGATGCATTCCATCGTCACCTCAGTCAATTCTGGAACATTTTCCGTCCCCTCATAAAGAAACCCAATGCCCTTTAGCTATCAGCTCCCTAGCCCCTCGCCCCCACCCCTGTTCTTACGATGCTTATTCTCACAGGAGAGACGAGGAAAGCAGGGCACAGTAACATCCCCAAGGACAAAGCCCGGGGAAGCGGTGGAGCCAGGAATCACGTCCAGGCTGTGTGGCCCCAGAGTTCAAGCCCCACCTCACCGTGAAGATGCAAGACCGCGGTAGTGAGAGAGGCACCGTGATAGGCAGCAAATGCAGGGATTTCACCAGACAGGGAGGAGGGATGTGCAGGGCCCTGGGTGTGGGCTGCTGTGGCTTGAGCACATGGAGGGGATGGCGGAAGAAGACGGAATATGGTGGTGGATGAGGCTTGTTGGGTGGACAGTGGTCACCAACAGAAGGCCTCAAAGAGTAGGCCAAGAAATTTGGCAACAGGTGAAATAAGTCAGTCAGGGAAAGACAAATGCCGTATGATTTCACTTACATGTGAAATCTAGAGAACAGAATAAATGACAAACAGAACAGAAACAGACTCATAGACACAGAGAACCCCAGAGTTCAAGCCCCACCTCACCGTGAAGATGCAAGACCGCGGTAGTGAGAGAGGCACCGTGATAGGCAGCAAATGCAGGGATTTCACCAGACAGGGAGGAGGGATGTGCAGGGCCCTGGGTGTGGGCTGCTGTGGCTTGAGCACATGGAGGGGATGGCGGAAGAAGAAGGAATATGGTGGTGGATGAGGCTTGTTGGGTAGACAGTGGTCACCAACAGAAGACCTTACTATGCTGTGCACCTGAAACCAATACAAACTAGCATTGAAAGTAAACTGTAATTGAAAAATAAATTTTAAAATGAAATTTGGCAACAGGAATTTACCAAAGGTTTTACCCAGGAGAGGGACTTGGTCGGGCGGGGAGGTGGGGGACTAGGTGAAAAAGGTGAAGGGACTAAGAAGTCCAGATCGGCCCTAGCCAGTTTCGCTCAGTGGATAGAGCATCGGCCTGTGGATGGAAGGGTCCCAGGTTCGATTCTGGCCAAGGGCACAAGCCCAGGTTACAGGCTTGATCCCCAGGAGGGGGCGTGCAGGAGGCAGCCGATCAATGATTCTCTCGGGAGGTGGGAGACTAGGTGAAAGGTGAAGGGACTAAGAAGTTCAGATCGGCCCTAGCCAGTTTGGCTCAGTGGATAGAGTGTCGGCCTGCAGACTGAAGGGTCCCAGGTTCGATTCTGGCCAAGGGCACAAGCCCAGGTTGCAGGCTTGATCCCTAGTAGCGGGTGTGCAGGAGGCAACCGATCAATGATTTTCTCTCATCATTGATGTTTCTCTCTCCCTCTCCCTTCCTCTCTGAAATAAATAAAAAT
>NW_005366873.1:1556820-1567854 GCF_000412655.1 Myotis brandtii
CAGGGGGAACACTTTGTAAAGTATATGACTGTCTAACTACTATGCTGTGCACCTGAAACCAATTACAAACTAGATTGAAAGTAAACTGTAATTGAAAAATAAATTTTAAAATGAAATTTGGCAACAGGAATTTACCAAAGGTTTTACCCAGGAGAGGGACTTGGTCGGGCCCGTTTTGGGGAAATGATTGGCCACAGCGTGAAAGGAAGACGGGAGCGGGGTGGACACTGTCTGCAGTGACGTGGTTTCCCCTGGGTCTGCAGTGGGCGCTTAGAGGGCTGAATAAGACATGGGCTTACTTTTGCTGGCAGCTGAAATCTTCCCCAGGGTCTCCCTGCTCACGTGGACTTCCTGAAGAGGGAGGGAAGGGGGTGCTAGGAGAGAAGACACCAGAAGCAGTCATTCCAGGCAGAGACACTCCACAGTAGTGAATGAGGACTATGCAGGGTCTCTTTCTCATGGAGCTTGTATCTGGTGGATACTGACTTCAAAGGATTCACACAGAAACAAACTCATCTGTGTTAAGTGCTACATCTCATAGGAACCAAGGCTACAGGGGTTTTAACAGAGGATCTGCCCCGATCTGGGGTCCAGGAGGAACTGTGCCTCCCTTCCTCTCTGAAATAAATAAAAATGTATTTTAAAAAAAGAAAGTCCAGATTGGTAGTTACAAAATAGTCAAGGGGACGTAAAGTACAGCATAGGGAATACAGGTGTAGAGTCAACAATATTGCGATAACTATGTATGGGGCCAGGTGGGTACTGGAAATACCAGGGGGAACACTTTGTAAAGTATATGACTGTCTAACTACTATGCTGTGCACCTGAAACCAATACAAACTAGCATTGAAAGTAAACTGTAATTGAAAAATAAATTTTAAAATGAAATTTGGCAACAGGAATTTACCAAAGGTTTTACCCAGGAGAGGGACTTGGTCGGGCCCGTTTTGGGGAAATGATTGGCCACAGCGTGAAAGGAAGACGGGAGCGGGGTGGACACTGTCTGCAGTGACGTGGTTTCCCCTGGGTCTGCAGTGGGCGCTTAGAGGGCTGAATAAGACATGGGCTTACTTTTGCTGGCAGCTGAAATCTTCCCCAGGGTCTCCCTGCTCACGTGGACTTCCTGAAGAGGGAGGGAAGGGGGTGCTAGGAGAGAAGACACCAGAAGCAGTCATTCCAGGCAGAGACACTCCACAGTAGTGAATGAGGACTATGCAGGGTCTCTTTCTCATGGAGCTTGTATCTGGTGGATACTGACTTCAAAGGATTCACACAGAAACAAACTCATCTGTGTTAAGTGCTACATCTCATAGGAACCAAGGCTACAGGGGTTTTAACAGAGGATCTGCCCCGATCTGGGGTCCAGGAGGAACTGTGCTAGGTGCTGAAGATGAGTAGGAGTTTACCAGAGTAGCAGTGTGGGGGATAGGCCTACAGCAGGAGGGAGCAAGGATGCTGGGCAGGAAGGGGTGTGGCCTGCAGCACAAAGGGTGGGGAGGGGACACCGGAGAGGACAAAAGGTGGCTATGGGGTCTGATCAGGCCGGGCCTCTAAGAGCAATGGGACATCACTGAAAAGTTTCAGGCAAGAAGTAGAAGTGGAGAGGAATCCAGATGTGCCAAGATTTGCATTTTGAAATGGTGGGTGTGCGGAGGAGAATGAGCTGGAGGAGACCCAGGGAGGCCCGTCAGGAGGCCGCTGCAGTGGCCCAAGCCTGAGGGGATGGGGCTTAGGCCGGGCAGGTGGCCATGAAATGGAGACACACAGAGGCATTCAACAGAGCTTTCGACGTTAACATCGACAGGATGTGACACAAACCAAAGCCCTCAACCCTCTGCCCCCCAACAAAAACTTACCTCCCGCCAACAGGCAAATGCAGATGGCTTCCAGCAGCAGGACGGAAGGCATGTTGATACAACTACGGGCCAGGGTGAGAACAAAAGCAACAGCCATGATCTCTGTGAGCTCCCCAGTCACACACCCAAACAAGATGACAAGTGCCGGCCCCCCCCCGCCCCCCGGGGCACCAGTATGACCCTAGACGCCCCTCACATAGTAACGACAGTAGCCTGGAGGAGACCCAGTTCCCAAAAGCCATGGGACACTTTACTTCCCCCGGGACACCAGTATGTCTCTAGACGCCCCTCACATAGTAACGACAGTAGCCTGGAGGAGACCCAGTTCCCAAAAGCCATGGGACACTTTACTCCAATGACTCTGATTTTAAAGGACAGAGTTAACATGTTCCCAACACACCCACCCTGGAAACCCCCCCAGCTCGTTCGCGGACTTGGGCAACAAGCAAGCCCTACGTCCAGAATAAAGAGACGGGGTCCCGGCTGAAGACTTGAACAAGCCTGCCCTGTCTATGTCATTTATAAACAGCAATGCGGCTGAGGGAGAAACACATTTTTAAAGTTTTGTTACTGCCTGATAATGCTTATAGGATGAGTGAACTTCAGTTCCATGGAGCTTGATTATTTACCGATTTTTGAGGGAAGCACTACCGTGAAAAGTGAGAGCTTTCAATAAGAAACTGACTGTAACTTTGATTCCATAAGGAATCGCGCACCTGGGATGCACTTCTTTTTTTTTTTTTATAAACTTCAAAGAGGAAGGAAGAGGGAGAGAGAGATAAAAACATCATGAGAGAGAATCATTGATCGGCTGCCTCCTGCATGCCCCCTACTGGGGACCGAGCCCGCAACCCGGGCATGTGTCCTTGACCAGAATCGAACCCTGAACCCTTCAGTCGACAGGCTGACGCTCTATTTACTGAGCCAAACCGGCGAGGGCTTGAGGTGCACTTCTGACTTCAGCTGCCAGGCCGAGGAAATGCATCACTACCTTGACAGGCACGAAGATCTGATGCATAATTCAGACCATCTGAGGTTCTAGCAAGTGCGCATCCTGTATAAGAGCCGAAAGGGGTCGTACAGAAAGAAACTCAGACACACCCCCGCCCCATACCATTCAGCAGGGAAATATCGAAAACTATCTTGATTGACAACAGGGTCTAGAAATCCGAATTTTTGCCCTGCGGGATCCAATCCATTCAAGATCTCACCCTCCATTAAACTCACCCCGTAAGGAAAGACTTGGACAAGCGAGGCATTGTCACATGTAGGTCTCACTCAAGTTTCCTGCCATTGAACTCACAGCATTGACACTGATGTAAGAAATCTCCACCAAAGAAAACCCCAGGCAGAGATATGGAAAGGGAACACGCAGGGGTCCAAGGGAACCCCAGGTTCTAGAGACGGGGGCCGAGAGAGAAGGTCAGTCACTGCGTGTGGCACCCAAGGGTGCAGCAGGAACTCGCTTCACCTGATGCAGCCCACTCGGAAAGTCCCTTCAACGTCTTAAACAAGCGCCACTCTCCTGCAAGTGAGACCATGGGTGACAAGGCAGGAGGTAGGTTGATGCACCTCGGGCCTCCTGACCTCCCCACCCCCACCGGGGGTTGCTTGTTCTCCAAACACCTGCCCGATCATCCCCAGCAGCTGACTACCGGCCTCCAACTTAACCTGCACCGAAATGAATTCTCCGGCAAACTCGCACTCCACCACCTCCCAGTTGCGAGAGCAAAACAACTGGGAATTCAGAGGATGTGCTGACAGGCGGAGAGCCACGGCTGCTGGGAAGTCAGCCACCCCGGAGATGCAGAGCCTTCTGCAGAGGGTTGAAGACGATCCAACTCACGTCCATAAAGCTGCGATGGCCAGACCTTACTTGAGATTACAGGAAAGGCGCACAGACTGACAGGGCGTGCTAGGGGGTCAGTGCGTACCCGGCTTGCGTTCTCACCTGCAGGGAGCAGGAACTGAGGAGTGAGGGGGTCACAGTACAGTGTGAAAGAGGAATCTGGGGGTGAGTGAGACATACACCCCTCGGAGAGGAACAGAGGAGTCACTGAGGCTCAGGAGAGGGAGGGGCCTGGACAGTCCCCCAGCTGGCGTCTCCAGCTTCTAAACCAATGCACTTTCCCCTGACCCTGCAGCCCAGCTCAGCCAGGGACCCTGAGCCACTGCTCAGAACGCCTTCCACACTGAGATGGCACCCCTCTAAGTGACCACCTGACAGGCAGGGCCCGCACCTGGCCCGTGGGGGCAGAGAATCTGCACCCTGAATCCAGAAGCACCCACTTCTCCTCAGATGTGGTGTGACCCCGAGAAGGACCGTGGTTCCTCACTTCCAACACCAGGAGGTTGTACCAGATGCCGCTAAAAATCCCATTTTGTCTGGCAGGTGTAGCTCCGTGGTTGAGCGTCGACCTATGAACCAGGAGGTCATGGTTCAATTCCAGGTCAGGGCATATGCCCGGGTTGAGGGCTTGATCCCCAGTGTGGGGCATGCAGGAGGCAGCCCACCAATGATTCTCTCTCATCTATCTCTCTCTTCCTCTCCTTTCCTCTCTGAAATCAATAAAAACATATATTTATTAAATATATTGTTTAAATATATGTCTTTATTGATTTCAGAGAGGAAAGGAGAGGGAGAGAGAGAGAGAAACATCAACGATGAGAGAGAATCATTGATCGGCTGCCTCCTGCATGCCCCCTACTGGGGATCGAGCCCAAAACCCAGTCATATGCCTTTGAATGGAATCAAACCTGGGGACCCTTCACTCCACAGGCTGATGCTCTATCCACTGAGCCAAACCAGCCAGGGCAAAAACATATATTTTTTAAATCCCTTTTGATCTCCCCTCCATCCTGAACCTATGATGGTCAGACCCTACTCAACTGTATATTCAGCTTATTGAATTTCAAAACATTTCTGAAAAAAAACAAGATCAAATATCCCAACCGGCCTGATCTTCACCAGAGGCTCCTCTTCGCCTAATCTAGGTGAAAAGAGGAGATTCGGAATTGCGAGAGTGGGGGAGCCAGGAGCTTCCAGACACCATCCAGGGAGGATGGTGGCCAGAGGGGATCTGGGCGGCTGAGGGCCCACACGCTTCCTGCTGGCTCCCAGCCCGGCGCATGCCAGCAAGGCACTCCCTTCCCCCAAGGACACATTTTCTTTCCTCTCACTCCACACAGACGCAGGACAAGTCCCCACCTGCCACCTGGGAGCCAGGCTAGGGCCGGGCCTGCCGACGAGGGGCAGTGCAGGGCCAAGGTGAAGGGCTTCCAAATGCTACCGGCTCCTTAAGTTCAGGATGGCTTTCTGGGGTCACAGCTTCTGACCTCGGGCACGCGCAGGACTCTGAGGCTCAGGCCTGTTAATATTTTATAAAACCAGGATTCTAGCTGCCTCCCCAGGCCGCTCTGAGGACAAGTGGAAGAAAGTCTGGAAGGTTCCTGCCACACAGTAAGCACGGGCCCCCGCCCTCTACCATGAAGCAAACCCAAGCAACGTCATCTCGCTCTATCATGCGCCCTTGCTTGCCCAGGTGATTGTTTCCAAGTTTCCGCTCACGAAAACAACTGGTATGTTGGCAATCTGCAAATCGATGCCAGAGGCCAAATGCTTTCCCGGAAGTGTATGGATGGGAGTGTCTGGCTCTGGGACCACAGCCGTACCTCCCTTCTCTGTCCCCCAACACAACCCCTACTGTGACCCAGCCCACACTGCATGAGACAGGTGCCTGCCGGGTAAGCTGAGCACCACAATGGCCAATGCCCACCACAGATGGGATGCTTCCAGATCAATCTTTGTGCTCACTGCATTCTTTTTTGTACCATGATGAATGAAACGGATGCTATTTCGAACCTGCTGAAGCAGTACTCACTGTTCCCAACCAATCATTTCAAACACTCAGCTTCTTCTCCCTTCCTCACATATCAAAACTTTCTTAAAATACGAATTTGATATTCTAAATACAACTCTGTATCTAAACACTTCATAGATATATATATATATATATCGCCCTACCTGGTTTGGCTCAGTGGATGGAGCGTTGGCCTGCGGACTGAAGGGTCCCTGGTTCAATTCTGGTCAGGGCCTCATGCCCGGGTTGCAGGCTTGATCCCCAGTAGGGGGCGTGCAGGAGGCAGGCGATCAGTGATTCTCTCTCATCGTCGATGTTTCTATTTCTCTCTCCCTCTCCTTTCCTCCCTGAAACCAATAAAATATATTTAAATATATATCCACTGAGCCAAACCGGCTAGGGCTAAACACCTTTTTAAAAGAATGAAATCCACAGTGAAATTGCACAGCTACTACCGTCAAGTGGGTATTTACTGTGTGCCTTCTGCTGGGCTCCACACGTGTTTGTGTCTTCTCTCCCCTAATCCTCGCAGTCAGCCAATGAGAATATTATTCCCATTTTACAGATGAGAAAATCGAGGCATGGAGAAATTAAGCGGTTTGTACCAGGTTATACTAGTACAGCGGATAAGAGCATCCAACTCCATTCTGGCCTCTGGGTGGTCTGTTCAACCCATCACCTTCCTGATGCTGGAGAATCAGGAGAGAGGAACAGGAGTATAACTAAAAGTCTGCCACCCTGAGTCCTGCCCGTTGGCAGTTTCCCACCCAGCTTATACCCTGCCAGCAACTCCCACAGTGGAGCACATGAGAAGGTTCCCAGAGCTCTCCGCATTTTTTACAAAGTAGTCAGGGGTAGCCTGCCACCCAGGGCAGAAACAGACCATCGGCTCCCAGGTGAACCTTGTCAAGCTTTCTCCATGACATTAGCCTCCGTCATCACGTTCGTTCCTCTCTGTTCCATTACTCATGCCAATCCCACGCATCATTCCTGGCGTCTGGGACTCACACATGGACTTAGATGCCCCCCAACCCCCAATCTTTTCGTCTGACTGTTGTCTGCAAACCCTGATTCCGCACAGCACCCACGGCATTTGGGGGTAGTGAGTGAGTGGGTCTGCTGCAGGGCACACAAAACACTGCACTCTGGGATTACATTTTCCACGACACAGGAAGGAAACCCAGGCCAAAACAAGGACCCTTTTGAAAAACAAGGGAGGACTGGTGATAGCTACAGGCAGTTTTGCAGGACAATGCCCGCCTTTTCCTCTAAGATCGGAAGTAAATTACTGCAGGGTGAAACAAGAAACCACGTCCACCTCCTTACAAAACGCAATTCCAAACCCGAATATTAGATTAGCCCTTAGCAGCCTCCTCTCAATGGGCCCGGGATGGAAACCTGAGCCCTTTACAAGAACAGTCAACGCCTGAACAGGAAGACTAAGATCAAAGGAAGGAGTCTCCAGCCAGGAAGCCATTGGTGTCTTTTGCTGTAACAATGATCTTTCTTGCCCATTTATTTGGCCAAACACCTGGCTCAATGTCTAGGGAAGTGGACAACACATTTTTAGTTTGATGAGGCAGGGAAAGCATTTTAAAAACTGCTCCGGGTAAGTAATGCTCCCCCTAAAAGAATCGCAAATTTTCAGAACCCAACAGTCTGACAACCAGAAGTCAGCACTCAGGGACAATGTGCTGTTTGGATTCCCTGGGTGGTTGGGGAGAAAGCTGGGCAGATGGGCATAAATCGAAGAGCCTCCCACACTCACCCCACCTGCTAAGAGATAGTTTTAGCCAAAAGAGATTTTAATGATTGTTTTGATCATCTTTGAAAATCCCAAATTCACTGCCGTGGGACTCTGGGAGGCACACACACAGGACCGGAAGTCCAGAGACCGAATTCCAGCCTAGCTCTGCTTGTAACCAGCTGGGAGACCCTGCAAACAACTTCCCCTGACTCAGGTTCATGCAGCTGTCAATGGGGAGGATCCGTTTCACAAAGTCACGCCGTGGGGTGAAGATCCTATGAAATAGTGCGTGAACATCCCTCCTAATGGTAAAACACTTTCTAAATGTACGAGGGTAAAAGATGATCATACATACATTTTCATGAAACACCACGCGTGCCCCCATGGGGTAGGCAGGACCATTTCCATTGGACATGAGAATGGTCTTGGAGAAGTTGGGGTCCCAGAGCTAGTGAACTGCAAGCTTGACGTCAAGTCCAAGTCTCCTGACTGCGGACAGCTCGCTGTTGACAAGAAGCGCGCAGTACAGACATGACAACCAGAGAGCCCTAATGGGACATCAGGAGCCCTGAGCGCGAGCCTCTCAGGTCAATTCCTTCACTTCAGTCTCGCAGCTTCCTGTTTACCTGGGAAGGCTGCTGGCAGGATCACATGAGACCACATTGCAAAAGCCCCCTGGGCCAGGGCAGTTTCCTCAATGGAGATCAGGGACTCAGGATCAGGAAAGGAAGTGAGGGCTCAGACAGGAATCAGACGCAGGGAAGCCCTGCAGGTAATCTTGCAGGTGGAAAAGCAAGCAGTCTGGAGCTATTCAGAAGGTAACAGGGTAAACTAAAGGGAGAACTTCAAGTGTATTCAGCTGTCCCACGGAGCTGGCTTGGGATGACGCTGAAATGGGGGTGTTGCCTGGATAGACTCTTTCTTGTGAGGGTCCCCAAGAGACACCCATAGCCTTGTAGATGACAGGAGGAATTTTTTTATATCCTTGTGAGATAAAATAAAATGTTAGCCACCTGAAACTAACATAAATAATAATGAATGTAAACTAATTGAAAAAAAATTAGCTATTCTGTTACAGTCCTCCCAATTAAAACAACTTTTTACTGATATGTCAAGTACAAAAGTTTGAGGACTGTCCTAGCCAGTTTTTTGTGTTTTTTTTTAAATTGTTTTATTGCTTAAAGTATTACAAAGAGTATTACATATGTCTCCTTTTTGCCCTAGCCAGTTTTGCTCAGGGTATAAAACATCAGCCTGGGTTCAATTCCGGTCAAAGACATGTACCTCAGTTGCAGGCTCAATCCCTGGCCCTAGTCGGGGTGCATGAGGGAGGCAACCAATTGATGTGTCTCTCTCACATCGATGTTTCTCTCTCTGTTCTCTCCCTCTCCCTTCCACTCTCTCTAAAAATCAATGGAAAAATATCCTTGGGTAAGGATTAACAACAACAACAAAAGTTTGAGACCACTGTTCTAAAACACCTCATAGTGTTGCTGACCCCTCCATTGGTGTAATTATATGAAATTTCATTTATATAACCTGGTGCGGAGAATCTTAACCAAACCTGGTGGGGACAATCTTAACAAAAGGTTTTTCCATGTGCACCAATAGTTTAATGGCATCACTTGCCACTTAATGGCTGCGCCATTTATGAAGCTCATTACAAACCCCGGAGTCTGGGTTCCGCCACGGCTTTCCCATTTGCCCTTGGGCAGTCTTCATCCTCTCTGGGTCTGTTTCCTCGTCTGTAAATACATGGGCATCTGACTGTAATTCATTCCAGGAGACCTGAGTTTCCCAGTCTATTGGGAGGGGGGGGGAGCTACTTCAAGCTCTGGATGGCAAACCAAAAACCGGATTTCAAGAAAAATACGTCATTGATGGTCTTCAGTCCATCAGACAGGGATGATCAAAAAAGGAAGTCCCTCTCTTCTCTCCCTGGGATTTGCCTGGGGACCTAGTCTGGGAAATTCTTACACAGTCAAGAGTTTGACTCTGAGCTGGATGTCTACAAAGGAAGAGAATTGGCCATAGCCCTCCTGGAAAAGGGCTCAGTGGGCTTTGTGTCCCCCTCGCCAATAAGAATGGCTGAGGCTGCTGAAGGCCAGCAGCCTTCCCAACAGGCTCCCATGGCCATTGCCAACTGCAGGGCTACCGTTCTCACGTCTCTGACTTGCTCCTTCTCTTTTCTCGATAAATGCACATTTCTTAATGCAATGTCACTTCAAGCTCTGGATGGCAAACCAAAAACCAGATTTCAAGAAAAATACATCATTGATGGTCTTCAGTCCAACAGACAGGGATGATCAAGGAAGGAAGTCCCTCCCCTCTCTCCCTGGGATTTGCCTGGGGACCTAGTCTGGGAAATTCTTACACAGTCAAGAGTTTGACTCTGAGCTGGATGTCTACAAAGGAAGAGAATTGGCCATAGCCCTCCTGGAAAAGGGCTCAGTGGGCTTTGTGTCCCTCTCAGCCAATAAGAATGGCTGAGGCTGCTGAAGGCCAGCAGCCTTACCAACAGGCTCCCATGGCCATTGCCAACTGCAGGGCTACCATTCTCACGTCTCTGACTTGCTCCTTCTCTTTCCTCGATAAATGCACATTTCTTAATGCAATGTCACATTGAGCTTACATTTTTAGACCTCAATTTATAAAACACTTAGAGGTTCTAGGGTTTTTGTTGTTTTTTTATTAAAAGACCTCATAATCTAAAAACTGTCAAGCTCCAATTCAGTTCCAAGACAGCAAACACACTGCCTGGTATCCCCGTTGAAAGGCCCCTCTCAGCGGGACAGCTAGGGGTGGGCAAACTTTTTGACTCGAGGGCCACAATGGGTTCTTAAACTGGACCGGAGGGCCGGAACAAAAACATGGATGGAGTGTTTGTGTGAACTAATATAAATTCAAAGTAAACATCATTACATAAAAGGGTACGGTCTTTTTTCTTTTTAGTTTTATTCATTTCAAACGGGCCGTATCCGGCCCGCGGGCCGTAGTTTGCCCACGGCTGGAACAATGAAAGGCGCCCTCCTCCCTTCTGGGTGCCCACCATGTTTTTAAACAGACGCTCTCTGGCAAGTTTCAAAGGTGCAACTCTGCTACTCCCGCCACGGGCCCAGCAGGTGAGTAAGCCTGGGTCAGGTGATGATGGTGGAGCGAAATCACCCTGGAGGACAACCCCCTGGACTTCCCATCGCCCAAGGGCGAGTCTCTGGGGGCAGGGAGCCCCTCTCTGGCTCGGCTTGCAGAGACTTCGCTGGGGGGCGGGGGTGGGGGGCACTCAGCTGTCTGGAAAAACTGCTCCGGAGTAACCAGAACACGTGCAGATGCTGTGTAATGGGTGGTGGTGGGAGGCGAGGCGCTCAGGCATGTCCCCAAAGCCTTGATTCAGAAGACAAGCTCCTTCTGTGACTGTGCCAAGCAGCTCGGGTTTAGTACGTGGTTCCCTCCTCCACCCGCAGCCACCCAACCCCTGTACCCTTACCTGCGGTTCTTGCCCTTGGGCTCGACGGTCCGGTGCCCAGGACCCAAGGGAGGGGTCGCTGTGGGGCCCGCTGCGCGCACCGTCCCC
>NW_005366873.1:1570377-1586941 GCF_000412655.1 Myotis brandtii
CCCCCTCAAAAAATATATAAAAAAAATCCCCTGGTGAGGATTTACAAAAAACACACACACACACAGTGAATTCATTCATGAATTGCCCTGTACGGCACGTCTCAGTAGTATACCCACAAGGCGTGCAGATGACTGAATGCCATGCAGAGATCAGTGGTGACACCAGTGCAGTGGACTGGCCACTGCTCTGGAGGCAAGGTCTGGGTTGCCTGCTGGCTTTGTGGCAGAGAAAAGATGGCCACTGCTTTGGAGGCAAGGAGGTCTGGGTTGCCTGCTGGCTTTGTGGCAGAGAAAAGATGCTTACTCTTCGACTGCTCACTTCCCTGGCCTATAAAATCAAAGACTGATGGGTACAATGGTTCCCATCTAGGAAAGTCCAATTCAAATTGTTTGCATCCAGTCCTCCAAATGATGAAGGCAAGGGCATATATGAAAAGGCCCAAAGTGGGGTACAACAGAGAGGCAAAAAATTGTGAATTTTCAGAACCCTCTTGCTGAGAAATGAAAGAACAGGAAATAACCTTAAATGGCAAAGAAACCATCCTAGAGGAAACAAAGGGCTTTATTACAAAGTGCCCCACAAGGTAGCAAATTAAGCCAGAGCCAGAATTAGGGGGGGGGGGCTTGACGGGGAATGCTTGGGGGGTAGATGAGGGCACAGACCCAGGGAACAGAAACACCACCATCTCAGAGTTAAAGCCCCTTAGGTTTGGGGTAGGTACCAATTGTTCCAAGGCTTAAAGCCCACATACCAACTCCTTTACAGTGAGAAGAATTGTGCACAAGATCTTACTGGATATGCTTTTGGGAAATGTGATGCCTTCTGGCTGAATCAAGTACACATGGAATGTCTACGAGGGAGCAAAGGCTTGGGTGACATAAGTTAGTCATTCAATCAACACCCCAAACCGCATAAGCACTCTACTTCAAACTGTTAATGCTCCCAAGTTTTGTATCTAGTTTTCATGCACAGGTGTGTGCCTCAGCAAAAGCACTTGTTGAATGTATTTCGAGAGGAATCCTGCTGCACCCTTGGAGGAGGCAGAGCGGGCAGAGGCCCGACTTACAGTAATACAACTCACAGTCCCTCTCGCTTCCTGGAAGTCTCACATCACAAGAGGTGGGCACCTCCTCCTCGAAAGGTTATCAGCTCAGGGTCTCAAGGTAAAGTAAAAGGAAAGCAAGGAAAATGCATGAGGCTGGGCAGCTAAAGCCTTAGATGAAACCAATGTTAGTAGGTTATCGGGAAGCTAGTGGCTGGATTCAAGAACCTTCCTAGGGAAGTTAGACTACAGTGCCCCACCGGTAACTTGCACCATGTTCAGGGCAATGGAAAAAGTGTGTTCTTTGTGTGAGCCTCCCACAACGCCACCTGGGCAGCCTGGAATGGAACCTCACCAATTCCAGCAAGCAAAGTCATCCTGCGGCTCTTTCTTAACTCATGTTTGGAACCACTGGCTACCCTCCAACTCCTTTTATCTGGAAAAACAAAACAAAAACCATCCTTAAAAAGCCTTTGTTTCTCAAGCAAGCACTGCTGGGGCCAGTCTGCCTGCAGAACCGCCTGCACATGAGCAGCCCAGGTGTCACTCTTTGGCTAATCCCAGAAGAGCTCCATTTGCCACGTCCAGGCAGTTGTGTTGGTGATGAGCGCACTAGTCACACGAATGGTTTGTGGTTCGTTGCCAACCTCAGGAGGACTCGGCCTCTCCTGGAATGTGGCAGCTTAGGGCCCTGCTGGTAAGGATCCTCATGTTACTGGTGTTCTGGAGTTCGCATTATGTAGCAAGAGAGCTCGATTTACAGAATATACATCACCCTCATTCACAATGTTGAGCCTTTTACATTCCTGGCTGCCCCAGCAAAAGAATTCTACCAAAAGAAAAGGCATAGCGAATGGCTTTCCTCATCAACTCCTATTCATTGTTTAATCCTTAATAGAAATCTAAAACGAACCCAATTTGTCTCAATATTTACACGGCCTCTACCAGGGAGTGATCTATTTGTTTGGCTATACGGTCTCAGCTCTAGTCTACTTCTCTATGACTGAACGAGATATTTTGAGGGACAGGCAGGTGTGATGGGCCATACCTGGTCCTAATGAACAGTAAATACAGCACCTACCACCATGTCAGACACACAGCTGGGGCTCAGGAAATACTTGTTGAGTTAATGTTAACTCTGTACCAAACAGGAAAGTCTTAAACCGACTCAGAAATAAGACCTGGGGGGCTGGTATGTTAATATGTGGGTTAAACTAGCAGACATTTACTTGTGAGACCAGTACTATGGATTACATTAGTTCCTTTTGGGGAACAAGGCACACAGCTGAACCACCAAATGACAGTGAACTCCATCCAATTACAACTGTTTGAATTGCAGTTTCCACGAGCATATAATACCTTGGAACCTGATGAATTCTGACTTAGGTTTTTTATGTGGTCTTTGACTTGCTTCCCTAACTTTCCAGAATAAAAAGGCAAGTTTTGTGATTCTCTGGTTTTCATTTGCACTTTCACTGTGGCTGGAATTGAACAGACTATGAACAAACTAAGCACGTAGTGCTCCTACTATGTGTAAATAAGAAAAGGAAGTTAGCAAAATGCTGGCAATAAGAACACGAGGAATCTGGCAAAATGAAAAGATTTATTGAGCAAAGCAGCATACATTTTTATATAATGGAAGCACATCAGTATTTGAACAACTCTTTACATGAGGAAAAATTCCATTGAATCTAACAGATTAGCTGACACCCATTATCAGTAAAAACAACAATAAAAAAGTCTTGTAAGTTTCTCTTTGAGTTGGTGAAAACATCTCCTGAGGTTGTCATAGGCTGCTACTTAAAATCACAAAAATTCTCAGACAGAAACTCAGGGCTGGCAGAAAAGTCAGCTGGCCATAATTCCACACGTGAGTTTAGGAGAATTTAGTATCATGTACTTCTAATTTAGCTTAAATTGTTACCTGCATTTGTGCTTCAGAAAATGGCAAATTCTAACTATAATAAAAATCTAAGTGGCTACATAATGGCTGGCGAGAGCAGAAAGAGAACCTTCCTTCCCCTGCTGGAGTGGTCCAGAGTCCAAGGACAGACTGTGCCCAACGGCCAAAGGACAAGGGAGCCACGTCACGATGGAGAGCAGCTCATGACCTCAGCACACGTAAGAAAAGAGGAGCAGAGAATGGAGCAACAACAAACCAAAGAACATTTATTATGTGCAAGAGACAGATGATGACAGGGATATTTTATTATAAAATACTTCAAACATACATAAAAGTCCGAAAAATAATAAAGCTCATGTATCCACCAACTAGACTTATCCAGTATTAGTATGGAGCCATGTTTTCTTCAGTACCTTATCTAATAAAAAGTTATATGTACAGTAGGGAGCCCCCATGTATCCCTTCCTCAGATTTCTGTGAATTTGGAAGATCTTCTGTGCCAGGCTTATATCTGTGGAAGGAAGAACTTGGAAAAATAAAACTACTCTACCTAATAGAAGAGCAGTAAGCAAACAAAAGTGGAGGCATCAAAGGTCATTAAAGAAAACGTCAAAGAGAAAAGGTTCCGATAAACACACAAGATGCTGTCCTTTCTCTCCTAGTCTAGCCTTCACTGTTTCCTCTCTCATAAGTGTTTATTTCCAACAGACTGTTTCTGAAAGAGAAAAATCAACTATCATTATGCCGTATATGAAAACTTGGTCACCGTGGTTCTTAATTTCTATCTTAAGTACAAGCAAAACAAATATTCACTTTTAACTGAAATTAGATATTAAGTCAGAACTGCCAGTTAAAAAATTAGCCACTACCATAACAGTGTAATGTGTTAATTATAGCTGTTTGTACTCCCCCTTCACAAACATAAAATATAGCTGTTCACATTCTCCTTCAAATATAAAAATATTTTACATTAACTTGTATGCCAAAGTACGTATGTATCACTTTTGAGCAAAAGGTTAGTTTTATGTTCTCATCATCACATCACTCCTACAATTACTAACAAATTAAAACAAATTTCTCCAGAGATGATGAAACAAAACACATTTCCTCTATCTCTAGGAGGAATGACTTAAAGTACTAAATATTCAACTACATTTTCACTAGAATGAAGGAAATCTACTTAAGTAACCATGTATGTAATTTTTTCTAATAATATAACCGTAGTTTCATGCACTTCAGATTGATGGAACCTAAAAAGATATTGAAGCACAGCAGACAGGTAAGAAGCAGGGGGCAGTAGAGAGAAGTCGGCTTTGAGTCAGAAGACCTACTTTCCAGGCTGTGTGATTTGGGGCAGCCATTTAACCTCTCTGAGCCTCAGCCGCCTCACCTAGAAAATGGGGTCGTACTTTCTTTTCAAGGGTGCTGTGAAGATGAACTATGGGATTAGATGTAAAAGTTCCTTTTAAGTAAAGCACTGCCCAAATATATGGTATTACAGTATTCAAATGTAGATAGAATATGTATTTATTCCCACAGAAGAAAAGTCAATTCAACTACTATGCTTTAAATCAAGTGGTTTTTTTTTTTTTTTTAAGTAATGTCTTCAATCTATTCAGAAACAACAGAAAATACAGGTTTCATCTGAAGGTGTGTGTGTAAGCACTCTCCACAATCTTTAGAAAAAAGCCTACTACACAGATAAAGAGTAACAGAACATGCAAGTTCATCAACTTGACTGGCACTAGCACTAAATTCCAGAAGTTCGTGTCTTTGCATGTCCTTAATCTATGAAATTAAAAGTATCAATAATGATTTTAAACCCAAGTACACAAAAAGCAGTCAGTATTACAACTCAATGCATGAGAAAGCACTGAAAGTTGTCATTGCAATTGTAAGTCAGCATTTGTTAAAAACAACCCAAAACTTGTAAAGGAAATAAATCATAAGAATCAAAACTGTTGATCTTGCATGAATGACATTTACCTTAGAACTTGGCTATACTTTCTTAGAAACAGAAACAAACAATAGTACAAAGAATGTGTGAGCCCAGCAGTTAACTACTTGAGGACTGTCACGCCCACAGAGACCCACAAAGACCAAGCTGTTTGCAAAAGGTCTGATATAAACTACACTTCAACCAACAAGAGTGCACACATTAAAATAGTCAAAGATCCTTTGCTTTTGGCTGGAATTAATCTCTTTGAATTAAGTGATAAGGACAACTTCCAACTGGCTGTTTACTGATCACAAGTTATTTCTGAGGACCATCTTAGAACAAAGGATCCCAGATAGTAACAGGGAATAGCAGCAGGGGAACTATTGTTTAAAACTCACCAATTTTGTCTTTTAACCACTAGAATCACCACAGCCAAAAGAAAAGAGTATGTTTTGTTTTGAAATGCAATATACCATCAGTGCAGCCCATTTTCCATTCTTGAACCCTTGGAACTTCCTCACAAAAAGTGCTAAACATCCCGGCCAGTGTAGCTCAGTGGTTGAGCATCGACCTAGGAACCAAGAAGTCACTGGTTTGATTCCTGGTCAAAGCATATGCCTGGGTGCAGGCTCAATCCCCTGTGAGGAGTGTGCAGGAGGCAGCAGATCAATGATGTTTCTCTCTCATCAATGTTTCTATCTCTCTATCTCTCTCCCTTCCTCTATCTCTAAAAATCAGTAAAAACGTATTGGTGTGTTTTTTTTTTAAAGGCTAAATACTGTTATAGCAATGCACACAAGTGAGAGTTGATCTCACATCTAGACACAAAGCATTTCGGGCTACGCTTTACATCACAGCAATTATTACGAGTCCCTCCACATATCAACATGAGCACTCCCCAAAATCAAACAACAGTAGGAAAGTTTGCTGCAACCTGAACACGCACCCCTGGGCTCAGTGCCACTGGCAGTGTCAAAGGAAGATTATGCAATAAAACTTAGGAAAACAGCCAAAACAGTAAACCAGGCCTCTGATCATTAGCTCACAAAATACAGCACAGCCTCGCAGCGAGCTTTCACTCCAGCAGCTCTGCCCTCTGAGCAGGACTGCAGGTGTCCGACTGCCGGTTACAGAGGTGGCAAAAACAGCAAATTTTACTTACTTAACTTTCTAACAACTTTTTCATTTCAATAAATTTATTTTGATTGGTTGGATTGTTTAAGAGGAAGAGAAGAATCTGTTCATGTTTTTCAACCTATGGGTGAAAAAAATAGTAGCATTTAATTTCTCAAAGTGTTAAAAGGATAATTTCACTTAAAGAAAACTTTACCCACTTGTTTCTGTAATTCTGAGCAGCAGCAATTCATCCTGTTCGTCTTTTCTAAAAGCAAGTGCAAAAAGTCATTAGGTCACATACATGCAATATAAATAACAAAAATCCTAAAGTCTGAACATATGCCCCTCCCCAGTCATGGGTTCCAACTACAAAAGACTTGATCAATTAACCTTTTGTTTGGGTTTCCATGCTATCTCTACTGTGTCCAGGGATTTTACCAAACGAATGCCCACGTCTCCAAGGTTTTAGGTCTTCTGCCTCTCATATGGGATGTCTCTTTTTGGCTGAGGGCAGGCCTGCCAAATCATCATCTTATGAAATATCATAAGATCCAATCTAAAAAATGTGGGTGTTTTTCACTTTCACCAGGATCAAAAGTTAACTGGAAGTAACTTGGAATGCCCGACATTTCTAACGTTCTTGGCATCAGTTCCAGGGACAATGCTGCTGAGCCTGATCTAAGGACAGTCTGGCTGCGCGGCCTGCTTCCATCCAGGGGGTCCTCGAGGCGGCGTCAGGACCTGGAGCCCTGCCACTGGGCTTACAGAGGAGGAGGGGAATGTGGCCACGGGGAGTAAGGAAAGATGAGTTCAACTAAATTGACAGCAATTCTTCATTACACTTACATTTGTTATTACACTTGGAAAAAATACCTTTATTTAGAGCATTTTGCTTTTTAGATGTGATGTCTCTTGCCAGACCATACATCACCAGCTTATCAGTTAGACTGACAGCGCCGTTCTCAGAGCTTTTCTCAACCGACACGGTATGAACATTCTTAGTGATTCCTTTTACAGAAAGCGTTACATTCTGATTCAACATGAAGTTTTTTAGTAGCTCTATTACTAATTGAGAACAGCTTCCATTCAATTCCATTAGTCCTGGGAAAAAAATTACATATTAGAGTTAATCTTCAAGTCCCTTTAAAAAGGTAGTATTTAGATAAATTATCTAAGGATAATAAGAAAAAGCCTCACTGATTTTAGCTAGGTTTATGTATGCTTTGATGTACTACTGCTATTTGCTGCATTAAAAAAAATAAAACTTAGGTACTCGTTGATCCCTGTTGTGTGTCAAGCACTAATCTAGGTCTGGAGGGCCCAAACAGACAAATGGTTGCCTTCCTGGACATATATTCACGTGGGAGAAAAAACAGTAACAGTTTCCCAACTCTCTGAGTCAAAACCAAAGCAGATTCTGAGGCAATCAGTATGTTCTTATCTGCGGGTACCTCCAGGTAAAGAAATCGGGAGTAAGTAAAAGTCTACTGTAATACTTCAGCACACTTCATACAAATTCCAAGAGAAGAGTTGAAAATATGCAGATAATACTATACGCAGTGTCATCTGAATGTCTCTAAAGACAGAGGGTGACACAGCAGGAAGACCCCCCACAAGAGCGGTCAGGTGACCCACGTTCATCCTGGCCCTGCCACTTCCTAGTTTTGCAACCTGAGACGAAACAACCTCTAAACCTGGGCACTATGAAACCATCTGTGAAACAAAGATGGACCAACTGAATATCATTTTTGTGAGAATGAAAGAATAAAAGATAGGAGATTTCTTTGTAAACTCTGCTTGATATTTAGAAATCTTGGCAGTTACTTGAAATACCTATTTGATTCAGACTAGAGCTCTAGAACAAACAGGAAAAAGCAACAACCCAGAGGCACCCAAATTGGAAAGTGACTTATCTACCTTCGAACGAACATTTAATAATTTGGAAAGGAAGTTCCAGATGGTTGGCGGAGATCGGCTGCACTCTGCAAAGGGGCAGAGTTTCCACGTTTCCATAGTCCGCATAGATCACTTTCACCTCGGCCTCCGACACCCCCAGAACAATAGCGCGGTACCAGAGATCATCACCTGAAAACATAATGGAGTTTTTCAAACATGAGACATAATTAAAATTCATCTTACATGTACCTTTTATCAGCTTCTGGAGAATGGAATACACCCAAATATTAGAGTGAAGTAAGGGATTCCGAAAACAAGGGATCCCGATGACTGAGGGGGGAGATCTAGTCAACAAGGTGGGGTGGGGGAGAAATCAAAGAAACAAGGGTGGGTGGTGTTGAAACAGCTCCCAGCATGATGGTGAAGGGAAAATTCCAGGATGATGGCTCAGGTCTGGAGGGCAAGCAGTCTAGAAAGGAGTGGTTCAGAAGTTTAAAGATGCCTCTAATACAATAAAAGTTGATAAAAGTACATTAAGTGTTCACTGAATTTACACTAATGCAGAGAACTGGAGGTAATTAGTGAAAGTATACAGAATACCAGTAACAACAAAAAGCACTACAAAATAGAAATCTAATTATAGTACACCACATGGCTAGCCTGTGAATAGTGTTTATACAACACTACTAAAGTAATAAAGAATATTTAACCTAACCAAAAATTATCACTTACAGTTTCTCAACCTTAATTCATTCCAGAAGGCTATTTGAGAAGTGATTTGTTCGAAAACCGAATCATTTTTTCCCCGTTAGAAATAATGTAAATTTAATAAATCTATTCCAGACCCCCAAATGATTCCATTTTAACTTTTCTTATATACATGTCTAATGTAGTTTAACTGATAAATACCTATTGATCCACCATATAGACTCGCAGTGGTTCTCAACTTTCCTAATGCCACGACCCTTTAATACAGTTCTTCATGTTGTGGTGACCCCCAACCATAAAATTATTTTCGTTGCTACTTCATAACTGTAATTTTGCTACTGTTATGAATCGTAATGTAAATATCTGATATGCAGGATGTATTTTCATTGTTCTCGACCCACAAGTTGAGAACCGCTGATATAGAGTATTATTATCTAGAGCTGGTTATCTAGAAGTACTGACAGATTTGTAAATCTCTACCTATACCCTTGCCTAAGTATAACTGTGGTTATGGAACAGAAAAGCTGAATAACCCCAATATTTGAATTAAACCCATGACCTTTTCTTTAATTTCTCTACCTAATCAAGTGAAATGTGCATCTTAAATAACAAGATCCATATCATCTCATGTGAAAGAGAACAGAAAAGTATTTTCCCTAGAAGAATCTTACTTGTGTATTTGGCGCAGCACGCATCTCCCGCTCTCGGTCTATAGGATGATTGCCTCGTCTGAGCATTGCAATATACTAACAATTCAGTTGTCAATACATACAGTTTTTCCTGATCTTCTAAAATATATAAAAACAATCTTTTGTGAAAAAATTTTCAATACTATTATTAAATATAGTATACAAAACAATGTTAAATCTAATAACCCCCAAAACCTCTGTGTGTATTAAAATATACATTTATTTTTAAAAAATAAATAAAACCCTATTGGTCATCTTGTGCTGAAGGGATGCAGTACTGGGAGGGGGCAAGAAGGAAGCCTGTGGAGACTAAGGTCTTGCTTGGGGTTGCTATAGGAGGGTGTTCACACTTATGAAAAACGATTAAGCTGTATTTTTACAATTGTTTGGTGTGCTTTGCAGTGAGTGTGTTATACAGGCACACCTGGTTCTATAGTGCTTCAGATAGTGTTTTTTACAAATTGAAGGTAAGACCCTCCACCAGCAAAGAGCTTACAACTTGCTAAAGGCTCAGATGACAGCACTTTTTTTAGCAATAAAGTATTTTTCAATTAAGAAATATACATTGTCTTTTTAGAAATAAAGCTATTGAATACTTAATAGACTACAGTAGAGTGTAAATATTTTTCTATTCATTGGGAAGCAAAATTCATGCGATTTGCTTTAGGGCGATATTTGCTTAATTGCAGTGGTCTGGAGTTGAACTGCATCATCTCTGAGGTATGCCTCCAGTTAATAAAAGAAATACTTCCAATTTGTCAGACTACGAGTATATGTTATCAGGATTGAATAATCCTAAACCCTTGCTTTCTAGTCTACAGATTAAGGATAATTATTTGTAATATTAGAGATAAATTTAAGCAGTTATTGGTATTATCACAATTCTAGGTCTGACAATTTGAAACAAAGGTTTATTTTCTTCAGCCTTTAAATACCTGCAAATTATTTTGAATAGCCACCACCCAACTTGCACTAACTCACATTCTACACTACAAGGATACACTCAAACAACACTGACAAGAAGCCTTAATTGTAAACTTCCATGAAACAAAAAAGGAAAATTAAAAATACTTATACGCTACTCTTCTTCATGATTAGGTCCAGTTTAAACCGTTCTCTAAGTTTCTAAAGATATACTAACCCTATGATTATAAATAGAATACAAAGTACTCTTTGAATATAAAAAGTTTTGTTTCAAATTCTCTTAAATGGCCCTGGCCGGTGTGGTTCAGTGGTTAGAGTGTCAGCCTGCTGACCAAAGGGTCACAGGTTTGATTACCTCGGTTGCAGGTTCAATCCTGGGCCCCAGTTGGGGGACAAGCAGGAGGCAACCAATTGATGTGTCTCTCTCACACAATGTTTCTGTTTCTCTCTCTTCTACTCTAAAAAAATCAATGGAAAAAATATCCTCGGATGAGGTGATTACCTCGGTTGCAGGTTCAATCCTGGACCCCAGTTGGGGCACGAGCAGGAGGCAACTAATCGATGTGTCTCTCTCACATCAATGTTTCTGTTTCTCTCTCTTCCACTCTAAAAAAATCAATGGAAAAAATATCCTCGGGTGAGAATTAAAAAAAAAAATTCTCTTACACGGCTGTTGAAGATTAACTTGGTAAATACAACTGAACACAATGCATTTAAACAAGAAGTTATACAGTAATCAAGACATTGTTTTGTTATAAAAAGCTATAGATTATTAAGACTAGGTTGAACAGGTGCTGAATGCAGGGCATTCTATTTATGTCCACACTGGTGTTTTTATTCGTGAATCTGCCTGAAGTGCTAATAAGATCAATTCTTCCGTAAAACCTTGAGACAAAGTTGTTACCCTCCTCCTTCTCCCCATTCCCAAATGACTTCAGATAAGCACTTTCATTTTACAGTTAAAAAGGTTAGCATAAATGGGTCTCAAATTTTAATTTCTTACCCGGCATGTCATTTGGCAGAGCATAAAATAAGTTTGGGTTTATGATTTCTAATATGCTGGCTTGTAAAGTTTTATCAACTGGCAATTCTATTGTCCTCCACTGCTGAGCTAAAGAGATGGCTGAAAACATACCAAACAAAGGTCTCCATGAAACAGGTCCAATTCAGTATTCTTTCCTAGTAATGTGTTTATTCACTCAGTTTTTTCCCATCAACATTCCCAAATTCCCAAAATAATATCTGTATTTTTACAAAACAATCTACTCAATTTGAGGGATTTTGTGGGTGTTAGAAAAAAAATTTAAAAATCCAATCTGTAATGAGAATCTTTGAACCACTGCACTCCTGTAGTATTGTGTTTCTGTAATACATTTCCATTTCTGTAGTATATTTAGTACCATTCTTAAAATGTATTCAAACATTAAGGGATACACAAATGTATGATGCAAGTTTTCCTGATAAGTAACTACATTAAAAATGAGTACAGTGTTGGTTGAATAAAACCATCATGTTTCAATAAATTAATATTAAATTAACTTCAACTAGAGGCCCAATGCATGAAATTCATGCAAGAGTAGGCCTTCCTTCCCCCGGCTGCCAGCATGGCTTCCCTCGTAGCCCGGCTTCATCTGGAAGGTCATCCAGAAGGACATCTGATAGCCCGGCTTCGTCTGGAAGGTCATCTAGAAGGACGTCCAGAAGGACATCTGGTCTAATAAGCATATTATGCTTTTATTATTATAGATAGCCTATTATTAATCTATCTCCACAAAGCATATTTCTACAGGAAAACTGTATCCTTCAGAATAGAAAATTTTTCACAGCCTTTGAAAACAAAGGATAACACAAATTTAAATAACAAACAAATGGCTTAAAAATGTTACCTTGATGCCCTGGGGTTTCAATCTGAAGATCATGCTTATTGACAGGTCTGTTTGTTGTAAAGTCTTTTTGTGGTGAACTGGCTTTTACAACCAGATGTTCCTCAATGAGAATATCACTAATTATTCTGGGATAACAAGTGGAGAGATCGGTGAGCTCAAGTCCCACTCCATCTTCAGAGATTTCAACCACTCGGGCTTGGAGTTTTATCCCTGCAACGCACATCTGAAATTTTGCTATGGCTTCCTTAGTCCAGTGTTTGTTTCTAGGCTGTATATCTGGCAAATATATGCAGAACAGCATTAAGAAGAATTCTGTGCCCATGCTGTATTTTTTTCTTTATTAAGGTATTACATGTGTGTTCTTATCCCCCATTGCACCCCAGCCCCCCATCTATGCTTCCAGACAGACCACTGTTACCATTTTGGTATCTAACCTTCCACAGTTTTCAGGGAAATACACACATGAATGTATATACTCATATTTCTTTTTTAAATAAATTTTTTATAATAATAATAGCTATTATGGGTATAACAGTGCCCAGGCACTGTTAAGTGCTTTTTATACTTTTATCTCTTTGAGGAAGGTACTGTTACTGTGCATGGGAGGAAATGAGAGCAGAGTTTAAACAGTTTGTTTGAGGTCTCACGGCTGGGTAGGGAGCAGAGCTGGTCCTAGAGTCCGTCCTCCTAGTGATAATGCTATGCTGCATCTCCTTGTAACTGTTTTCTTCACTTAAATCATGAACAATTCTTCTATCAATGACATATTTAACCTCCTTTTAATGACTATGTAATAACAAACAGTAAAATAGGACCTCTGAGTGCCAGGCCCTGTTCTGAACATTCCTTTAATCCTCACAACAACCCCATGAACCAGACACTACCATTACCCACTGTATGGAGCATCATTTAACCCATCTTCTCTTATTATTTAGGTTGATTTGCTTTTATTAACAGCAGTGGAATGAGTTTCCTTGTAGGTGGACTTTGTAAAATTCCAGGATTAGTTCTTTGGGATAAATTATTGGAAGCAAAATACCTTCATGAGAAGACATCCATTTTGCCACCCATCACAGTACAGAAAAGCAGCTGCTTCCCTACTCTGACATCGACAGACAGTCTGGCCAGTATCTTTAAAAATACATTTTGAAATTTTATGTTATAAAGTAAGATTTTCTAACTTACACAAATATTAAAATTATAGATATTAATACTTAGATGTTTATGCACTCTAAGTATTAGAAGACAGTAGAGAAAATTTCTTATTCTACATCATACCTACTAACCAACACTGTATCCCTTGAAATGGAAGTGTTAAAAATTCAGAAGGGATCATTTGGAGCTCATCTGCAGTAACTTCTCCAATGTTTCCATAATCCACAAAATGTACTTTAATGTTTCCATTTGGTACAATTTCCTTGACTAAAGCACGATACCAATTGCCATCACCTAGATTTAAGATAAAGTTTATAACATGGAAGTTGTATCATGAAAAAGACATCATTTGTCTAGCAACTAATAAACCTGCTCTCTTCCACAGATGATGCCTTTAGCTTTCATTCACAGATTCCTACAAGAATACTCAAAATCAATTTTTAGAATACCTCCAAAATTTTTACAGCACCACACTTTTACATCTGATATAAGTTAAAGATTTCATTCATCACCTATCCTTAAATTATCAGAATGTAAAGGTAAATGTAAGCATGTCTGTCAATCTGGAAGACTTAAAATACTCTCACTACTACTGACAGATTGTTTTAATTGTCACTTGGTATAACAATATAAAAAGTAAATAGAAAAAGTCTTGCAATGAAATTAAGATATCTCATTAAATTTAACTTCAAAATAAGTAAGCACAGGGTGACCAGAAAAAAAAACAATAAATCTACAGTGGACAGGTTTTCCATTATCTAATAAAATAAATATTTTAGTATTATCAGAAATTTTGGAAAGAGAAGCATTTAACCAAGTTTAAGTATGAAAGTATCATTTGAAAGCTCCTCGTCAAAGAGAGAAGAAAAAACATCTTAAGCATTCACTTAATGTCAAGTGTGAAAAATATTTGCTTAAACATCAGAAAGAAAATATACATCAAAAATAAGGGTTGATGAAACCCATATAATTTTATTAAACAATGTCACCCCAATACATTCAATAAAAATTTAAATAAAAAAAAAGGGGTTGAATGTCAAAAACAAAAGGTTCTGGTAAAGTCAAGATTGTACCAACTGCAACTTACCTGAAAAAAAAGCACAACAAGGTTGCCCTATTTCTGCCTTAAAGTCATTAGACAACTTCTGCTGGCAAAGTTCTGCTAGTGATTTGTTCAAATCATTGAGTTTCTTTAAAGCTGAAAATACAATACACATGCAGCATTTAATATTTTTTTAAAAATGCAGAATATAGATTTTTCTTTAAAGCTAAAAAATGTTTTAATCATATAATCTCAGGTATATCCCCAAACAACTATTAAGTACACCAAATGCTTTTCCCTTTTCATTAAAAACTGGGCATATTTGCCAGTCAATGATTCTCTCTCATCATTGATGTTTCTCTCTCTCTCTCTCCCTCTTCTCTGATATCAATAAAAATATATATAGGGTGTCCCAAAATTCACGCAAGATTTGAATTTTGCGTGAGCATTAACAACAACAAAAAATAAAAGCCTAATTTTACTTGGTTTATTGAATCAGATTCTAATATCTGTTGCCCTTTGATTTCAATCCCTTCAATTTGATAAGCATTACCAAGTACCAATTATGGCCCAGGAGCAGGGACAATGAAGACCACAGCAAAGCCGTGGAGGCCATTTACCCGATGTGCTATTCCATACATAACCCTATACTGTATACTTTATGAATCAATAAAAAATTTACAATTTTTAATTATAAACCTGTGTTTTCTATCAAAATTACTTCCTGTGTGAATTTTGGGACACCCTATATATTAAAAAAAATAACAACTGGGCAAATTTTAAGTCATTATTTAGTTAATCTTCCCGGTAAACCCTATGCCAACGATTTACTGAGCACAGTGACAAGACGAGGGCATTGTTATCAGTATACAGCAACAAGATGTTCGCTACAAAGGAAGCTCAGTGAGGGGTGCTCAGGAACTCTCTGTACCATTTTGTAGCTTTTCTGTAAATCTCAATTATTCTACAATAGAAAGTGTATTAGAAAAAGAAGAGAGAAAACACTATGTGAACTGATATCCAAGATAGAATGAGAGAAGCAAACTGCAAAAATAATATACAGACAGTACTTTATCATTTGTGCCTACATAAAAGGAATATGTACACTTACATAAGCAAATGTACAGAGTATGTACTTCTGAAAAGGTATTCAGAAAATTGAGCCCTAGACAGTTTGGCTCAGTAGATAGGGCATCAGTCTGCGGACCAAAGGGTCCCGGGTTTGATTTCGGTCAAAGGCAGGTACCTTGGTTGCAGGCTCCTCCTGGCCCAGGCCCTGGATGGAGCTTGTGCAGGAGGCAACCAATAGGTAGGTGTGCTTTCTCTCACCTGATGTTTCTCTCAGTCTTTCCTTCTCTCTTCCACTCTCCCTAAAAATCAATGGAGAAATATCCTCGGCCAGGATTAACAACAACAACAAAATTCAGAAGAGGAAATAGAAAACTTACTTTTCACTACATATTTTTAAAAAATGATTTTAGAGAGAGAAAGGGAGAGAGGGAGGGAGAGAGAAAGCCCCTGATTAACAAGGCACTTATTTATGCATGCACTGATTCAGTGCTCTAACCGACTGAGCTACCTGCCAGGGCTCCACTAATACTCTTTTGTAACTTTTGGCGACTGCTGAACTAGAACACTTAAATTGACAACTATCATATTCACTTTCAGCCTTCATTGACCCAAGCTGAAAATATACATACCTTTAAGACAGCGGTCACCAACCGGTGGTCCATGGACCACTGGTGGTCCATGAGGTCCATAAGGTTGGCGACCGCTGCTCTAAGATATAGCTAGTAAGTTCATTCCTAGGAATATAATCAATGGAAACGCATGCACATGTGCACTAAATTTGAGAATATTCATAGCAACATTATTTTATAGCTCAAAACTAGAAACAGCCCAACATCCAACAGTAGAAATAATAAACTGCAGTATATTCATACAGTAGAACACTATGCAGCAACAAAAAAGCAAGCCACAGTTACATGTAAAAATGATGGCCAGTTTTAAAAAACAATGTAAAGAAAACCAACACTAAAGAGTGCATATTGTATCATTCCATTTATATCAAGTTCAAAACCAGAAAAAAAAAATCTATGCTAGTAGAAGGCAGGCTAGTATTTACTCTTGAAAGAGAGAAGTGGTAGTGATAGGAAGACATGAAGGAAACTTCTGGGTTACTGGCAATACTTTATTACTTGGCCTAGATGTTGCTTATACAAGTGTTTTGACTTTGTGATAACTTATGTCACACTCTTATTTG
>NW_005366873.1:1587075-1610925 GCF_000412655.1 Myotis brandtii
AGTATTTCAATGAAACCAACAATTAAATTTAATTTTCAAAACTGAATTTAGGAGACATTTTGTGAAATCTAAACTGGTTTAAATATAAGGAGAGATGTTGGAAATAGAAATAAGGGCTTAAAATTGAAATAAAAGGCAACTACGTTTAACCATATCTTTCTTGGAGGTACAAATACCCACTTGGCCCTTCTTGGAAAGAGTACTTTTATCACTCAGTAAACTCATCTTGAGTTCTTATCTACACCAATGTATCTGTGAAAAAATATAAATGAGTCAACTTACCGTCCTCTTTAAGCACATGACAATAAAATTCTCCAGGACTATGTATCACACAGACCACAACATCTACTGTTTGGTCAACAGTAAGGGCAACCCATGTCCATGCCAATGGATTTAGTTTTGCTTCTACACCCAAGGGAGCTGTGAAAATAAATGAACATTTAAAAAAACCAAATGGTCCGAGAAATCTGCTTTGGAAGAACTGAATTTTCAATGATTCTCTTAGTGAATTCATAGGAAAGTTGACAGTATTACAATCAACCATTACTACCCTCAGTACATTTCACATTTCAAATTCATTCACATTTCTGACTGACCTTCAGCGGCCAGTGACCCATAAAACTTTCAACAAATATTCAGTTCCCAAACAACTCTTACATGTATTTAGACCAATGATTGATTTAAAAGACAACAAGTACTCAACATAATTCTTTAATATTTATTGTATTGATTTTAGAGAGAGAAAGGAAGAGGGATAGAGTGCTAGAAACATCGATGAGAAACAACAATTGTCTGCCTCCCTGCACAACTCCTGGGGATCGAGCCTGCAACCCAGGCATGTGCCCTGACCAGGAATCCAACTGGTGACCTCTTAGTTCATGGTTACACGCTCTGCCACTGAGCCACACCGGCCGGGCAACATAATTCTTTTTGAACATATGAAAACCTACATATTCACGAAACCATCTGAACTCCAGCCTGAACATTGTCTGACTGACATTTTACTTACCATTAGCTTCTTTCATGAGCTTCTCTGTCACTATCCCCTTTTCCCGGGCAGCAAAGCCTGCATCTATGAGAACTTCAGTAACACTGATGTGAGGTGTCATGGATTTATCAATAAGCTCCACCAGGGAACTGTTCTCCAACTTGTCCACCACTTTCACCGTGATCATTGTGTTCTGTACAGTCTTTTTCATCAGACAAATAGCTTCTGGAGTCCAAATTCCTAATGATGGCTTTACTCCTAACAAAGAATTTTTTTTAAAGGATGTTGAAGTATTTCTTACAGCAAGCACTTAGAAATTCAGCTTCAAATTTCCACAAAGATGCACTTAAGTAATCTGTGACAAACATTGGAACCAAAAAGTTCCATCTGAGCAGAAAGATTTTCTAAACATGCAAATGAAGGCAAAATTACAAAGAAAACGCCTGTAAAACCTTCTACAGTTCTATGTAAAAAAACAACACATAATTCCACTGATATGAAATGTCCAGAAAAGCAAATCTGTAAAGACAGAAAGCAGATTCCTGGTTGCCTGGGGAGCAAGGATTAACTATAAACGGGCACAAGAGATCTCATTTGGGTGATGGAAATGTTCTGAAGCAGGGATACAGTGATAATTATACAACTTGGTAAATTTACTAAAAATCACTGAGTTGTATACCTAAAATAGTGAATTTTGTGGTATATGTAAATTATGTCTTAATAAGGTTGCTACGAAAATCATAAACAAAAGTATGAGCAATCCAGGAAAAAACACTGGTCCCATATATGAAGCATTTACGGAAACCCCAACATAGTGCTTAGTTCATCTATATATATAAAAGCCTAAGCGACCGAATGACCAGTTGGCCAGTCGCTTTGATACGCACTGACCACCAGGGGGCAGACGCTCAGCTGACTGACCCATCCCGGTGGACCACCAGCCCGGCGGCAGACACTCCCTCCCTCTGTAGTCCTGCAGGTCCAATCTCCAGAGAACGGGCCAGGCACCGATGGACTGGCCCTGCCAGCACAATCCTGACAGTGCCACTGCTGGCCTCCTGGAAGTTGGCCTCGGGCACTGTGGCCACTTCCCCTCCCTAGATGCTCCACAAGGAAGAAACGATATAAAAGCAGCCACCAGGTGGCTACCAACAACTGGTGGCAGCAGACGGATCCGGATCCCAAGTCGGCAAGAGCATCCCACTGCCTGCCCAGAGGGCCCATCACGTTCCGGACCCTCCCCCATCCCCCTCGGGATGGGCGCCAGACACAGAGCTCATGGTTGGCAAGCGCCACTTTGGTGGCACAAGCCTCTCCCAATGGGGACTGACTGGGCGCAGCAGGGCCGGGATGAGCGGGAGCGGCAGGCAGGAGTGGCAGGCGGTGTTGGACTGCCGGTTTGGGCCCAATCCCCACAGGCCACCCCAAGGGACCCCACCCATGCACGAATTCGTGCACCGGGCCTCTAGTAAAATATAAAAGCCATGTAACCTACAAAAAAATAGCCTCACTGGTAATGAATTTAGCTCACCAAAATTGGCCAAGATGAACTAACACAGAAATACCTATTTGGTGCACCCAGGTATGAAGGCAATGACTACCTCTGCATTTCGGACAGATGGGTACACTAGTTTAACGCCTTCTGGAGAACCACCACAAACAGGAAAAGAAGCACACCCACCAACACCTCCTAAGGACCTGTTAGCAATATACCTACACCTTGCAACCCATCTTAAGTAAATGATCTCGGACAGGTTGTAAAATATAGTTAAGTAGCATTCTTATAATTGGTTATTAGTTAAATTAGGGTACATATACATGAAGGTGTAGAAGCCAATTATTGACGTGAAAAGAAGCCCTCTGGGACAGATTACATACATAGCAATTTCTAAGCACATACCTGTAATGTTCTTATTGCTTTTATAAGTGGGTTTCACTCTACTTTATGTAGTTAATAGACTTCTATGATATTAATAATGCAGGCTCCATAAATAGCAAAGAACATTCAATTTCATAACCACAGGTACATTAAGTTTTGTTTTATTACAGATAGTGCTTCCTAAGTGTTCTATTAAGGATTATTTTTCCACTAAATAAGTTATGCCTAAACATGTTCCTTTATCTTATCAGTAGTTTAATTTCAATTCTAATACTCCTACTTGAGGTTTTAATCATTTAAAAATATGGGGACCATAAAAATTTCATACCTGCCAGCACACACTTTATTGCTTGCATTGGCAATTCCAACAACTTCGGAGTTATGGGGCACAGTCTTTTCAAACTCAGGATTTCAAAGTTTCCATAATCTACATATCCGACCAGCACAGAGTCTTCAGAGGCGTAAGCCAAGACAGAGGCACGGTACCACTGATCATCCTCTGAAAAAAGGAGACTCAGTCTCAAGTGATTTTCCAACGTAGATGTAAACAAAAACTTTTCCTCCCAAATTTAGAAATGGTCACTTGTAAATTTTAATATTGAGCTTTATTGAACAATGAGTGCTTGCTATCTTTGCTTAACAGAAGCCTTCAACTACTCAGTATCACCTTTCTTCTTACCTTACTAGACTACTCATGCAGTTTGCTGTTGGGACTTATGTCCACCCATGCCTTGTCTCCCCAGCAGACAGTTAGCTCATTAGGACAAAGAACATGTTGGTCATGTGGATCCACAAGGTCTTGATCAATACATGGACCACTGGCTTAGGCATCAAGCAGGGCTAATTTTAGAATACCTGGCGGTATGAGTCAACCAGACTCCATTAACCGAGCAATCATTTTCCTAGAGGCCTGCTTGGTCCTCCTGCTCTGTGAGGTCACTGGCTCTCTCTTCACCCGAGAATAATGAAATGCAGTTATCAAAGACCAGACCTGTGCAGCTGGAGAGGCTGTGCTGTGACAGCTCTGCACTCCCAGGCCCTCTTGCTTTTCCAAAGAAAACTGGAGAATTCATGACCCTGGGAGGTTCCACATTCGCATTCTGATGTAAACAGAATGATCTGCACCAGTCTCCCAAAACTGCAGGGCTGATAATTTGATTTAGTTTAACTGGACATATTTGGTGTACTTTAATGCTCAAGTTTCAAATAGGGCCATCCAGTGCAAACTGTAAATTCTCTCTCACCTGCATTTTACTTAAGTAAAAAAAAATTTTTTTTTATTGCTAAAAGTATTACAAAGGGTATTACATATGTGTCCTTAAGTAAAAAATTTAACCACACTCTCTTTCCTTACCCGAGAACTGAGCACAGCAAATGTCACCAATGGTTGGGTAAAAATCCGAGCGTGGAGACACTTGAACACAGTACTCGTTAAGGGACGCCTGCAGTTCAGCGAGCTTATCTGTAAACACAGATCACATCTTAAGCAAAAGAAATACAACTCTACACATTAACTTCACTTTTGCCTGCTGAATCTCTTGAAGTTATCTTGAGAGCCAAGCTGAGAAAGATGACTTACGTCCACTTTGTAGTTTTTGACAAAAAAAGTCTTCTGGCGTCTGAATGTGGGAAACCACACCACAGAACTCATCACCTACGTTCAAAGTTAACACTTTTGGGATTAAGTCTCTTCTGTCTACAACAATTTTGTTTTCAGCTGTCATTTTCCCAACATCTTCAGGCTCACCTGATTAGAAAACAGAAAAGTCTTTTTGGTTTCACTAATCAAAATTTTCAGTTTTTCAGGTCTAATCACGCTTTCCACACCTCTAGACCTTAATACGTGCTGATCACAGACCCACCCCTCAAAGTACCCCCAATCCTCCAGCAGCCTGATAATTTCCTGCCAAGTCTGGACCAGGTGCCTCTCCCAGGTGCTCCCACTGCACCTGCACTTCCACATTCACGCTGTTGTATAATCGCCTGTGTCTCTTCTGCACACCTCCACGGTGCAGGAGTAAAGCTGGTGTTGCTCTGAGGGTTCCCGGTCCTTCCACTTGACCCCTCTGCAGCATCTGCTGTTACTGATAACTGCCTCCTAGAAACCATTATCCCCCTGCTGCTCTGGCAACATTTCCCCATGCTCTTCCCACCTTCCCAGCACAGCTCCTCACTTACATTGTAGGCCCTTCCCTATTTTTCCTCACTCCACACTATCCTAAGACATCACCAACCCTTCTGATTTCAACCATGACTACTATTAGACCAGGAAGTGTTTGGTTTTTCTCCTCTAGATGGCAAAGAACTACTGAAAGCTTTTCAGCAGAGTTATCACACCAAGACTTGTGTTTTAGGGATATCATACAGGCAGTAGTGTAAGAATACGGACCAGAAACAAAAAGATAAAATAAAAAAGGTTTTGAAATCATCTCGAATGTTAAGAATTCCTGAACTAAAAAAAGTGGTAATAGAAAAAGGAAGAAAAAAAAACATACAAAGAACACTTAGGAAGAAAAATCAATAAAGACTCGGCTACCAATCAGAGCAAAAGATGGGAGGTGAAGGAGAAGGTAGACTTAAGGATGAGTTAAATTTGTTTATGTGACAAGATGCATCTAATCATGGCACCATTAATCTGGAGATCACCTCTGGATGAATGAGCAGAGACAAGGGAGTGTGTCTTAATCTACAGTACAGTCATGCACTTCTTACCGACACTTCAGTCAACTACAGACCACATATATAACAGAGGTCCCAACATAAGATTACAATAGGAAGTTGAAAATTCCTATCACCTAGCGATGTTGTAACATAGCGTAATGCATTACTCATGAGTTTATGGTGCTGCTACTGGAAACAAACCTTCTGAGTTGCCAGTAGAGCACATACTATTACAGTAGCAGGCTATACCACCTAGGTTTGTGTAAGTATACTGTATGATGTTTGCACAATGACCAAATCACCTAATGACACATTTCTCAGAACATATCCCTGTTGTTATGTGGTATATGACTGAATTGGTAAAGGAAAAGTACAGGAAAAAGCACAATACAAGAAACACATAAGACTAGGCAATGAGAAAATAAAATGCTCATAGCAAAACTTCTTGTAGACTAGACAAAAACTACACACACGTAAACAAAAAGTAAAAATGTAAAGAGAAACACCATCCTACTAGAACAGAATGGTTTAGCACTGTTTATTATTGCTGGAATACCCAAATAAGGAAGAAAAGCAAATTGAACTAAGGAAATGTTAGCTAAAATACCTCAACCCAAAGTGTTATTATATTTAGATGTTTGTAATCTCTGATAATTATCATGTCAAGGATTAATCTGAAAGACAGGGAAGAAAACTAGGCAGGGGACACTGAGATTAGAAATAATATATTACTAAATAAAAACTATCATCTTTCATGTATAAAGTTTATAGAAGGGCTAGCATTTCAATGAACCTGAAACTGTGACATTTGTGCTTTTATGTTTAGTAGAAGTCACTATACTGTTCATTGTTAATGTGTATACTCACTTTGAACTGCACTTTGCTTCTTAAAATTTTGTCCCTTAGGTATCAAGCCATATCCCATTTCTACAAGCACATCGACTAAGAGTTTTCCTAAGTGATTAAGAAAACAGATCTACAGTGAGCTAAATACTAAATATTAAGGCAAAGCATAAATAGAAAACATGAGTCACAATTACATGATTTAGAGATTATAGCTATTAATACACATTGGCATATTTCTTACTAGTTCAGTTCCTTTGTGCAAAGTATGTTTTAGTAAGGCTCAGCTTTAAAATTCCCTTCATCACTTGACAGAAAATTTAATGAAAATTTCATTTCAAAATTCTGATTAACATTTAGTACCACCTTACTGGCATGCTTAGAAAGACCACTGTTTATGGGGGGAAATGAATTTAAGACACAAGACTTCTCAGACACAAAGTATGACTGAAACAAGGCTTAGCCAGCACTTCAAGTTCTCTGAAATAATATCCAAAAGCTGAAGTCATAATATGAAACATACATACCAATGAAACAAAACATAGATTTTATACTTAATTTCACAACAGGATTAACTGCATTTTCTACCAAGTCACCAACCGATGCTGAGCCTCTAAAAGTAGAGGAGTAACAGGGTAGAAACTGAGGCAATTTTAAGCACACTGTAGGAAGTCACTTTTCAAACAGATATAAGCCAGAATGAAAGAACAGGATTCCAAAGTGTTTTTCATTTCCACAACCTGAACACTATGTACTTACAGTCTCAATACTAACAAAATACAGTTCTGTGAAGGTTGTTCAAAGAAAAAGTAATGATGATAAAAATGAATGCATTCGTAAGAGAAATTTCTGAATTTCTCAATAAAGGAGAACTCAGAAGTAGATATTATCATGGTTATATTGAAAGGACAATATCATCACCCCCAGACTGTCTACATCTACCCTTTAATCCACTCAGTTCTGTGGATTCGTGCCATGACTCTGACACACTGCCGACTGCAAGAGCAGAGCCAAGGACAGGTCTTCATTCACAGTCTGAATGCCCCCAGAGCAGAGCTTACTTGGCCTCACTTCATGTTTCTCTTTCTTCTCTGAGGATTAGGTGGAGACTAAACAACGTATTAAACACCTCATTTACAAAGAAAGATTCAGGTCTTACCTGAACTTGGTAGCATAACATCCACAGCAAAGGTAACCATGTCCTCTTTCAAGATGTTGACAATCTTTACCGAGCAGAACTGCTCCATTAACAGTGATTTAATAGTTTTGATACAATCATTGCTCCAATTCCCCTCTGCTGGGATAACATCAGCCACAAAGCACTTTATGGCCTGAAAGATTTTGTGCAAGTTACTAAAAAAAAAATCAGTATTTGAAAATGATTTTCTCTAGTTAAGTATGTGAAGGCTTAAAAAGATGTGCTTTCATGCATAAAATTTTTCAAAAATCTTTGAGTACAAACCACATAAACAATTTTATGTGTAATTATTTTTCTCTTTGGGTACCCTATTCACAGTGCTTTGACTTTTGGGACTTAAAGCTTGAGAAGTTGAGGAAAGAATAATTATACCTCAATTACATATCAATTCAAGTCACTTTCAAATAGTGTAATAAGTATAAAAATGATTATTGTTAAAGAGCAGATTGATAATGCCTAAAAATGCTAACAGTTTTTCACCCAAGGTAGTACTTAGCCAAGAAAACCAATGAATGTTTACCTCGGTAGAAAAAGATGTGCCAACAGGCACTCACGGTAGAACAGAACAAGCAAATAGTGTATCTATCAAAACATTAAAAACAGCTCCTTTGGGCCACTATTAGGAATTTAGAAAGCAGAAGAGACTCACACAAGGAGGAAACAAGTCAATGTGTCTGTTTAGTTGCTGAATTCTGTTTAATGGAATTATTTCTTCATTTCCATAATCAATATATAAGACCTGTGCCTTCTTCTGTAGCATATCAACGTCTTGTATTATTACTCTATTCCAGGTCTGAAATGAAATAAAATGGTACTCTACTTCAAAAAAGCATTTCATGATCTTTTTTTTTTAATGTATTATTGACAGCATTACAGAAGTCCCCCATTTTCCTCTCCTTTGCCCCCTCCACCCAGTCCCTAACCCACCCAGGTCTTCCCCATACTATTGTCTGTGTCCATGGGCTATGCCTATATACATATACTAGAGGCCAGGTGCACGGAATTCGTGCACAGGTAGGGTCCCTAGTCCTGGCCAGTGATCAGGGCCGATTAGGGCCTCTGGCTGCCAACCGGGGCCTTCCTTTGTTCCGTGCTGCCCCCTGGTGGTCAGTGCACATCATAGCGAGCGATTGATCTCCTGGTCTCCCAGTGGAACTCCAGAGGGGACACTTTGCATATTAGCCATTTACACACACACACACACACACACATATATCTATATCTATATTTATATCTATCTATCTATCTATCTATCTCTCTCTCTCTATATATATATATAGATGATCTTTGGTTAACCTCTTTCTGTCTCCTCCATCTCCCTCCCCTATGAGATCTGTCAGTCTGTTCCATGCATCTGGGCCTATTTTATTCATCAGTTTATTTTGTTCATTAGATTCTACATATAAGTGAGATCATGTGATAGTTTGTCTTTCCCTAGTTGGCTTATTTTGCTTGGCATAATAAATCTTCAGGTCCATCCATGCTGTCATAATAGAAGCTTCTTTTTTACAGCCATATAGCATTCCATGGTATAAATGTGCCACAGCTTTTTTATCCACTCATCTACTGATGGGCACTTGGGCTACTTCCAGATCTTAGCTATCCTGTATAATAAAAGCCTAATATGCAAATTGACCGAATGACAAAACGACAGGTCACTATGATGCACACTGACCACCAGGGGGCAGATGCTCAACGCAGGAGCTGCCCCCAGCTCGCAGACCCGGGCGGCAGGGCTGGTGAGCAGGCAGCCCCAGGCCAGCCAAGGTAATGTCTGCGGGGGCTCCCCGATCACCCCGCCAGTCACCCCGCAAATCGGCCCTGATCGCCGGCCAGGCCTAGGGACCCTACCTGTGCACAAATTAAGTGTACTGGGCCTCTAGTTGTAAATAACGCTGCTATGAACATAAGGGTGACTATATTCTTTCTGATTGGTGTTTTGGGGTTCTTAGGATATATTCCCAGAAGTGGGATTGCTGGGTCATATGGCAATTCCATATTTAATTTTTTGAGGAAACTCCATACAATTTTTCATAATGGCTGTACCAGTTTTCATTCCTACCAGCAGTGTACCAGGGTTCCCTTTTCTCCACATCCTCGCCAGCATTTGTTTGTTAATTTATTGAGGGTAACCATTATGGCAGGTATGAGGTAACACCTTATTGTAGTTTTAATTTGCGTTTCTCTGATGAATAGTGACATTGAGCATATTTCCATATGTCTACTGGCCATCTGTATGTCCTCTTTGGAAAAGTGTCTAGTAGCATTTCACAATCTTAGGTTGAAAAATTCTCAAACACTCTATAGAACATGCAAAGGAAAGGCTAACTGTTCTATTCCTGGGCACTCAATTAACAAGTTAACATAATTTTCTAGTAATCTTGCCCAAAATTGTTTAAGTAGGCCACTGTGCTATACACAAATATTGTCAAGCTATTCTCGCCCAGTCGACTCTATGACACCCTGGTGCCTCAGCTACACAAATAAACACAAGCTCTAAGGCTAGCAATGAGCCTGGAAGCAGCACTGGAGAGGCCTTGCGCAGGGAGCAAGCAACTGAACAGAGCCTGGAAGACTGACGGAGGAAGAAAAACAGAAGTCGGACCAGTCTCGCTTTTAAGCCACCTAATGCATCATTAAAAGCTCTGGTGTCAAGTTGATACAACCAAAGTAAATTAAAACATCTTATTAAATAATTCATTTCAAGAGAGGTTACCTGGTCAACAGTGTACTTGGCAACACAAACTTCCCCTTTAACTGGAATATAATCCTCCTCATGCACTGTATTTGCGTATGTTTCCTTTAGGCTCGCAGAAAGTTGGTTCATGTATTCTAAAACTTCTGCAGAATATAACTGCACATAAAAGTCACTTGGGTCTTTGAATTCAGTAACTGTACCCTTTCAAAGATAGGAAAGATGTAAAAATTCACTGCAACACAAGCAAATGTGCATTTCTTAAAGCTTTTACTAAGATACAATAAGCATCAAAGATAGTTGTTGCAATCTATCAATTTCATCAGATTAAATTTTGTAGCTACCATGAATTCAAAATAGAAAACAGGGAAATAAAACCCATAGTTCTTTGGATTTCTGTCCACAAAGATTAAACAACAAATACCTTAATTTCCATGGTTTTCATGAGTTGTAGACTTCTCAAATCAGAAAACATTATTTTATCAGCAGAAATGGCTATTTCTTTAGTAACTCCAAATGGACAGTCACTCTGGTTTGAAAAAAAACACATAAGTGGGTTACATACAAGCACATATTTCAATGATATTGTGGCTACTATTTGCTGGAATCAAGGTCAAAATAGCTGACGAGGCTAGAGAACGTCTGAGTGCAGGGAATGCAAAGAAGGGACTCCCCTCACTAGTCTAAGTGGTTTGACACAGACACGGCCATCGCAAGCCCTTTGCAGAAAAAGGCTGGTCATAAACCATTTTCAGTGAGCCCCAACGGTCACCACACCAATCGCTAGGGTGTGCACATTTATTCAGCAGGAGGCTTCTGTTCTTAAACCAACACTAGTGAAATGCAGAAATGAGTCTACATCATACCTCATTTTTCACTTCCATGTTCTTTATTTCATAAGATGATTTATTGTCTTCAAGTTTGTGGAAACTGAAATAAAGCAATTAATTATAATACTTATAATACAGACCTAATTAAGAGTAAGGACCACAATTATGTTAAATTCTCAATCAACAAAATCCAAAAAGAGCAAACAGCTTCTTCCAGACAGAATCACAGTACAGTAACAACCTCCTAAGCAATGGTTTGCCCTGTGCACAGGAGTGCTTCTTCCCAAAGCCGCCTAGTGAAAGGAAGATAGCCACAATCTACAAACCTCAGTTTTCTTATCTGTGAAATGGAGATCATCCCTACATCAAACAGTTTTGAGGATGAAATGAGGTTATATATGTGAAACTATTTTGTAAACTGGTAAATAGCACACAAGATTATTGGTGTATTTCAAAACTGCAATCCACGAAGCACTGTGAGAGTTCCACCTTATTAGAGCTTAGTAAAGGATACATAATTCAAAGAGCTTTCTAAGCTCTAGTCATTAAAAAACAAACAACAAAGTCACTTAAGGTTTTAAATCTTAATGTGTCCAACCTAATATATTCATGAAAACTCTTAAGTTTGTAAAGTTGTTCACTTCAGATTTGCACACTTTATGTTACACCTCAATAAATAGGAATAAAGTAACAGCATCTACATTATGGGCTGCTTACCTGATTTGATCCTTATACTATCAGGAAAAAATGTTGAAATATTCTCTAATGAATAAAAACACACACTTACTTTTGCTGCACAGGTTTGCACACGATGCTGTGTGCTGACCAGTCTCTTCTCTGGCATGCTATGGAGCAATAGTATGTCTGCTTGCACTGTGAACACCTCTGCGACCCTACAGAAAACAGCCCATAACATTTCATTCCAAATACTTGTTGCCCAGAGCAAAACAATTTCAAAGACCAGACATATCAAACACCATTCTATTAATCACATTAAGATTATTTGAAGAGGCTACTGATGTTTATAATTTGGTGTCAAGATTAAACTTTCCAAGCTCTCTCCAAATGCAGAGGAAGGAGAGGAAAGACTGGAAACGTAACTGACTTCTCTAAAGTAGAGCCCAGAACGCATTATAAAAGAAACCAAAGGAAACAGAAAAACTGTGGCAATTAACGTAACTTGTGCAAGCAGACTCTGACATGGCTTACTCTGTGCCATTAAAAATATGGTGTTGTTCAGTGGTTAGAATGTTGGCCTGCACACTGACAGGTCTTTGTTTTGATTCCTGGTCAAGGGCAAGTACCTGAGCTGCAGGCTCAATCTCTGGGCCAGGTCAGGGCATGTGCAGGAGGCAACCAATTGATGTGTCTCTCTCATCTCTCTCTCCCTCTGCTTCCCTCCCTTCTACTATCTCTAAATATCAATAGGAAACAAAAATATCCTCTGGTGAGAATTAACAACAACAAAAATACAAAACAGCCCTGGCTAGATAGCTCAGTTAGAGCAGTGGTCGGCAAACTCATTAGTCAACAGAGCCAAATATCAACAGTACGATTGAAATTTCTTTTGAGAGCCAAATTTTCTAAACTTAAACTATATAGGTAGGTACATTGTTATTAACTTAATTAGGGTACTCCTAAGGCTTAGGAAGAGCCACACTCAAGGGGCCAAAGAGCCACATGTGGCTCGCGAGCTGCAGTTTGCCGACCACGGAGTTAGAGCATCATCTCAATACATCAAGGTTGCAGGTTTGATCCCCAGTTGGGTTCTCACAAGAGGCAACTGATTTACTTCCTCCCTCCCTCCTGTCCTCCTTCTCTCTTCCCCTCTCTCTAAAATCAAAAAGCATGTCCTTGGGTGAGGATTAAAAAAGAAATCCTATCAGTATCCAGGCAGAAAAAAACATGTTACCAAAAAACAACAAAACCAAGCTGGCCTCAAATGCCTCTACTCTAAAAGAAATAGAGGCTGACTGGCGAGGCTCAGTTGGTTGAGCGTCCACCTATGAACCAGGAGGTCACAGTTTGATTCCCGGTCAGGGCACATGCCTGAATTGTAGGCTCGATCCTCAGTGTGGGGCATGCAGGAGGCAGCCAATCAATGATTCTCTTTCATCTTTGCTGTTTCTATATCTCTCTCCCTCTCCCTCCTTCTCTGAAGTCAATAAATAAATAATATATATATATATATATATATATATATATATATATATACACACACACACACACACATATATATGAAAAACTGCCCAAGACCATTGATTATGAGGGAAATGCAAATTAAAACCCCAATGAGATATCACTACACACCCACAAGAAAGGCTAAAATTAAAAAGATTGAAAATCCCTAAAGTACACAAAGCTGTAAAGGAATCAGAACTTGTTATCAATAGAAATCTAAAATGAGACAGCTACTTTGGCTGTTTCCTGTAAAGTTAAACATATGCCTATCCTTTTGACTCAGCAATTCTCCTTCTAGGTATGTACCCAAGAGAAATGAAACATATGTCCACACAAAGACTTGTGCAAAAATATGCAGAGTGCAAAAACTGGACACAGCAAAATGTTTCAACAAAAGAACAGATAAACTGGTATAATCATACAATGAAATACTACTCAGCAACAAACAAAAAATAATTAATGTGCATGCAACAACATGGATGAATCTCAAAAATATAATTCTAAATGCAAAAAGTTTTATACAAAAGAGCCCATACTGTATGGTTCCATTTATATGAAATTCTGGCAAAATTAATTTATTAAAAAAAAATAAAACAGTGGCTGCTTCTAGGAAGTACAGTGCCTGGGAAGTGGCATGAGGAAACTTTCTGAGAAGAAGGAAATATTCTCTATCTTGATGGGGTGCGAGTTTGTGCGTTTCAATGCATGAAAGTTTTATCTAAAAAAAAAAACAACTATAAAAAAACAAGAAGCAATAAGAGTGGGAAAGTATGGATGAACAAACGATTGTATGTTGATGGCTGGTGAAACTGAGAGATGGGTCTATGTTGCATATATATTATTCCATTTACATTTAATATATTTTAAATTTTCTGTAATCAAGATATTTTTCAAACATGTAAAGGAATAATCTAACACAACTGAGAGCAACATGCTTACCAAATAGGCCACAGCGATGGCAAGTAGTTGATCGAAGAGGAGGTCCTAAGGATTTGAAGAGTGCTGGATTATTTATGGACAAGGAATTCTCAACCAACTTGTGTATATTTTTTGACTTTGCAGGAGACACATTATTGCTAGGCTTCTATTAAAAAAAGAGAATAGCAGTATTAAAACTTGGTAATAACATTTAAAAACTACTAGCTTTGGAATTCCCTCTTCTGGGAAGATAAAGATCGACATTTCCCTACTCTTCCCACTAAGTAAAACTAAAAACCCTGGACTTACATGTAAAACAAACATAAGCCTACTCTAAAAAGATGGCAGCAGACAAGCTAGGAACCCTGGGACTCACAGAAGGAAGTGGCAATGGGTTCTCTGAGTTCTCTTTTTGCCTCATCTATCTCTCCCAGATGGGGTGCAGGAGAAGCCAGCAATCCAGAAACATCAAAAGATGCAGACAATAAAAGCCTCAACCAAAAGCTTGCTCTCTCTAGGAAAGGGGCAGCCCAGCAAGACAAAAAGCTTTTATCAATAACTACTCTACTCTAGACAAACACTGTAGATAAAACTGTGGCCCCCACTTCCACCAGCAAGAGTAGAGTGGGGAGCCCTAACCAGTTTGGCTCAGTGAATAGAGTGTCAGCCTGCGGACTGAAAGGTCCCAGGTTCGATTCCTGTCAAGGGCATGTACCTTGGTTGCGGGCACGTACCTTGGTTGCGGGCACATCCCCAGTAGGAGGTGTGCAGGAGGCGGCTGATCGGTGTTTCTCTCTCATTGATGTTTCTAGCTCTCTATCCCTCTCCCTTCCTCTCTGTAAAAAATCAATAAAATATATCTTAAAAAAAAAGAGTAGAGTGGGGAGCTGAGACTTCCACTTTCACCAGGCTATAAAGAGGTAGCAGCCCTCCCACCAGGGTGGCATCAGAGAAGGCCAACCAAGTAGGAAGCCAACACTTCATCCCTGCAGGGCTTCCCTATGGAAACCACATGGGAGCCTGGACTTCCATCTGGCAGTAAGATGTGTCACCCCAGCCCTAGCCGGTTTGGTTCAATGGATAGAGCATCGGCCTGCAGACTGAAGGATCCCAGGTTCGATTCTGGTCAAGGGCACATGCCCAGGTTGCAGGCTTGAACCTCAGTGTAGGGCGTGTAGGAGGCAGCCGGTCAATGATTCTCTCTCATCATTGATGTTTCTATCTCTTCCTCCCTCTCCCTTCCTCTTTGAAATCAATAAAAAGAAAAGGGAAAAAAAACACGAAGTGTCACCCAAACCCCTCACCTCCCAACTCTCCACCATTGGGGTGGTGTTAGAGGAGACTTAGTGGACAGTCAGGACCTTTTTGCCACCATTCAACAATAATGAATGTCTCCAAATCTTCCCACCTCCAAATCTCCCTCTGGCTTGTCCATTCTCTGCCACTTTACCCCACCCTCACTCAGCAGCAAGGAAGAACACCCCCTTGGGGTCCACAGAGCCTGAGCGGGGAGCCTGAGCAACTACTTCCACCTGGCAACACCCCCCTTCTCCTGATGGAACAGTGTCAGAAGAAGTTGGCTAAAACAGAACATTTAAATAATATAGAATTTCATAACATAGTACCCAAAATGTCTCAGTTTCAATAGAAGCAAACTGTCATACTAAAAAACAGGAAAATTACAAGGAAAAATGAAAAGATGTCAACTCAAGAGGACAGATGTTAAGTTTATCTGACAAAGATTTTAAAGCAGCCACCAATACTTCAACAAGCAATTATGAACATGCTTGAAATGAAGGAAAAGAGAGTCTTAGAAAAGAAATAAGAACCAAATGAAAGTTTTCAAACTGGAAAGTACAATAACAAAAATTAAAAACACAATGGGTGGCTCAACAGCAGAAAGGAGGGGACAGAGGAAAGAGACAGTGAACATGAAGATCAAACTACAGAACTTACCTAACCTGAACAAAAGAGAGAAAACAGAGTGAGCAGAAAATATAAATAAGCACAGCCTCAGGGATCTCTGGGACTACAACACGAGATATAACATTCATGTATTTGAAGAGTCTCAGAAGGAAAGGAGAAAGAAGGCAGGGCTAAAGAAGTACTCAAGTAGATAGTGACCAAAATTTGTCAAAAGAGATAGGTCTACAAATTTAAGAAGCTGAGAAAACTCAAAGAGAATAAACTCAAAGAACTACACACCAAGACACACTTTAGTCAAATTTCTTAAAGCTAAAGACAACAAAAACGCTTAAAAGCAGAGAAAGAGAAGCGACATCTTATACAGAGGAGAAAAACAATTCAAAAGAGAACAGATTTTTCATGGAGGCAGAAGGAAGTGGCATGATATTTTTTAAGTGCTGAAAGAAAAGAACTGTTAACTAAGAAACTTATCCAAGAAAATTTTCTTTCAAAAAATGAAGAGGAAATCTCAAATAAAACTAAGAGAATTTGTCACCAGCAGACCTATCCTAAAGGAATGGTTAAATTACTGGCTACCTGGGTTAAGGAAGGGATAGGGACAGGAGGGAAGTGGGTATGGCCATAACAAAAGCACATAAGGGCTCCTGTACTGATGGAAGTATTCTGTATTTTGAGTATCAAGGTCAATATCCTGGCTGTGATACTATACTACTGCTCTGCAGCCTGTTCCCACAGGGAGAAACTGGGTAAAGGCTACACAGGATTTCCATTGTTTCTTACAATTGTATGTCAATCTACAATTACCTAAAAAGAAAATGTTGCATTTTTTTAAAAAAGTACTACATTAAAGAAAAGGAAGTTTGACCTTAAAAAATACCTGAATATTGAGTAATTATTTATTAATGCAATACAAAAACACGTTTAGAATCTTTTACCCAAACAAAAACACCAAACAGGAAAATAACCCATAACTTACACTATTTGCTTCTTTGGGTGGTGAATTATTTCCAACATTTAATGGTGACACTGAGTTTCCTGGGGAGGAAAAACATAAAGCCTAATAAAAGCCAAATATTAATTTGTTCCTGAGAATATAAAATTAATTAAGCAATGTTCAAATAATAATGCTATACCATAATAGTCTTAAAGCTACACTATAAATAAAAAACATCCTACTTCTCTGAAATTTCATACTCAATATGCAATAGAAGTTAGGGGGATAATTCCCACTTCAACACACAAAATACTGAAACATCTGTAGACAAGGATCAAGATTTATTAATAATTCATCCTGTTTCATTAAGGACACTCTTAAGAAATGTCATTTGTCTTTTTTTTGCCTTAACTCCAAAGTGGATGGCAATTAAAAACTCAATGACTACTAGCCCAGGTTGGTGTCCTGCCTAATATCAAGCTAATAAAATGCCAATATTTTACCCACCTTTGTTTCTGAACATCAGTGTAAAGTCGGCACAACTAAAAAGGCAGGTAATGTTTAACATTATTAGAGAAATAGTTCTGACCTGTTGGGGAACCCCAGAGGCCCAAGGGCCACTGAGAATTACATCACCACAATGTTAGAAGGTCACATCTCAGGTTCAAGAAGCTAAATTCCACCAGGGTCCAACCTCCTTAAACAATCAGTTTTTAGAATGAGGACCAAAGGAATGTTTTTTTAATAAAGTCAAACAATTTAATGTCTTAGATATATCTTTGTGAGCTCTTACATGCATAGTGTCAGCACAGTACTTTATGCGTGTAAAACAAGGTCAATCTTTAGAACTCCTATAAAAAGTCATAGGGTTTCCTTCCTTTCTACATTCCTAGTAAGTACAGTTTTCTTTGGAGGAAAGGCTCATCTGTATTCATTCTCTCCCCAGGAATCCTTTGTGTGATTAATCTAGCCAAAGATGGGTAGTTAATATCTTGTTTTCCCTTCTAAATTAATATTTAAATGCATATACTGTATGGGAGCCATTTGGCTATTGTGTTAACAGACCTCTGATGGGCCATTTTATATATATGGTATACACACACACACACACACACACACACACACACACACACTTGTGAAAAGTGAAAGAAACAATCAAAATAAGTAGTATTAAGCCTGTAATTTTCACTCACCCATTGGCAATGTCTTCCTCTCTCCTTTGGATCCAACCACATCTCCATTGATGCCATTTGAAGACGCTGAATCGTCTTCCTGACTAGCCAAATACTGTTTGGTTTGCTCACAAAGCAAAAAATTGTTATTTTTATTTCTAGTCTCTGGGCTTTTCAACCTGAAATTTGGGTGATTAGGCTGTCCTCCAGGACTTCTTAAAGAACCATGTGATGGAAGCTTGCTTTCATTTTTCTCAAAATTAAACGGCTCTGTCATTTTATAAGTAGATGCCTCCAAATAATTTCTTGACATCCCATTAAGCGGTAACTTAACATTCACATAAGTCTAAGGGAAGAAAGTAGTTAAAAGGCAACTTTAATTCCAAAGCCTCGGATAATTTTTTATGTAACAGACAATTCTCACGAACAATTTCCAAAGCAGATGTCACCACCATATTAAAGCCTGGCTTGTTACAGGTACAAGAAAAGAACGGCTCCATCAGTGAGGACAAACTGCAAGAGGACGGAGGACTAACTCAAGACATGGGAAGAGTCCTCTCGGAGTTCCACACAGCCCTTACTTTACTACACTTGATCTTAGCCAAAAGGCCGAGAAGCGATGTCCCTTACTTTAAAAAGCTTCGGAGGCCCACAGCCTTGAGCCTTGGGGGGAGGGGGTTTTGCAGTCCATGACAGTGTCGGGGGCCAGGCGGCTCCCAGCGCCCAACAGCAGGACAGGAACCCTGCAAGGGGTGCAAAGCACCTACTGGGCTGCCACACCCTCTCCCTCCTCCTCCCCCCTCCCCCGCTCCCAGGGTAGGGCCTCAGGATCTGGGTCTGTCCAAGATCCGCTTCCAGGGCTGCAGCCATCACACTCCCTGTCTTGGTAGCTAGTCCCAATCCCCAACCCCTGGCCCTTCTGGTCCCCCAGTCTCCGCCCTATGCTGCCTGCCTCCTCCCATAGTCCTGCTGGAGCATCTGAGCTCTCTGCCCACAATGGGTTATAAGGGCCAGAGGCTAGCCAAACAGACGTTTCAGGGAAGTATTCTTTTTTCAGCAATAACTGGACTTATCTATGGGTGGAATGTCTATATAGTTATGGCCAGATCTACTTTTTCGCCTTTGATGACACCTCCTCCAAGGTCCATTTACCCCCCGCAACCTCTCAAGTGGTTACCCGTTCAAGACTCAGGCACCGAAGGCGGGAAAGGAAAGGAAAAATTGAGAGGCATGCTAAAAATAACTGATTGAGGGTTTTCATGATTCAGCTTTACTACTGCACCTGCTTTTATACCGTGTGAAATAAGCTAAATTTTCTCACCCAAAACATGAGCTAAAAATCACCTATGCTCTTAGGGCACATCTGTGCATAGATTTTGTTGTCTATATTTCACTTCTCATTTGGGCTTTTTTTATACATATTTTAGACCTCTTCATAATTTTTCTCTGAAATAGAAGAATAAAAATTGAATGCATAACTTTAAAAATAGAAGGGAAAACTCTCAATCCAATAGGAAAAAATATTCAAGCATGGTAAACAGAAACATCAAATGAAATGACAGAACCAAGCCCAATCATCTAAATATCAATGATTTAGTTTCAATTAACACAGCAGGGGGGTGGGGGGGGGTGGAAAGGCCCAGGAAGAAAAACATCCAACTTGATGTTATGTATCAAAGGCACACATAAAACAAAATTATATGTTAAGGTTGAAAACAAAATTGCATGGTAAAGTTGAAAATAAAAGGACTAAAACATGGGCTACACAACCAAAATAAAGGTGGAATGCTAATATTAATAAAACAGAACTGAAGGCTTCAAAGAAACCTTTGACTCACAATAATGAAGGAGGAGCCCAGCCCAGTGGTTGAGCATTGACCCATGAACCAAGAGGTCACCGTGGTGGAGCAGAAAATGCCAAGAATCTGGTATCCCTGGTGGTACCCTCCAGTGGTCACACCAGCTCTGTCTGTGTATGTATGCATACACTTACTATGGCAAGTTTGTTATTTGCAGCCCAGTAGATAAAGATACCAATAAAATAAATAAGCAAAAGGCATGAATAGAATGCATAGAGGACGAAGACTGACAAACAAAAAAGTTTGGAAAAACATTCAATCTCATTTGTAACTTCAAAAAGTTATTTCAAAAAGTTATTTCAAAGTGAAATAACTATGTATTATTTTCTGTCTAGCATGGGTGCAATAAAAAAAGAACACTCCTTACTGAAGGGAATATAAAATTAATATGCCCTTTCTGGAAAATAACTTGGCAATATATCTAAGGAGTCTTGAAAAATACGCCCCTTCTGGGAAACAATTTGGCAATATACCTAGAGTCTTAAAAAACATCCATGGCCACTCACCTAGTAACTCTACTTTTAGAAATCACCCCATTAAAATAATCCTGAACATCAAAAAAATCCTGCATGTACAAATGTTCATTTAAAATGGCCAAAAAATAGAAAAAAAATGTTAACTGTGATGTTTCTACTAGATAAAACATTACATTACCATTTAAAACACTAGTTTTTAAAACACTGTAAAATGTCCGTTAGAATGGCAAATGAAAAATCAGAAAAAAACCTGTGTATTCAATATAATTATAACTTCAAAGCAATGAATAAAACTCCATTTAAAAAGATGAATGAGCCTGGCCAGGGTGGCCCAATGGTTGAGCCTCAACCTATGAACCAGGAGGTCACTGTTTGATTCCTGGTCAGGGCACAAGCCTGGGTTGTGGGCTTGATCCCCAGTAGGGGGCATGCAGAAGGCAGCCGATCGATCAATGATTCTCTCTCATCATTGATGTTTCTGTCTCTCTCTCCCTTCCTCTCTGGAATAAAAAAAATATTTACAAAAAATTTAAAAATAAATGAATGGGATACATTAAATTTTAAATGACAGTGTGTTCTGGCCTGGGTTCATGAGGGAATCTTTTCACTGTCTTTTTTATATTCCAATTATATTTAAGGTTAAATTACTTTTGTAGAAAAAAACATTGTACAGATTAAAATATCAATGCATATTCATTAAACCTTTTTTCCTAACATGCAGTTACTTAATTCTAAACCAAGTAAAGGATCACAGTAACATTTAAACCACAAAACGAGAGTATAATCATCTTCTCAAGTAGGACCCTCAAAATGCAGCAATACAACGTGTCCTAACTGCCTTTATTTGGTGAGGCTGGCAGTTAATCAGCATCTTACCACTTTGTATTACAGTTACCTATAAACAGTTAAGTCTGTCTTCTAGATTCAAGTAGCTTGTGTGCAGGAACCAAGCCTTATTTTTTTTTTAAGTTACCAAACAAAAAACCCTCTGATTACTCACAGCACCTACATGGTACTTGGTACAATGAGGTATTCAAAAGATATCCGTGTGGCACAACCATTTAAAATGCACCATTGCACTGTTTGCATGACAACTTGAATGGGGAAAATGAAGTTTCCTGTTTTAAACTACATCTGGCAGTCTTAAATGGAGAATTATATCATGCTATAAGGTTCACTGAATTTAAGAGCAAAACTTCATTGTAGGGGAACTCACAGAGATGCAAGATGGCTCTAGCAGCAAAGGTGGCTGGGAAATGTTGGACTATCTGTTTAACCCTCGGTCTAATTCTCTACAGCCTCAGGCTTGGCTGACTACCCAGAAAACCTGGACTGTCATGCCCCCAGCAAGGAGGTTAATGAATGTAGAGTCTGATAACTGCTTGACCTTATCTGTTAACTTAGGGATGCATTGTTCTTTCTGGTGATCTACGTGACTACCCACCCTGTGCTTGTACTAGTCACCTCTTACAAAAAAAGACCCTGTCCTGGGAGGGTAGTCACCTCCTACAGAAAAGAGACCCTGTCCTGGGAGGGGTGTGGATTCTTTTCCCCCTGGCCACCACTGGCAATAGCTGCTTTGCCCGGGTATGTAAGTTTCTCCTAGTAAAGCTCTTTGGATTTGAGTAAGGCTACATGTCAGTTCTTCAGAATTGATCCCCAACATTCATGTTTCACATTCATTATTCAAAGTCCAAAAATTAGTTCATATACTTGATTTTAGGAACAATAACGACAATAGAATCAGTGTTCGACCCACTGTAAAAAGTTCCAGCAGCAAATAAGGACTTAGGTTCCTGCACACAAGCTACTTGAATCTAGAAGACAGACTTAACTGTTTATAGGTAACTGTAATACAAAGTGGTAAGATGCTGATTAACTGTCAGCCTCACCAAATAAAAGCTCCACTTAATTGTGGAAAATTTAGGTAGAAGAACACCTCACTTGCTTCTCCCTATTCAGGAATTTTCGTTACAAAGCCCAAGGCACACAGACACCTAGACCTGTCCTAGAACTGGAAGCTTCTTACTTTCTTTCATTTCTGGACACCCAACAGTATGGCATCCTTCTTTAAAAGATGGCTCGTTCCCACTGACTGGCTCCTCTTGCTGCCCTGGGACCACACCCTTTCAGTGTTAGCCATCATGTCCCCTTCCCTTCAGGTCCTTCACCTGCTGAATCATGAGGACTAAACCCAAGACTGTATGTAAACCATTCAGCACAGTGGGCGGGTGCTGACTTAGTACTTTAAAGGCAGGTTATGATTTCTATCTAGGACTTGACTTTTATGCCACTCCCACATATACAGAATTTCCTCCACTCACATGGCACCAGTTTGCTCCTTTTAGGATGGAAATAATTTGAAGATTAAAGTATTCCTATCCCTTTATTCCTACAGGCGAGGGAGACCTGAGAAAGTGAAAACATGAAGTGACCTGTCCTCCCTCCCCCCTCACCTTACGCAGCTGAGATGTTTTAAACATCCAGGGCAGATCCCCAGGCCGTGCAATTTCGCACTCAGTGCCCTGGTGGCTCAATACGGGAACCGGAAGCATCTTCCTTACTCGAGGCCAACAGGGCAAGCCTGGGCGCAGCAGGCGCCGACTGCACACGGCAGCCATGCTATATACACGGTTGGCTAACCAGGGCTAGTCTCACCACACCTAAGCCAATGCTGAACTGTAGCTTCCTCTCCTTTAAGAGGTGCGGGTGTGTGTCTATTTTTCTTATTGTTTGCACCGTAGCTTTGAGTTCATCAAAGGCAATGAATCCACACACCAGTTTCTTTTAGAGCGAAGGGGAAAGGTCCCCCTAATGGAATGCAGGCAGACAGTCCTGTTTTGGAGCGTCATGCCTGGAAGCGCTATTTTTCCAAATCGGCTGCAGGGCCCTCGCTTGCCCAGGGGTTCAATTCCAAACATCTCTTGCTCCTCCCCTCGGTATGGATCCTACCCACACTAACACCTCCAACCCTCGACCTGCCCTTTGCCCAGCCGAGGCCCGAAGGCCTCCCAGACCCTTCCATCCTCTCTCCACGCCCCGGCCCCTTGTCGCTGCTCAACGCCCAACCTCAACGTCCAGGGCCCAACGTCCGGCCCCCAAGGACCCAAACCCCACGGCCCACACGCAGCCCCTCTCACTGCCCCTGCGCCTGGGAACCCTGACCTGGAAAGAGGCAAAAGGGCCGCTGACCCCGACCCTTCTCTGAAGTCTGTCCGTGGTGGTGTCTGCCGGTGCCCGGAGCCCCGCGGCCCAGCCCAGCCGTGCTCCTGGCCCTCAGCTCACCTCCA
>NW_005366873.1:1610968-1635253 GCF_000412655.1 Myotis brandtii
CAGTCTGCGCCCACGTGCCCCCCAACACGCTCCCGCCGCGGCCCGGAACCGGAAGCGGAAGTAGAAGCCGCGTTTGGGGCCTTGGTTGGGGCGTCTGTGCTCCAGGGGGTGCGAGAGCTGCGGCCTCAGAAAGTTCCTCTATAGCGACTGTTCTTGCTTTTTCTAGAAAGGCATCCTGGGAACACGGAGGGCAAATTTGGAGCTCGGAGACCCAGATCTTGTCTCCGCCGAAGTCACGTGGGGGACATTAACCACTTGAAGTTGTAAAAGATTTTTCACATTAACCCCTGCCTCTGCCCGGTCTTGGAAACTAAACACACGTGGTCACTTCCCCCCCTTACTGGGAGAAGGCATTATATGCTGGTGTTGCCCAAATAATTTTTTATAAATATATTTGTATTGATTTCAGAGAGGAAGGCAGAGGGAGAGGGAGGAAGAGAGAGATACAAACATCAATGATGAGAGAGAACCATTGATCGGCTGCCTCCTGCACGCTCCACACTGGGGATCCGGTTGGCAACCCTGACCTCCAGGTCCATAGGTCCAGGCTCAACCCCTGAGCCATGCCAGCTGGGCCCAAATAAATTATTTTTAAAACTTTAAAACTATGGATCTTTCAAACAAGTCCAGAAGAAAAACGGTACCCCCATGCTATCCATCACCAGTTTCAACGTTATAAATTCACAGTCAATTTTGTGGGTTTCTAACCGTCCCCACCCCCAACAGTCCTCCCAGTGTTTTGAAACAAATTTTTACTTCTTTCTTCTTTTGAATTTATTCAAATTTGGGAACAGTTTTACATTTACAAAATAAATTGAGAAGATAGCACAGAGTTACTGCAAAAGCCACACCAGGTTTCCCATATTACTATGGTTACTTAAATAGGATACATTGTTACAATTAAGAAACCAATATGGAACCGTTATTGCTAAAGTCCATAGTTTATGTAAATTTCCTTTGTTTTTACCTGTTGCCCTTTTTCTGAGCAGGGTCCCATTCAAGGATACCACATGACATTTAGTTGTCATGGCTACTTCACTTAGGCTCTTGCTTATGACAGTTATTCAGACTTTCTCTGTTTGGATGACATTGACAGCTTCCAGGATTACTGGCCAGACACTTTGTAGAATGCCTTATTGTTAGAATTTGTCTGGTGTATTTCTCATAAGACCGGTGTTACGGGCTATTGGAAGGAAGACTGCAGAGGTAACATGTCATTTGTATTGCGTCATATCAAGTGTGTGTCCTATGAATATGATTTATGACAATGATGTTTTCCACAAACACCTCACCAAGAGTTTGCCAGGTTTCTCTATTACACAGTTTCTCCTTTCCCCTCTTTTTCCATATTACACACTTTAGGAGGAAGTCAGTATGTGCAGTCTACAACTAAGGGAGAGGAGTTATATTTCCACTTCTCAAGGGCAGAGTACCTACAGAAATTAATTGGACATCTTTTGCACAGAGATTTGTCTCTTCTGTATTTATTAACATACTCAAATCACCTATCTCTCCATATGTTAGTATGACATTTACTTTGTACTTTGGGTTATAATCCAACACTACGCTATTTCCTTGTTTAATTTGTTCCAACTTTCACCCCTGGGAGCTCTTTCAGTTGGCTCTTTCTCTCTTTTGACATACTCCCATCAATGTGGGTTGTTTTATTTTATTTTATTTTTTTGAGCACTTTCTTACTTTCTGAGACAGAAAGTATATGAAACATATGTATGTCCTCATACATATGTATTTAAATATACTTAAAAGATTATGACTTTTATAAAACATCACCAAAATTTACCTCACCTTTAAAAATAATTTCTTAAATATCATACTTAAATGTTACTTAAAATTTTTAGATAGTCTCAAATTTTTAATAGTTGATATGTTAAAATCAGGCTCCAAACAAGATCCTATATTTGTGTTATGTATTTTAAAAAGCGATTTCTCTCTTAACCCTTTGATTTTCTTGCAAATTACCTCTATATTTATTATATGTAACTACAGTTTTTCTCACATTGGATTTTTTTGATTGCATCACCTCTGACAAGAATACTTCACAGGTTGTGTTGTGATCCTCTGTTGCAGCGATTTTCAACTTTTTCCATTTCATGCTACACATACCAATTACTAAAATTTGGCAGCATACCAAAAAAAATATTTTTGCTGATCTAACAGAAAAGTAGGTATAATTTTGATTCATTCACGCTGGATGGCTATTGTGTTGGCTGTTGTCATTTTTTTTTTTAATTTGACAATCTAAAGGAAAAGAGGTCAGTGCCGTGACTAAATAGTCAGGTATTGCATGTTTTAAAAATACTTGCAGCACACCCATTTAAAGATCACTGCTCTATTGCTTCACGTCAGAAGACACAATATCTAGTTGTTCTCTTTGGGGGATATTAAAAAAGGTCTAGACGGTCATCTCTGAATATAATTTCCCATGAAAAGTCACCTGGGCTCCAATTGGAGATCAAGGGCTGATTCTAAGTCTGGGACAGGAAATCTACAAGAAAGCCTAGATTGTGTTGGTTGCACCAGAAAACAAAAAAGAAAGCAAAGATAATAGGAGTTGAGTCAAAAAGACTCATGAGACTATTTAAAGGTGCTTTTGCATGTCAAAGATAGAACAATTTTAGCACTCAAAAGTAATAACAGCAATTGATTAAAACACATCTGGGTAGCTCAGTTTGTTAGAGCATCATCTGGATACACCAAGGTTTCAGTTTGGATCCTGGTCAGGGTAAATAGAAGGATCAAACAATGAGTGCATAAATAAGTGTGGAACAACAAATCTCTCTCTCTCGCTCATCAATCAATTAAAAAAAATGAGTATGCTGATTTTTTAAAGTCATTGGTCACTTTTGGAGGACCCCAAGGAATCTCATATTCTGAAAACAAAAGAATCCAGCATCCTACCTTCCCTGTTACAAACTGAGTCTTAATCAAATAGTTGATGTGAGAACGTTCTTCTTTATAGATTTTCAGGTAATAAATGCAGAAGATAGACTATCATCATTTTGCAAATCCTGATGAAATAATGGATCCAGGTGATGATCAGCAGTGAGTCTAGAATCACTAGAAGAAAAGCTGATAGGAAACTTCATAGTCTGGAGAATAGGAATGTGCATTGGATTGATCATTGTTCTTGGCCTTTTCAGTGTACAGATTTTTTTTTCATGACAAAAAAAAAGTGCCCCATGACTTCATAGGGATATTTCTAAATTCAAATTTAGAATTGTGGAGTTTTTATTTAATTTGATTTTATATTTGTATTTTGTTTCTCCAATACTGAAAATCTTGGTTTTTGGAAGACATAATTACTTACATGCTTTATACAAATACTAGAGGCCCAGTGCACGAATTTGTGCACGGGTGGGGTCCCTCAGCCTGGCTGGTGATCAAGGCCTATGGGGGGTGGGGGGCAGCCAGTAGAGGGGAGAGGCAGCAGGAGGTTGGCTGTGGGAGCGCACTGACCACCAGGGGGCAGCTCCTGCATTGAGTATCTGCCCCCTGGTGATCAGTGTGCGTCATAGCGACTGGTCGACCGGTTGTCCTGGTCATTTGGTCATAACGATCACTTAGGCTTTTATACATATAGATATATTTCAGAAATAAAAATGTGAATGTTACTACAATATGAATAGCATAAAATGATTAAAGTTTCTTCAGTTTTTTTCCCCTTGGACTAATATATCTCACTAGGAATATTTGGCCAATTTATTGTTTTAAAGTCAAATCATTTCTTTACTGTCACAGACACTGCAACTACAAAAGTGTTTTAATGCAGTATCTTCCTTTAAGTAGAGATAACATTTCCTGTTTAAAATGAAAAAGAGTTACACAATTTTTTTTCATTTTTTTTTCACCCCCCCCAGCCTTTAGTAACAAAGCTTAATAGAACAATAGCAACGTTTGATACTGCACTCAAGGGGTTCACCTCTTGGGCTAATCTATCTAAAAAAATAAGACGACCGTCACAAGGCAATTTTATTTACTTATAGCAAGTAAGGAGACAGGGGATTCACATCCAAAACTCTGCTTCCCCACAGGGAGGCTTAGCCGTTGCTTGTATACAGCATTTCGGCAACTACATATTGACTTCTTTGAAGTTAGCTACCTTCATCCATCCAATTGAGCTCCTATCAGCTCGTCCCACTGCCCAGACCTTGAGACCGTTGTCCTATCTTAACAGTTTTGCTTTACAAACACCTGCATTGACCACTGTCAGAATTAACTGTGTTCATTCATGAGTTGTCAGAAGCTCTAAACCACAATAACCTTACTTCACTGGACAGAAGAAGGCTTGCAAAATTTCCCACAGCCTGGAACTACTCACTTGACTTCTTTAGACCCAATTAGGCCACGGTATTCAATACTCCTACCTCCCATCCCACCCCCCACCAGCCCCAATACACGTTTTGTTGCTAATGATGGAGCAGCTCCTGCGTCTCCAAACCCACCGGACACTGAGGCCGGAGGAGGCACGCCCCGCGCTCCAGCAGCTCACGGTCGGGCGCTAGACACAAACGCACCAACAGTCTATTATCCAACAATGGCAGAAGGTGCCACGCTGCGGACCGGGACGCGGTGTGATGGACACCCCCAGATTGCCTTCCAGGGATGAATGGTGCGAAGGGCCGGTAGGCTACTCCTGCTGACTCCGCCCATGTCAGGTGCAAGGTTTGCGCATCTGAGCTGGGACGTCCTCATTTCGAAAGCTCTTTTATTGCTTTATTCCCCTGACTAATAGAGGAAGAGCCAAGGGATGAGGAGGTTTGTCTCCAATGAGCGCGTCCCACAGGAAGAAGTCACTCGCTTGGGTCCGCAGGGGCGTCAGAGGTAGGACAGGACTAGCTGCCGAGAAGCCGGCTTCGCCCGGGCGTGGGGGCCGGGAGAGCCGGGCTGGCTGCTCCGGGAGGGGATAAGTAATATATGCAATGGACTCAAACTGAACAAAGACTCCCAAATTTAAAATGATTCCATTAAATTATATTCTACTAGAGACCCAGTGCACAGATTCATGCACCGGTTGGGTCCCTTGGGGTGGCCTGTGGGGATTGGGCTGAAAACCGGCATCCAACATCCCCCGAGGGATGTAGTAGTGTGTGAAGCGGCAGGCAGCCAGGGAAAAGCCACTCCCGCTCATCCTGGCCCCGCTCATCCCGGTCAGCTGAGCATTTGCCCCCATCTTCCACTGCCGCCCCTCGCATCACCTGGTCTGCCACACCCAGCAATGGAGAAGTGGGTCCCTGGGCTGGAGCTACCGCAGCCTCGCTAGGGGTGCAGACTGGAGCTCGGAGAAGTGGGTGAATGCCCGAAGGGAGCCCTGGGCATACTGGAGAGTCACAGTAGCTGCGCAGAGAGGCCGCCCACTTTGTGCACCGTCCTGCAAGTCCTGGAGTGACTCTGGTCTGATAAGAGGAGGCGAGCGCTAGGGACAGAGTTCGTGGTCTCTTTTTCCCTCCCTCCATCCCTCACTGCCAGCTGCCCAGGCAGGACATGGCCTGAGGGGTTGATGGGGGTTGGGGGTAGTAGAATTTGGGCCAATGGCCCGGCCTCCCAACGCGAACTGCGGCTCAGCCCCACCTGCTTGCGATCTTTCATAGACTCAGTCGCCTGTTTCTCTCTTCGTCTGTCCAAGTTGACTGTGTGTGTGTGTGTGTGTGTGTGTGTGTGTGTTATGTTGACTGTTGTGGCTACTTTCTACCCTAAACACTGCCCCTATTGTGATTTTAACTAAGAGACGATTCTTTGGGATTGTGAATATGCGAGACCTGGTCTTTTGTTTTTATGTTGCCTTTCTTCCAAAGACATCAAGGCAGGTGCTGACCCTTGGCTGCTAAGGGTGCTGTTCCACACTTGTGTCTCTGCCAGTGGTTCTCAACCTTCTGGCCCTTTAAATACAGTTCCTCATGTTGTGACCCCAACCATAAAATTATTTTCGTTGCTACTTCATAACTGTAATGTTGCTACTGTTATGAATCGTAATGTCAATATCTGATATGCAGGATGGTCTCAGGCGACCCCTGTGAAAGGGTCCTTCGACAGCCAATGGGGTCGCGACCCACAGGTTGAGAACCGCTGGAACCTGTGACATGGGAAGGCACCTTCTACGGGTCCCGTAGTGCGATCCTGGGGAACCTTGCAGGTGTGGGGGTTGCTCAGCTGTTAACAGTTTACTAAGTACAGCAAATATTCATATCTTTATTTTGTTTAGAGGAAAGAGACCTGCCTTTGGAGTCAAAAGATTGGTATTAGAAACTACCTCTTTCTAATACCTGGGACCCGATGGCATATTTTTACTATTCTGTCGGATTCCCATTCTCACCTATGGGAATCCGACAGAATAGTAAAAATATGCCATCGGGTCCCAGGCATTTTGGTCGTTTTCTCGGTACCAGTGTCATGGTCCCTTGATGCCCAGCTTTTTTATTTCTTCCAAAGGGGTAGACTGGGAGTTTTTCTAAGGAAAAATGTGCAGTAAATCATTGGAACAGTGTTTCAAGAGGTGTGCTGGTTAGTCATTCAGAAAAAAAAAAAGATCTATTAAATGTTTAGGTATGCCAGTGGGTGTAGCCTTCCCAACTGCTAACGACACCTTGATATGTGCAGTGTTGATCTTGTGGGAAAGATTAAGGTTCTAAAGACGTTGATAGTGAAACTGAACTAGCTGCTTGTGTATCAAGTTTACTGCTCTCTCTGTACAGCTACTTTTCAATTCTTTATTCATCGTTACTCAAATAGAAAACGGATGATTGGCCTCGTTCTTTCCCCCCTGCCTTTATGGTCTTTTCATGTTATTTAAAATTCAGTCATGGTATTGAGTAATTCACAAATCTTGAAGATTTTAAAGAATTAAAACTCCTCTTTTACATTGTAACAGGCAAGCATGTATAATTACTGAGGAATCTACCTGGAAATGCCCTGCGTGTGTTTATATTGCTTTTATTCCCCAGAAATGCATGGATTGTGTTGAGATTGATTTTATTTTTAGGATCGTGTCTAATTCAGAATACCTGCATGTAAACTTGAAGGTTTCTTTAAGCAGTGTCATGGGCACGTCAGAGTCTTATTTATTGCTAACGCAAAAGGGGTGGTATAGCACAGTAACCACTCTATAACCTTTTATTCCTTTACCCATAAACTCAAGAGTTGCTTTCTGATGCGATACAATGACAGCACAGCTGATGATGATTGCTTAGTATATTTAATTTAAAAACATCTTACAGCTACATGCTGACATGGTGGAGGGAAGGTAGAACAGTGCAGCAGTATTTTCGTTCTTTAGGGAGAAATGATAGGACAAAGCAGCCTTATTTACAGACTTAGAAAAATCATCTTTGCCTTTGAAGAATGGCTAGTAATCTGCACTAATTCATGGAACAGTTACATGTTAAAGAATCCTTCATCTGGCCTGTGTTTCTCAGTGGTTAGAGTGTTGGCCTGCACACAGAAGGGTCACAGGTTTGATTCCTGGCAAGGTCAAGGGTGTGTACCTGAGTTGCAGGTTCAAGCCCCTGCTGGTCCAGGTTAGTGTGCAGTTGGGAGGCAACCAATCAATTGTGTCTCCCTCGCTCTCTTCCAGTCTCTCTAAAAATCAATGGAAGAAATATCCTCAGGTGAGGATTAACAAAACAAAAAAAGAATCCTTAAATTCTGTTATTTTTATTTGAATAAAGTTTAGATTTTTCTTTTATCTCTTACCTGTAGCTTTAAATAACTAAAATCGATTCTCACATTTTTCATAAATAAGACACAGCTTATAGTATTGTGAATGTTATACTTAATATTCATTTCAGGGCAACAGTGGGAACATAGATAATTGAAATTTACAAATAACACTCTAATCTTATCATTATTTCAAATTTGTCCTTTAAACTTTATCTCTCAGTTACTGAGATTTTAAATAGTTGGGCTAAGAAGTAAACAAAAGGAAAAATATTGGGGTGAAAGAGCAATAGATATGAAGAGGAAATCAAACCCAGAAAAGGAAAGTGTTGATTGGATTGTGAATGAATTTGTCTGACATTAAAAGACATGGACTGATAGTCTACTATAGGGATGATTATGTAGAAAGTGCTAATGAATAATTTGATAATTTTTGGTAAACTACATCATATCAAATTAACCAAGCCCAGGCCAAAGGTGGTTTCAAAATTTAAACAATCAGAACTCCATAATGTAAGGCACACTTATTACTTATCTTTTTTCTTTTTCTTTCTTTCTTTCTTTTTTTTTTTTTTTTTTTTTTTTTTAGGTTATTAGCCTTTCTTTTTGAAAAGAACTGTAGTTAATTTTTTTCCTCCTTTTAGTTTTCAGATTTTTGGGGAAAATAATTAGCGGAAAATACTTAATGTTTTCTTTGACTTATTAAAATTCAGATTGTGAGTTCTATACAAGCAGCTTCAAAGTAAGATTTTTATATTAATAACTTTCTGCTTTAAAAGTTACTATTAGAAATATATAAAATTGCATCGATCTAAGATGCCAAGCTGATAATATGACATATAACTTGATAATGTGATATATGATGTGTCCACTTACCTCTTTTTCCTGGAATCTTGATGGACCATAATTTCTTTCTCCAGGTGTTCTGTCGCGGGATTTGGTACTATGGTGTGAGGGATCCTGCTGCACCGATTGCCTTGAGTCTGTTTTTAACATCTATTTGTGATATAATGCATATATAAAAAAATGCACCCTGCCCTGAGTCTTGGGTGCAAAGGTTAACAAACCCCTACAGGGATAATTGACCTTGGCCTCATATGACATACATTTTAAACTGATGGACTAAAGCCAGCTTAAAAAATCTAGTGATTATATTCCATGTAAAGGAAATCCAATATAATAAAGTTAAATTTTACCCAAAAGCTTAATTACAGTGTGACTACTTACAAAATATTTCTTCCTTTTGATCATACTAATCTGGAATTCTTTGTAGTAGCCAGCTCTTTTAAAAGTAGAATTTGATTTTCATAAATTCACCTTCGGTGAACTTCAGTGTCAAATATTTTCATGTGAAGCAAGGTTTTTATGTTTCTTATACAAGTTCTTTTCTGTCCTATTATTTTATTCTATTTTTAAAAACTTTATCCAGGAAAGTGTTTGTATTTTAAAGTGAATACTATTAAAAATCATTTACTTAGGGGTTGGGATCAGATTATGTTGGGCTACAGATGTCTTTTGATATAATTTTTTGCTTCTGACTTTAATTGTGATATCAGAACCTTGTTAGAGTTGGTCAGAAAGATAAGTTATTCATTTGATTCTGCTGCTTTCAAAGTTTATTCGGGGACTATGTAAAAACCTTTTTAATGTACTTGTCTGTAAAAGGATGGTAAATCATTACATTGAAGAACAGAATCCTCTCACAGGATTTACTTGCTTATCTTAATGGACAGTATTTGAAAAATATATAGCTGATATTATTTGAGACTCAAATGGTATAGTTTGTAATTTAAAAATTTGTAGTTGTAAATAATATGCTGAACTGAGTCAGATTTTTCCGTTGGACTTAACCCATTGTGGACCAGTAGTTTTATTGCTAGCTTTACCCAGTGGCCAGATAAGTTTCTATTGAACGAATACAAAAAACGTTTACATAAATGTTAAAGGCAGGCTTTAAAATTAAATACCCATTGCATTTTGAAGTTAGTTATTACAGGTTCTTAAGCTAATATCTTTCTAAAGTATGATACTTTGTAAAACACTGTAATATGAAGCAAGAATTCTCGTGATCCATCCACAATGTGTTAAAAAAACACTCATGAAGCTAGATAGCATTGATAGATCTTCAAATTAAAATACTGTAAACACCCAAGAGTAAGAAATTTAACATAGCGCTTCTATATATTGCTCCACTATATCAGAATGTAATCTCCATAAGAGATTTTTATTTATTGCTATGCTCCTAAAATATAGAACAGTCCCTGCACATAATACACGCTGAATTCATATTTGTGAGTGAATTACCTTCTAGTTTGGAACGTATTTCTGACGATACTTTTGTATGAGGCCTTTTACCAAAATCTGTGGATTGGATTCATTTGTATTTGCAATTTATTGAATAAGCTTACGTTTTTTGTTGTTTATGCTGCTAATTTACCGGGAAAACAAACTGTTAAAGACAGTGTTTTCATTTATATGGCTCTTGTATGGGAATAATTTTGTAGAAATGTGAGTTCCTTCATGAAGAAATAAAATCCAAGGTGGATAATGGTTGGCTTGAGGCAAATAAAAAATGTTTCTTGACCAGTTGCCTACAGCTGATGAGCTCCAGTAAGAGCGAAACCAGTTCTCACTTCACTGAAACAATTTAGAAGTGTGAATTGGTCCTGTAGTACTGTGTCAGAAACAAACAGCTCTGGGGAAAAAGGTGCTGAATTAAGAGGATTTTATGACTGTGCTAAGTTGTAAATACTACAGTATTTTCCTCTAATGAGCTATAGTTGCTAAAAGTCAGATAACTGTTACTTTTTACATCAAAAAGCAAAAGATATTGTAACTTTAATTGTAATCACTATATCTAAATGAGTGTTAATTTAATTTATACAAGCACTTATTAAACCAATCTTGTAAACAAGTGTCTAGTTTTACATCCTCCCTCTTTAATCTACTTCTAGATTATTCCATCCTCAGTAGCTTTGATGGCAATATTTCCTCCCCCAACTCCCGAAGAAACTTGGACAGCAAACAAATTGGTCTACATCAGCACTACCAACTGGCGGCCCACAAGAGGACTCAGCTGTTTTTTTCCCCCTGGTTAATCATGGACATAATCAGCCTCATTGTGGTCCCACTCCCCTCACCATTCTTGTATAGTTATTTAAACCTTGGTGATAGCGTTGTTACATATATACACATGGATCTTCATTGATCCCTCCTTTTCCTTTTGCCTCCATTTAAGCATCAGGAAACTAAGTTTGAAAGCTAAGTGGTTATCAGATGCCATGTTATATGAAGACTTTTTCAAAGATCATGGGCATATTACTGAGCAACACTATAGAAAGTACTTGTCTTTTGAGGTTAAACTAAGCAGTCTGTAATTTACAGGATGATGGTAAAACAGTCTAAGCTGAGAAAATCATAAAATCAGGGACTTTTGTTTGTTTGTTTACCTAGATAAATATCCAGCAGAATGAGACAAATTTTTGTTGTTCTGTGCTGTCTTGCACATTACAAGTCTCCTTACAATCTGGTTCCCATCCACTAAATGCTGTTCAGTTCCCCAGATTATTGTGTAAACCCAGGGGGTCCCACTCTCATTGAGAACAATGGAATAGCATTTGTAGGAATGAGTGTAAATGCAGTAGAGAATACATTTGTTAGATTTATTTACCTACTTATTACTGTTGTTTGAGATTTAAGAAGTTTGATTCAGTTCAGAGGGAGGTTCCTCCTTGCAAGTGCAGGAATGTCACAAGGAAGGCTGTGACTCTGCTTGATGAGTATAAATGCAGTATGTTTTCATTTTCCTGAGAGAGAATTTTGTACTTGTGATGAGGGAAAATTTGGAGGAAGATGTGGCATTAGAATCTGTTCTTTAAATATAATTAGGCTCTCGAGAGAAGAAAGGAAAGGGCATTCTGGATGGGAGCAGCCATGGGAAGGTTAGTGTGCAGTTGGAATTGTGAGTAGACCAGTCAGGGACTAGGCTTTTAGGAATGTGTTGAGAGATAAGATGGGAAAAGTCGTACAACTGGTTTACTGGAGGAATCACAAGTCTGAAATATGAACATGAAATGCTTTTGTGTGTTTCTTTCCTCAAGGGGTCTCCAATCATACTGTGTAAAATGCCCCCATCTCCCTTCACTTCCCTCTGAAGTGCTGTTCCTTAATAATATGTTGTTTTGATGTCATAACTTTTCTACAACTTTTGGTTACTAGAGAAAACTCATTCCAGAAATCAAGCCAGGTTTCAATAATTTTTAAAAAATCACATCTTCTTCCTAAAGAAAGGTTCCCAGCGGCTTGAAGAGGAGGTGTAATCTGGCTCTAAAATATGTTCCCTTTCCTTTCTCTAACTAGCCCTTTTGGAGTAGAGAGAAGACCAGTCAGTGGGGGCAGAGTTTTCATTACCCAAACCTTTAAAGAGGGAAGAGATAGCCCTGACCTTACTCTAATTCATCTGGTTGCATTTGATGGTGGGCTCTGTGGAGGTGATGTGTGTGGGTATTTTTAGGGGTGATGTTGTAGCTTCTTGATCCCTTCTGCCATTGAGGACTCAATTCATAGGGCCCTTCTGTGCCCCCCCCCTTTTTTTTTTTGCAGAACCAGTATTACAAACTTCCACCCCTTCTCTGGATTGAGTGACACTTGTCCTAGTGTTGTCTCAAATCACTTGCCCTTTAATCAACCTTGCTTCTCCATTTGGAGTTGCAGGAAGGAAAACAGGAGGGACGAATGGAATGAGATTGAGAAACCAACAATTCAAGTGTTCCTTATGTGAAGTGGTCAGGCCTAGATTGGGTTGCATGTGGAAACAGTGACAGTAGAAAGGAGGGTATAATTGTAGGAGACATGAAATTGGTAAAAGAGTAAGAAGGCAAAGGAAAAGAAGGAGTCATGACTAAGAAGAATGATACTATTGACAAAAATGATTAAGTGGGGGTACTCAGTCATTAGAGCTATTCATTGGACTTTAGCCATTTTGAGTATGAGGTTATGGTGGAACATTCAGTGGAATTGCCTATATTCAGGTGGAGGTTTCAATATAGATACAGAGATAGAGTGAAAATGAAGGTATAGATAATTTGTTGTCTGTAACTTAAGAACAGGACTGAAAATAATGTGGGCATCAACTATGAGTTGTTGGCTCAAGGCATGGAAGTGGGTGAATTGTGGGAGGGAAAATAAAGTTGAGGACTGAAACCCTGGAGAATATGAAAGCTGGATGAGGGGATAAGAGCCAATATTTGCTTAGTGCGTTATTGTTTTTTTGACAAAGCATGACAGTAAAAATTCATGAAGTGCTCAAATGAGCAAGTTTCTTCTCACTTGCTCTATCTGTTCTGGAGAGTTTCAATGTCTTTAGGGACTTACTGTCTTTTAAATAGATTCTTCATCTGCTGTCCATTACATTTTGGTCAGCTCTGAGTTCTACTTCAGTTGATACAACATGGACTAGTTATGTTGCTCAGAACCACTTCCTTCCTTAGCTTTTAGATTGATTTCTAAAAAGTTCAAATTCAGCAGCAACACATTTACAAGTTAAAGTGAGTTACTTTGGGGAAGGTAATGCCCCTGTTTGAGAATGATTTTACTTTGTCCTAGATTTTAAAATACAGCATACTCATGAGGTCTTATCAACTTACTGCACTTATTTGTATTGTCTAAACCAAGCTTTAATACTAGTGTGGGCTATGTCTTAGTTATAACATATATGCAGCAAGATAATGGTAATTTCTATCTGACTATTTGGAAATACGTTTTAATTCAGAGTATTAAGACGAATGTCAATATTAGTTGATACCCCAAAGGACAGTCTATACTCAAAGGCAGGGTATTTGACAAACAAGCTGGTCTTCTCTTCCTTTCCTAGAATTATTCTTCCTGTTTTCTGCATTCCTAGAATAATGTTCCTCAAATGTCACTTCTGTGTCTTAATTCAACAAATATTTGAGAACCTACTGTATGCTAAAGCTCTATAAATTAATCAAGTATGTCCAAGTCGATCATGATTTATTGTCCTTAACAAAATTCACTCCTGTATATCATTCTGATGAGCATTGTACCTAGCTATCTTCTCTTACGCTTTTTCACCATCCTCTGACCACCACCTCCATCATAGACCAAAATGAACATGCACCTTTCTGTTACTCAATAATTGAATTTTTCTTTTTTGTTTTTTATAAGTTCACCTTCCATCTGGAGTTATTTCTTTCCTAGTTGCTGTCAAAACTATGACTTGCCCACATTTTACCCAACTTTATCTGACTCCAGTAATTCATCTACCATGTATATGCTTTGTTGATATCTGACAAAATCATCAAGATTGAAGTTGACTTATTTTCCGGAAATAGCTAGAATAGTGACCCTCATATAACAACAACAACAACAACAACAACAACAACAACAACAACAAAAGGATTCTAACAATATTGAGTTAGTTTTGTAAATATTGCTTTTATGAGCTAGGCAGTCCCTCCACTCGAGTTACAGTGAATATTGTTTCTTCTCTTTCTTTTTCTTATTAAAGCTGGGCAAAGTGAAACAGGGAAGGGCTTAGGACAGAAGAAACAGCAGGAGTGAGCCTCGGCGGGGCTGCTTTGGCTCACTGAGAAATAAAAGTCACTTGGTTTTCCTTCTAAGTGGAAGAAGTGAGCCAAAGTACCCTGCCTAGGCTTATTTCTTTATCACCTCCCTGGAAAGTCAGAGAAAAGGGGGCCTTGGAGACAGGCAGGATCCGGGGCTTAGGCTGGGATGAGCTGCCTCTGCCCATTACTCTCCTGGTTGCAAGTCTCATGGGGTCCCTAGAATTTAGGAGATGCACACCTGTTGAGCAAGAGGAGGGAGAAGGGAAAGGCGTGGGTGTGCTCTCGGGAGGGAGAGCCAAATATGGTTTATTCTTGATGAACATGTTTGGAATTCACCATGGTACTTCCTGGATCCCAGCCTGGATGAAAAATGAATCCCTGCCAGGGATCCTTACCATAATTTTTTCAACTCAGCTCTAGGTGTTTGGGCTATAGTAACTGTTTTGTTATTGTTTAGTTTTCCTGCTAAATAAGATTTTGTCATTGTTCATGTGTCTTGTTTTATTATCTTGGTTTGTAATTTCTCTTCTGATGTTGTCATTGCTATCTTATTTTCCTAATATTTTCCTACAGATTATTGAGGTACTCATTTTCCTCTTGTGGAGCTGAAGGAATTTTAGACCATCTTTGGCATTAATCTCCCAGTTACTAGTCTTAGTCCATATCCAGCATCTTATGGGGGTGACTGAAGAGTGCCAAACTGCATCTGAAGTGGAGTTGTATGACTGAATAAAGAGTATGAAACTTTGTACTATCCTGTTGGTTGTGGCACACGTGGATTGGCTGTCCTAGTCTTTCTTTTTTTCTCTCTCAAGGAATGGCTTTTAAAAGAGTTTTTAGTGGTAAAATTTGTGGTCTTAGTTATTCCACATCATGGAATATGTGCAAATATATAGGGCGTCTTGGTTTTTAAAAACTTTGGTTTTTTAAACTCATTTCAAACGGGCCAGATGCGGCCTGCGGGCCGTAGTTTGCCCACGGCTGGTCTAAACCAAGCTTTAATACTAGTGTGGGCTATGTCTTAGTTATAACATATATGCAGCAAGATAATGGTAATTTCTATCTGACTATTTGGAAATACGTTTTAATTCAGAGTATTAAGACGAATGTCAATATTAGTTGATACCCCAAAGGACAGTCTATACTCAAAGGCAGGGTATTTGACAAACAAGCTGGTCTTCTCTTCCTTTCCTAGAATTATTCTTCCTGTTTTCTGCATTCCTAGAATAATGTTCCTCAAATGTCACTTCTGTGTCTTAATTCAACAAATATTTGAGAACCTACTGTATGCTAAAGCTCTATAAATTAATCAAGTATGTCCAAGTCGATCATGATTTATTGTCCTTAACAAAATTCACTCCTGTATATCATTCTGATGAGCATTGTACCTAGTTATCTTCTCTTACGCTTTTTCACCATCCTCTGACCACCACCTCCATCATAGACCAAAATGAACATGCACCTTTCTGTTACTCAATAATTGAATTTTTCTTTTTTGTTTTTTATAAGTTCACCTTCCATCTGGAGTTATTTCTTTCCTAGTTGCTGTCAAAACTATGACTTGCCCACATTTTACCCAACTTTATCTGACTCCAGTAATTCATCTACCATGTATATGCTTTGTTGATATCTGACAAAATCATCAAGATTGAAGTTGACTTATTTTCCGGAAATAGCTAGAATAGTGACCCTCATATAACAACAACAACAACAACAACAAAAGGATTCTAACAATATTGAGTTAGTTTTGTAAATATTGCTTTTATGAGCTAGGCAGTCCCTCCACTCGAGTTACAGTGAATATTGTTTCTTCTCTTTCTTTTTCTTATTAAAGCTGGGCAAAGTGAAACAGGGAAGGGCTTAGGACAGAAGAAACAGCAGGAGTGAGCCTCGGCGGGGCTGCTTTGGCTCACTGAGAAATAAAAGTCACTTGGTTTTCCTTCTAAGTGGAAGAAGTGAGCCAAAGTACCCTGCCTAGGCTTATTTCTTTATCACCTCCCTGGAAAGTCAGAGAAAAGGGGGCCTTGGAGACAGGCAGGATCCGGGGCTTAGGCTGGGATGAGCTGCCTCTGCCCATTACTCTCCTGGTTGCAAGTCTCATGGGGTCCCTAGAATTTAGGAGATGCACACCTGTTGAGCAAGAGGAGGGAGAAGGGAAAGGCGTGGGTGTGCTCTCGGGAGGGAGAGCCAAATATGGTTTATTCTTGATGAACATGTTTGGAATTCACCATGGTACTTCCTGGATCCCAGCCTGGATGAAAAATGAATCCCTGCCAGGGATCCTTACCATAATTTTTTCAACTCAGCTCTAGGTGTTTGGGCTATAGTAACTGTTTTGTTATTGTTTAGTTTTCCTGCTAAATAAGATTTTGTCATTGTTCATGTGTCTTGTTTTATTATCTTGGTTTGTAATTTCTCTTCTGATGTTGTCATTGCTATCTTATTTTCCTAATATTTTCCTACAGATTATTGAGGTACTCATTTTCCTCTTGTGGAGCTGAAGGAATTTTAGACCATCTTTGGCATTAATCTCCCAGTTACTAGTCTTAGTCCATATCCAGCATCTTATGGGGGTGACTGAAGAGTGCCAAACTGCATCTGAAGTGGAGTTGTATGACTGAATAAAGAGTATGAAACTTTGTACTATCCTGTTGGTTGTGGCACACGTGGATTGGCTGTCCTAGTCTTTCTTTTTTTCTCTCTCAAGGAATGGCTTTTAAAAGAGTTTTTAGTGGTAAAATTTGTGGTCTTAGTTATTCCACATCATGGAATATGTGCAAATATATAGGGCGTCTTGGTTTTTAAAAACTTTGGTTTTTTAAACTTTGATGTTTTGGCTTTCTTAGATGTAAAAAGAAGATCAGGAACAGATTTGAAGAAATGCAGAGTGAGTTGGTGCCAGTCAGCATGTCAGAGACAGAGCACACAGCCTCCGTTTCCTCTGATAAAAATATTGGGAAAACATCTGAACTAAAGGAAGACTCAAGCAACTCGTTTTCTGGTGATGAAAGCAGGAGCATAGAAAATGAGTCCCAACTATTGTCATTAAACTTTGATAAAACTTCATGTCAGCCTAATGAAAGCAGTAATCAAATTGAAGCACAGGAGAACTGTATGCCAGATCATGGTGGAGGTGAAGATTCTAAAACAGACTTATGCTCAGAAAATTCTGAACAAGTAGCTAATTTTCCTGGTGGAGATTTTACAAAGCAAGTTTCGAAAACAAATGAAACCGAACAGACAGTAAGTCAAATATTGGCAGAATTAAGGTCCTCCACCTTTACAGAAGCAGCTAGTCAAAAGACGTACTCAGAAAGTCCCTATGATACAGACTGCACCAAGAAACTTATTTCAAAGATAAAGAATGTTTCAACATCAGAGGATTTGTTAGAAGAAATAGAATCTGAGCTCTTATCTACGGATTTTGCAGAACACCGAGTACCAAATGGAATGAATAAGGGAGAACATGCATTAATTATGTCTGAAAAGTGTGTGCAAGATAAGTATTTGCAGCAGGAACACACCATAAAGAAGTAAGTTTTTTATTTTTTTCAGGTTATTTTTTTCCACAGGAATTAAAGATGGCATTCTTTAAAGGAAGGTATCATCTTGTCTATTTTTAATTCCACAATAGAACCACACACATTGTAGTTGATCCACAAATATGTATTTACTGAATAATTAAGCAAATGTTGGTTAGTTATTCAATTTGTCTATTTTTTTAGAATGTGGTATTTTATTTGTATTATTTTAGAAATAATAGTTATGCATCAGTGTTTTTATATGGGGTAGTCAAAAATGTTTATAGTTGTAAAATAAATAACACAGTAATTAATAATAATATAAGAATAGACTGTTTTGCATATTTACAACTGTAAACGTACTTTTTGCCCACCTCTATCCTATATAATAAAAGCCTAATATGCTAAGTGTCTGTTCATCAGGTCAGCCGTTTAACCAATCAAAGCATAATATGCTAATGATATGCTAAGGCCACTCAACTGCTCTCTATGACGTGCACTGACCACCAGGGGGCAGACGCTCTGACCAGTAGGTTAGCTTGCTGCTGGGGTCTGGCTGATTGGACTGAGTGAGATGGGTGGGACATACCTTGGAGCCCTCTCGTGGTCCCTCCCTGGCTGGGCAACCTCCTATGTCCCTCTGTGGCCCCGATCATGCACTGGTGGGGTCCCTCGGCCTGGCCTGCACCTTCTCGCAATCTGGGACCCCTTGGGGGATGTCAGAGAGACGGTTTTGGCCCGATCCCGCAGGCCAGGCCAAGGGACACCACTGGTGCATGAATTCGTGCAATGGGCCCCTAGTACTATAGATCTGTCAGATATTAGCATATATAAACAGATATGTATAAAGTCAGTATTTTGAATATGATTAAAATTTCTGTTTTACATGTCTTAATATGTAAGTCTAAAGCAGTGGTTTTCAACCTGTGGGTCACGACCCCTTTGGCGGTCGAAGGACCCTTTCACAGGGGTTGCCTAAGACCATCCTGCATATCAAATATTTACAATTCGATTCATAACAGTAGCAACATTACAGTTAGGAAGTAGCAAGGAAAATAATTTTATGGTTGGGGTCACAACATGAGGAACTGTATTTAAAGGGCCAGAAGGTTGAGAACAACTGGTCTAAAGGAATATTTTATTAAAAGGTGTAAGTGTATTAAAGATCTAGAAATATTTATAAAGACAACTAAAATTTTTCAGGTTTGAAAGAATGTAAAGCATAATGTCAAAACGAAGAGTAGTTCAAAATGAAATGAGAAGTCATAAAATTAAAAATTTTCTTAAAATCTTCATTGTAAATTTATTGGTTTAAAAAGACTAAAATGTAGAGAACAGAAGAATTGGTTGATTATCATTCAGTAAATAAGAACATGGTTATTTTTAGACTTCTTGTATTTGTGGAGTTAATTTATATTTTAACAAGTTTTAATTTCACTTTATCTTTTTCTAATAGTATTATATCACCCTGTATTTTTATTCTAGATTTACATATGTAAATGGTGCTTATGGTTAGGTACTCTTTTATAACCTTTCAGAAAATAAAATAAAACACGCTAGCCTTCAGTGAAATACAGACTGATTCTCTTTAAAAAATGATACAGGAATGGGAGGTGTGTGTAGAGAAAGGGGAGGAGGAAGTTTACATACCAGAGGAGGATGACAGAAGAAAATAGAGCATAATTCAAATATTGCAGGATATGTAATTGCCCTTTATCATAACTTGCTGGATTCCAGTCTTTACTGTTTCAGATTATCTTGCTCAGTGGATCAGTCTTCCCCAAACCAGCTTACCCTTCATTGGTTTATTCATTGACCTTTAATCTCCTTGCATCCAGACCCCTTCTTTTTTTTCTTTTGTCTGTTAATCCTCACCAAAGAATATTTTTCCCATTGCTTTTTCAGAGTGGAAAGGAAGGAGGGAGGGGGAAGAGGAGAGGAGAGAGAAACATCATGTGAGGGAAACACTTTGACTGGTTGCCTCTCCACTAGGGGTCAGGGAGTGAACCTGCAACCCAGACAGGTGCTCTTCGATCCTTCAATGCTAGGGCTGACACTCCAACTACTGGGCAACACTGGCCAAGGCTTTTTTTCTATTTTTTCATTTTTATTTTCAATTGTGATAAAATAGACAACATAAAATTTACTATCTTTTTTTTTTAAAATATATTTTATTGATTTTTTACAGAGAGGAAGGGAGAGAGAGATAGAGAGTTAGAAACATCGATGAGAGAGAAACATCGACCAGCTGCCTCCTGCACATCTCCCACTGGGGATGTGCCCGCAACCCAGGTACATGCCCTTGACCGGAATCGAACCTGGGACCTTTCAGTCCGCAGGCCGACGCTCTATCCACTGAGCCAAACCGGTTTCGGCAAAATTTACTATCTTAAACATTTTTATAAGTGTACAGTTGGCTAGTGTTAATTATATTCACACTAGAGGCCCTGTGCACAAATTCGTGCATGGGTGAGGTCCCTCGGTGTGGCCTGCGGGGATTGGGCCGAAACCAAGCAGTCCATTGCTGCCTGCCGCTCCTGCTCATCCTGGCCCCGCAGGAGCTGCGGCGGGCTCGCGCTCAGTCAGTCCTGATCAGGAGAGGCTCTTGCCACCACAGCGGCACTCGCCAGCCATAAGCCCTGTGTCTGGTGCCTGTCCTGAGGGGGGCGGGGCAGGACACAATTGGCCCTCCAGGTGGGTGGTGGGCCCGGGATCCGGATCTGTCCGCTGATGTTTGCGCCGGTTGTTGGGAGCCACCTGGCAGACACTTTTAGTATATCATTTCTTCCTTGCAGTGCATCTAGCTTTTTCTTCTTGCAAATCTGAAACTCTATATGAATTAAACAACTTTTTATTCCCCCCTGCTTCCAGTCCTTAGCAACCACCATTCTATAGTAGACCCTTGAATAGCACTAGTTTGAACTGTGTGGGTCCATTTTTACATGGATTTTTAAAAAATATGTATAGTACTGTGAATGTATTTTCCTATGATTTTCTTAACATTGTCTTTTCGCTAACTTTATTGTAAGCATACAGTATATAATACATATGACACAAAATATCTGTTAATTGACTGCTTATTGTCAGTAAGGCTTCTGGTCGACAGTAGGCTATTAGTAGTTAAGTTTTAGGGGGAATCAAAAGTTATACATGGATTTTCAACTGCCCTAGGGCCTGTGCCCCAAGCCCCCTGTTTTTCAAAGATCAACTGTACTTTGTTTCTAAGAGTTTGACTACTCTTGATGTTTCATATAAATGAAATCATATATAGTAATTTGCCATTAGTGACCAGCTTATTTCACTTAGAACCTGTCTTCAGGGTTTATCCATACTGTAGCATGTGTCAGAATTTTCTTCCTTTTTAAGGCTGAATATTTCTTTGTATGTATATACCACATTTTGTTTATCCATTCATCTATCAGTGGACATTTGGGATTGCTTCCAGCTTTTGGCTATTGTGAATAATGCTGCTATGAATATGAGTGCACAAATCTGTTTTGAGACTCCAAGGCCTTTTTAATACTACCCCAAAACTAATTGCTGCTAGTCCCACTCATATTCTTCCTGGAATGCTGCTATTTTGAATAAACTATATGACTTTGTACTTGAAACCATCAGTGTTGTTGCCATTCCTGCTTTTTAGGGTAACTTCCTCATTTCCCTGCTATCTCTACTTATTTGTTTAGACCTTCCCTTTGAGATTATCCCTGATGCCTCTTGCACTTTCCTTAGATCTGGACTCTTAATCACTTTCATGCCTCTCTTGTAAATTATAAGATGAACATTTAATAATAATAGCAGGAAACACTTAACATGCTGTTAATCATGCCTGGCACTTTACATATTTTAACTCATAGAATCCTTACAGCAACCCTGTTTGGTATGAACTGTTATATTTTCCAGATGAAGTGACTGAAGCACAAATAGATTAAGCATTTGTTCAAGGTCACATGCTAGTAAATAGCAAAGTTAAAATCTGAGCCTAGTCTGATTTCAGAGGCTTTTTAATGTGGTATCTAAAATGAATTAGTTACAGGTTATTAATTTTCTATATTCCTAATTTTCTAGTTAAATTTAATTCCTCTCTTTTAGTCTCTCCTGTCTGGACAGTGGCAGCATGGTAGACGGGTAAGCACAGTTCTGGTCAGAGCCCCAGAGTTGGAAGATGCCCACTGCCATTTGCAAGCCCTTTTTCCAGCCAAATCAGCCTCTGAGTCAAAGATTATCCTTCTGTATGAGAGGGGTGATACTTACCTGATGAGATTGTTTTGTGTATAGTAAGGCATTATAAAAGTGGCAGATACTGTCATTTTAAATCTTGGTTAATCTTTTGTTACACAATGTTTTTAACTCAATTAAATGCTTCATGACTCAGGTTAGTTCTAAAACTGCCTTTCAGTTCCTTTGTCTTAAATTTTCATGAATGTTACATTTTTCTCTTTTCCAAATATTTGCATGATTTTCTTCCTCACTGTAGTCCTGTGGTCCTTAGAAAGGCCTACCCTGACCACCTTATCTAAAAATCACAGCTCAAGTTACTGTCTGTCCTAGAGCCTTCCTTCCTTTAGCTTTGTTAATAGGACTTAATCACTACCAGGGATTTTATTATACATCTATTTGTTGTTTATTTTAATATTCTCCCTTAGAATGTAAGCTCCCTGTGGGCAGGGATGGTTTGCTGATGGACTTTTAAAATGCAGAATAATATAGGTACATAGTAGGTACCCCAATAAGCATTTGTTGAGTGAAATGAGAGATCTTCAAAGTAGATGTAAAGACCTGGGCTAAAGAATTATAGCTGGGTTCAAGTCTCAGTTCAACCACTTATTAGCTGTATGAACTGGAACACATTCTAGGCTTCAGGTTTTTTTAAAAATTCATTAAAAAGATAATTATTATTTCATAAACTTTAATTTCATAAACTTGAGTATTAAATGAAATGCAATTAAAGCAAAACTTAGTAAGTAGTAATTGTGCAATAAATTTTAAGTAATAGCTGTTGCTATTAATAATCCTAAAATATCAGCTGTTAACCTTCTTAGATATCTGACCTTATTGCAGGTAATTTTTAAGGTTTTATTTATACTTTTCTAGGGGATTCAAAATTAAACGTCTGCTTAAGCTTTTGTTATTTTACATCGACTACTCTTCTATAACTATTAAAATAGCATTAAAGTATTTTTAAAATCTAAAGCAAGATTTCTCAACCTCAGCACTGTTGATATTTGGGGGTAGGTCATTCTTTGTTTGTAAGATGTTTAGTGTCCCAGGCCTCCACTCACAAGAATCCAGTAGCAATCGCCATCCCTGTTGTGGCAACCAAAAATGTCTCCAGACAAATACATGGAGGGGCAAAATTACCCCTCTTTGAGGATTGCTGATCTGAATGGATTCAAGTGCTGAAGGGATGAAGTTCATAACTGTGATGCCCAAAGACATAAGCTTAAAAGAGTGTAGTGTGTTTTTTTCTGATTATATTCACTTGATTTGGAATATACAGATTTCTAGAAAAATGTTAATAGTCTGATTGGCCAGAGAATTTTTTTTTCCCAAAGTGTAATGTGTTATTACAAAAGGATTTCTTAGGAATGTTGCTTTATTAGTCATAAGTATCTACACCCTAATCTGCATACAGATTATATTCCATATCTCCTTTTTAAATTATGTCTTACTTATACTGTCCTTTTTATATTTAGGTTAATTAAAGAAAATAAGAAGCATCAGGAGCTCATTTTAGATATATGTTCAGAAAAAGACAATTTAAGAGAAGAACTAAAAAAAAGAACAGAAACAGAGAAGCAGCATATGAACACAATTAAACAGGTAAAAAGACAAATCTTTAAAGACTACATTTCAATCCTATATAATAAAAGGCTAATATGCAAATCGAACAGCAGAACGACCGGTTGCTATGATGCACACTAACAACCAGGGGGCAGACGCTCAATGCAGGAGCTGCCCCCTGGTGGTCAGTGTGCTCCCACAGGGGGAGCACCGCTCAGCCTGAAGCCAGCAGTGCTGATGATGTCTGACTAATGATGGCCTAAGCTGTCAGTCGGACATCATCCGAGTGCTCCTGGACTGTGAGAGGGCACAAGCTGGACTGAGGGAACCCCCAAGTGCACAAATTTCATGCACCAGGCCTCTAATTTATAAAATAAGTACATTCCTGGAAATTTGTGTATAAATAAAAGTTTTGTCTTTTAAGTTAGAGGGTTGCTTGGTATGTAAAGCATTCTCTTATGAAATGGGAATCAATATTTTTATGTGATTTGTGATTGTATTCTATATTGGTAGAAATCTGAGAGGACGATTTGATTTGGCAGATAGACTGTTTTTACCAATTAAAGGAAAAACAATATATAAGAATTTATATATGGCATTAGAATATTTTTAAGCTTATAGTTTAATATTAACTATACTGTGAACTTTGGCTCTCCTACTTCAGATTTTATCGGGCTAGCTGGCTTCCCCAGCCTTATCCTTCCTCACCTCCCCTCTACATC
>NW_005366873.1:1635313-1644938 GCF_000412655.1 Myotis brandtii
CATGGATCAGTAAAGTGAATATTTAGACTGGTAGCAAAATTGAGCTGCTCTTTTTTTTTTCTGAGCTGCTTTTTCTTCTATAGACAGGATTAGAAGCATTCTAGCCTTAAGAGTCTTTTGTGTCATCTTTCACAGAAAGTTATATAATGAGAATAACAGTAGATAATAGATAATCCTATATAATAAAAGGCTAATATGCAAATTGTCCCCTCGACTGGGAGTTTGACCAGGAGTGTCGACCAGGGGACCAGGGGGTGGGGCTGACCAGCCAACTGCCCTCAACCCCTCCCCGTGGCTGGCCCCACCCCTGATTGCCCCCCACCCCGATTGGGGGTGGGGCTGGCCCACCAACTGCCACGGCCCCTCCCCCTGGCCGGCCTATCTGATATTTAGTGTAGCACTCTTACTTTCTTACATTTGCTGTTTGCATGATATATGCAAATAGCAACTTTTTTCATCCTTTTAGTTTGTCTATTTATATCTTTGGATCTAAAGCATCTCTTGTAGACAACATATTTGGGATCTTGTTTTTTTATTCCAATCTGACAATCTCTGCCATTTGATATTATTATTTAATTTGCTGTCATTTAATATTATTAACAGTTGGATTTATATCTTCCAGTTTTAATTTTTTGTCTCCTGTTTTTTTGTTCCCCTATTTATCTATTAACTATTTTCTTTTGCATGTAATATTTAAATTTCTTTTATGATATTTTCACTATACTTTTTAGTTATTTCCATAGTAATTACTCTCGAGCAAGCATGTCAAACTCAAAGGCTAACATGCGCCAGATAAACAAGGTTTAAATGTATATGGGCTGCAAAAAAAACAAAAGCTTCAATTTTCATAGGTTTATTTTGATAGAGACATGCAAAGGGCTGAAATAAATGAGTAATCATTAACATAAAATAATAGAACATTTTAATGAAAATTAATATTTTTTTCTTGAACAATAACTTACCAGACACTGAATAACTGCACAAATTAATAAGTGTAACACAAACCTATTTTTCTTGTTCTCAGAAAGCGAAATATTTCCTGTTGCACACACAAAAAAAGTCTGTTTAAGACTAATGACGTGGCAATTGGCTGCTAAAATATTCGCTGCTAGTATTAGAGGAGAGAAATGGTGCACCTGTGCGTAGGGCGCTTAAGGGAAATGAATGCAACACAATTATAGTAATCAGTCATTAGCGAATGTTGTAGTTCGTTATTGATAACTAGAGGCCCAATGCATGAAATTCGTGCAAGGGGCTTGGCCCTTGCAGCCCTGGCTTTGTCTGGAAGGTCGTCCGGAAGGACGTCTGGCTGTCCGGTCTAATTAGCATATTACGCTTTTATTTTTATAGAATATGTATAACAGGATATTGTAAAAATTAAGTCACAAAATTTTTATTAAAATGGTTCTTACATGCCGTTATATTGGCTGGGATGCAAAAATATTCGTTGTAGGCTGCGAGTTTGACATGCTTGCTCTAAAGCTTACCATCCATCTAATCAGAATCTGCTCCAGATTTATACTAACTTAATTCTAATGAGATACAGAAACATTGCTAACATTTACTTTTTGAAATATATTGCTTTCCTTGTGTTTATATTGTTTATATTTATTTGAGGTAGTGATGGTCTGTTTTGATACAGCTATAAAAATAATATGGAAATAATTTTCTTTACAGTTAGAATCAAAAATAGAGGAACTTAATAAAGAAGTTAAAGCTTCCAAAGATAAACTAATAGCTCAAGATACTGCAACTAAAAATGCTGTTCAGCAGTTACACAAAGAGATGGCCCATCGGATGGAACAGGTATTTTTCAAGTCATTATCATTATTAACTTTCTGGTGATTCTCTCTTGTTTATGAACGTAAACTAATCCTGTTAGATGATTTTGGACATCAGTGGTGTTTTAGGAATGGATAATTTTATCCCTATAAAAATTAACTTTTTAAAAAATGCTAAAGCAATATAAAAATAATGTGCTACTTACAACAAATAATTTAATAACTTAGGAAATGTGTAGAATGAAAAATGAAAGTCCTTCTTCATTTGTACTTCTCCCTTCCTGCTCCAATCCCTTTATATCCCAGTCCTTGTTCCATAGCTAATAATAGGAGAGGGCACAGGTCGTGCAACTCAGAGACAGTGGTTGTATAGAGAGAGCACCTGACCAGAGCAGTCTCCTTTCCAACCTGTGGTGACTCTGGAGGAGCCAGATCTCCCTCTCTGCCTACCCTCCTGATCTCTGTCTAGTGACTCCTGTTGGCTGAACCAACTGGAAGTCTGAGGCAAGGAAACTTGTTGCTGTGGTGTCTGAGGTCCTCTTGCTGGAGCTCAGGGTGGATGGGAAAGAGTGGGAAAGTGGATCCAGGGAAGTAAATAGAAAATAGCAGCAATATCAGCGAAAATAAAAGGAATAGGAAAGGGTAAAATAAATATTAGTGACATTAATTTGTTTATTGTTTATCTATAATTTTGAATTTTTCCTTTCCTTTTTAAAATTTCACAACACAGGTCCTGGGAATGTTGTTCCAAAACCAAAAAATACATTGGTAATATTATAGAAAAATATTTTAAAATTTAGCTTTATTTGAAAAATTTAATGCTAGGTACTTTTTTTCAAAGGCCAATAAGAAATGTGAAGAGGCTCGCCAGGAAAAAGAAGCAATGATAATGAAGTATGTAAGAGGTGAGAAAGAAGCTTTAGACCTCCGAAAGGAAAAAGAGATACTTGAGAGGAAACTTAGAGATGCAAATAAAGAAACTGAGAAAAACACTAACAAAATTAAGTTGCTTTCTCAAGAGAAAGGACGTTTGCACCAACTGTATGAAACAAAGGTATAACTTGCTCTATTGTACCTTATTTGAAATGTATTCTGTTTGCTTTTTCTTAATCAGATAATCATAACTTATCATGGTTAAACCACTATTAAACATCAAGTTGTTTAGTTTATCTTCTAAGTATATGATTGCTTTAGTAATTCCAGTTATCTGTGTGCAGAAAATGTTACTGGAAAAAGATGAGAAATTAACATATGTTGTTTATTAGATAACTTTTTCTTGATAAATATTTTAAACAACTTTTTCATTAAATCTATATGTTGAAGAAATTAGTTTGTGCCTCAAAGGAAGATTTTGGCAAGATATATACATAGTAGTGTCAAAGTGTGAATGGTTTAATAAGTATCATTTAACCAGAATCCTAATGTAACACTTACTCATCATAGAATAGAATTTGCATTTTTTTGGGTAAAAAAACATGTTCTTAGCCCTAGCCAATTTTTCTCAGTGGTTAGAGCATTGGCCCATGGACTGAGGTTCTCGAGTTCAATTCTAGTCAAGGGCACGTACCTCAGTTGCAGGATCCCCAGCCCCAGTTGGGGTGTGTGTGGGAGGCAACCAGTCAATGTTTCTCTCTGTCTCTACCCATCCCTTCCACTCTCTCTAAAAATCAATGGAAAAAATGTCCTTGGGTGAGTATTAACAAAATAAACAAACAAACATTGTTCTTAGATGCTGTCCGAAGAGATTTAATTACTGAGCTATTCGGAGTCCTTGCGTTAACTAGCAGCCTGATTGCATGGTCTCATTTCCAGTGGATTATCACTTCTTGATGATGAATGTTATTATTTTTTTAAAATATATTTTTATTGATCTAAGAGAAGAAGGGAGAGGGAGAGAGAGAGAGAAACATCAGTGATGAGAGAGATTCATTGATTGCTGCTTTCTGCATGCCCACACTGGGGTTGATCCCGCAACCTAGGCATATGCCCTGACCGGAATCAAACCATGACCTCCTGGTTCATAGGTTGATGCTCAACCACTGTGCCATGCTGGCCAGGCTAATGTTATTTTTTATAAATTAACTTTTAGTTCAGGAAAGTTGTCATTGTCTCAGAAATTCTGGCAAAACCAATTTAATTCTTATTTTACCTTAAAGCCAGGTGGTTGAGAAGAATAAAGGTATGCTTGTACTTGCAACATATCTAGTTGGTTAAGTTATATGTTAATTATGTCTGTAAACAGGATTTAGGATTTTACTGCTCTCTTATGATTTGCACTTTAAATCAGTTTTATGGCTTATAGGCCATAATAATGTGCCATCTTCTGAATTGTGTTATTGTATTGATTATTTTGAGGTGGTATAAACATACACAAATAGTTGGTTGACTGTAAAATGAAAAATATGACCTAGTGGTATTGTTTTAGGAAGGTGAAACTACTAGACTCATCAGAGAAATAGACAAACTAAAGGAAGAGATCAACTCTCACATCATTAAAGTAAAATGGGCACAAAACAAATTAAAAGTGGAAATGGATTTGCACAAGGTGAGTACTGTGATGCAATGGAAAAATCATTAGAATCAGTTTTAAAAGCAAATGCAGTAATAGTTAATGAGGCATAAAGTTTAATTTAGTGACTCTTGTAGGATAGCCTGGGCCTGCATATTTGGTGATTGCGAACCTTAGATTTAGCCTTGAGTTCTCAGTCACCATATCTAGTCCCTTAGCAAATCTTGCTGACTGCTCTCAAGTCTTGACCCATCGTTCCCAATGAAAGTTTCCCTGGCTACCCTCTCTAAATTTTCAACACCTGCCCCCAGACTTTCTCATGTCTTTATTTTTACTCCTTAGCACTTGTCACTATCTAATACAACATTTTCACTTATGTATTTTATTTATTATGTACCTTCATCTAGAATATCAGCTTGTGAGAGTAGAGATTTTGTCTGGTTTTTTTAAGGACCACTGTTTCCCCAGAGCATAGTACAGTGCCTGGTACATGGTAGGTGCTCAATGAATACTGAATGAATCAGCAAATGAAACGTAGTTAATACCTTAACCAACATACATTTAATGTGATTCTCACTTTTCTCTTACTCAGTTATTTATTTAATAAGTATTTATTTGGCATATAGAAATCTCTCAATTGCTATTTTTTGAGTGAATGAAGTGAGTACCTCCTGTGTGTCAGACTCTGTTTTAGTTACTGATCATATAGAAGTTGGGGGGAGGGGACACCAGATAAAGTTTCTCTCTCTGTGTCCTCTTGTTGGAATAATATTCTAACATTTAAAAAGTATATATATTAGAAAAAGTCTCCAAATATTTATATTTTAAAAGTGACACTGAATTTTAATACAAGTCAAAATTATTACTATAAACAGCAACTAAAAGTATATAAGTAAATACTTAATTGTATGCTAGGTTTATACAAAAACAAATGGCATATAAGAAGCAGTATGTGAAGGATAGATGAAGTAGAGGTGGTTCAAGAGATGAAAGGAAAGGTATTACAAGTGGAGGAACAATAAGAATAAAGGGGGAAAACTATTGGTATTTGGGAAGACCACCCTAACTAGAACAGAAAGTTTATATATTATGTTTCCTTTATTAATTCAACAAACGTTACTTGCACCACTATTAAGGGGCAAGTTCTGAGCTAGGTGCTGCTTCCCAAAGGGGAAAACACATAAGCTGTGGTCCACTGTACCAGTTGTTACAATCCAGGGATGCCCTGGATTCTATCGATGGGAAGCACAATAGCAGCATTTGCCCCTTTCTGAAGGGAAGCTATGAGGAACAGATGTTTTCATTTGAAATCAACATGATAGCCAAATCCCTGGGACTGGTGTGTACTCTGCAGAAGTATGGAGAAAGAGCTGAGGGCAGGGATAGATCTTGGGAAATTGCCACAGGAAACAGAAAGGCAGTTGAGGAGCTAGAGAAGGCAACAATGAAGAGGGACAAAACAGCATACTGTCTTGTAATGGAAACAGGAAGGATGTTCAACGAGTAGGGAGTGGTCAGAACTGGAGCAAAGTCAAGAAGAAGAAGAAACGAGAAAAAATAAGTAATTGAATTTGACGAGAGAGTAGTCCCTACAAACCTTCAGAATTGTTGTTTCAGGTGAGTGGTTAGGAATAGAAACCAAACTGCAGCATAAATCTATAAGAAAGCAGTTTTTAATAGATACCACGGCCATAACCAAAGAATTGTCTTCTCTGTGTGCTCTTGTTGTCTTACCAGGTTAGTTAGTAAATTCTAGTGATTTGCTGAGAACCTTATGAAATTTAACTTTATTTAATGGCTTTAATTATTCGGCCCCTCAGTGGCAGTGCTGAGACAAAAACTTTCTCTGCCCTGGTCATTGTTCCTACCATTCATCACATCATTGTGCCCACGTTTGTCACTGTCCTTTTATCAATGCAGGAAACCAAAGATAAACTCAAAGAGACAACAACAAAATTGACCCAAGCAAAGGAAGAAGCAGATCAGATACGAAAAAATTGTCAGGATATGATAAAAACATACCAGGTATGCTTAACTTTTCAAATAGATTAGTAACAAATTATGCCAATATTAATATTGTTTCATTAAAGGTTGTATCTGTAATATTTGAAGTGTGGGATGTATTTGGTAGGTCAATTAAATAAAATACAGGTTTATTTCTGATGTTAAAGTACTTGTAGCTTATATAGAGATCTCATTAACTAAATAAAAACACTAGAAAACGTCAGAAGAATAAAGAGTACATGTTTGTAGATGTATAAGTTCAAAAAAACCACTGTGTATTATGTTACATATCTTAGGTATGCAATTCTTGTTCTTGCAAAATTAACATATTTAAAGTCTTTCAATGAAGTAATCATTTGTAGGTATATATACTATGTATTTCTTAATTAACACACTTAATTGCAAAAGCCTTCTTCACTTTTCAAAGTATTAAACTTTACAAATTAAGTCATTCCTTTAAAATTTATTTCCCATTAGGAGTCAGAAGAAATTAAATCAAATGAGCTTGATGCCAAGCTCAGAGTCACAAAAGGAGAGCTTGAAAAACAAATGCAGGAAAAATCTGACCAGCTAGAGGTGAGTAGTTCTTTGTATACCCTAGATCTGTGGTCAGCAAACTGCGGCTTGCGAGCCACATGCGGCTCTTTGGCCCCTTGAGTGTGGCTCTTCCTAAGCCTTAGGAGTACCCTAATTAAGTTAATAACAATGTACCTACCTATATAGTTTAAGTTTAAAAAATTTGGCTCTCAAAAGAAATTTCAATCGTTTACTGTTGATATTTGGCTCTGTTGACTAATGAGTTTGCCGACCACTGCCCTAGATTGTGTAATAAATACAGGAGAGAAATAATGAGTACTCATTGTCATCTACTTTTAAAGCCTTTGGGAGGATCAGGATCTAGTTTAGTACATAATGATCTGTGGTTTCTTTTAAACTTTCTAAAAGATGCATCATGCCAAAATCAAGGAACTGGAGGACCTGAAGAGGACGTTTAAGGAGGGCATGGATGAGCTGCGGACACTGAGAACAAAGGTAATTAGATCTGTGGCCGTGACTCAAGACGAAGGGTAAACATTTTTAATTTTGGACTCATTCTGATTTTTAAACTGTTGGGGAAAGGGTATTTAATTAGAAGTTTTCCAAATGAAAGAACTCATAGGAGTAGAATATCAATTCCCTAGCAATAAAATGGACTCTCTTACTGAAATGAAAATGTCTTCTACTTCAACCCCTTCCAAGTGTTCCCAACATTCCTCTTTTTTAACACATTTGCTGGATCTATAACTTAACCTTGGGCCTCTGATCCAAAGGCAGTCTTATCAGCAAATTAATTGGAAAGATAATTGGATTTTAGAACCGTGACTATGAGAAAATAATAGAGTTTCTTTTTACTTCTCCTGGGTATATTTAATAGTCTTGTATACAGTTTTAATTTCTAACAATCTGTTAAGTTCTTTTCAGTGTTTATTGTCTTTATTGTCAGACTAATATCTCTTTTAATGTAATTGTGAAACAGTACCATTGTATATCATACATTTATTTAGAAATAGGCTTTTAAGTAACCACTTTGAGTTTGCAAGCACAGTAATTTTCAAAGTGTTTTCCCTGTACACTTCTTTGTTCTCCACGCCAGTTCCTTGAGGTAGGTAGGGGAGGTATGTCCTCTTTTCAGGTGAAGAAATGGAGATTCAGCAAAAATAAAGTGATATACTGAAATTCCCATGGCTAAATCAGAGGAAATCTGAGATGAAACCCAGGACTTTAACTTCCCATTATGTTTTCTTCACATTAACTAACACTGCTTCAGAATTCAGCTTAGGTTGTTCATATATAACCACTACCTGAAATAGCTAATAATGAACAAGAAAATATTGTTTGTAGTTAAACTTGGTTATGATTTTGATAGGTGAAATGTCTAGAAGATGAACGATTAAGAACAGAAGATGAATTATCGAAATATAAGGAAATTATTAATCGCCAGAAAGCTGAAATTCAGAACTTCTTGGACAAAATGAAAATTGCAGATCAGATACAGGAGCAATATCAAAGGTATAAAATGAACAATTTCTGTTTGTGCTAATCAACAGGCTTTTTAATTCTATCCCAAGTTTCTATTTTTAAATGCAATTATTGCATCAAACAAGAATAATTTAAAAATTTTACTGGCTAAAAAATTTTAAGTTTTGGTCTTTCTTGAAATTTTTTGGATTATCTTTGAAGTTCCCATCATGGCTTCTAAAAAATCAAAGTTTATATTTCCTGAACATTGTCAGTAGCGGTTTATAAGACAGACTGTACCTTGGTTTCTTTATTCATTACTTAGCTTTCAAATTCTGTTACTTACACACAATAGTTACTTTTTCTCCTACAAGTTAGATATACATCTATATCTTTATCTTTGTATGCATGTAGCTTGAGGTCAGGATCTGAAGTTATTCCTTGGCTTCTTATAAAACCCTTTAGCTAAACTACTCATGACATTACCTGGCAGAGCATGGATTCAGGTTGAATCCAAATACTTCTCATACCGAGGCTGCTGAGTGTTGCTAAAGAAATCTTCACCATCCTCCAGAGTGATACTGCTATAAACCCATGGTTAGCAACCTCACCTGGGAATATTAACGCACCTCAAATCCTATCATGTGTCCTTAGAGCCTTCTCCCCATCTTCTTAGCATCTCTTCTAAACCTTACGGCTTTCTTCATACTGCTCATCTTCCTTCTCGCTTTACTATTTACTCTGACTGCACAGAAGAAATGGGAGCTATCAGTTGACAAGTTCAAAACCTCTTGCTATTCATCCCCTGAACTTGCCTGCATCTACAACCATTCTTCCTTCATTTCCTTCTGTTATGGAAGAAATGTTCCTGTTCCTCTCTGAATGGAATTGTTCTCTACTTCATCTGTGGGTCCCATGCGCTCCTGCCTTCTAAGGGTCTTCGTTGATTATTCTTTCTTTATCCTTTCCTCTTACCGCTCTCTTTCTACTGACTTTGTTTTCTTTCTACATGTAAATATTATTATATCTTACAAACATCAAGCTCCAGTGACCTTCGCCTACCTTTCTTCTTTCCTTCACAGCCACACATCTTTATAGGGTCATCTCTACCTGTCCTTCATTTACTAGTACTTCTTTGTTCTTCTAACCTTCTCCACTCATCCAAACTTCTATCCCAACATTCCATTAAAAACTGCTATGCCTCCTTAAATCTAGTAGACACTTCCTCAGACTAAACCTGACTTGAGTTTTCAGTATTAATACCACTAAACTCCCTCCTTCCTTCCTTCCTTCCTTCCTTCCTTCCTTCCTTCCTTCCTTCCTTCCTCCCTTC
>NW_005366873.1:1644978-1660200 GCF_000412655.1 Myotis brandtii
TTATTCATCCCTCCATCCCTTCCTCCCTCCCTCCCTCCCTCCTTCTCTTTCTTTCTTTCTTTCTTTCTTTCTTTCTTTCTTTCTTTCTTTCTTTCTTTCTTTTTCTTTCATTCATTCATTCATTCATTCATTCATTAGCAGTTTATTGATTTTTAGAGAGAGAGGAAGGGAGAAGAGAGAAACATTGAGGTGGGAGCATAACATTGATCAATTGCCTCCTGCATGCCTCCTACTGGGGATCGAGCCCACAACCCAGGCATGTGCCCTGACCTGGAATCGAACCAGCAACCTCTCAGTGCATGGGACAATGCCCAACCAACTGAGCCACACCAGCCAGGGCCCTTACCTTTCTTGTCATGCCTCTGGCTTCATTTTGTCGTATGTTCTCCTAGTAATCCTCCCCACTTATTGGCCACTCTTTTTCTCAGACTCCTCGTCAGCCTTCTCATTCTCTCAAAGAACTCTTTTTGTCCTTATTTTATCATTACCCTGGATGATCCTAACTATTCTTAAAGTATGCTGCAGGACTGGCACGTCATGTTCAGCCCTTTTTGCTGAGTTCTAAACATGAAAGTATCAGACTTTAATATGTCCAAAGCTTCATCTTTCCCACCCCATCTATGTTTCTGTGATGTCTCTGAGATGAGTGATGAGTAGCATCCACATGGGACACCTTGGCCCTCTGTCCTTCCCCTCACATATCTCACCAGACACAAAGTATTATTAGTGATGTCTCTTTAATGCCTTTCAGTCTGTTTACTTTCATATTCCTGTTGCTACTACCATTGTCCAAGGCATTCTCAGCTCTCATCTGGAAAACTGCCACGGTTTCTAAATTTTTTTTTCTTCCCTTTTAATCCATTTCCCACACTGCAGTTAGCATCTTTTTAAAAAGGAAATTTTCTCAAAATATTCCAATGATTGCCTCGTGAGTTCAGATGCCTTAACATGGCTTGGAGGGTCATTAGTGACCTGTTCCTTGCTTCTCCCTCTGCGCCTTCTCCTCTTTCACTCTTTGATTCCAGCAATAGTTGGTTAACAAATGTTGATTGATTATCTTCTATGTGCTAAGCCCTGTATTAAGTGCCAGGGATATAGTGCAGTCCTTATCCCCATCAATGTTGAACATCTGTTTGTTAGTACCCACAAGAATTCATTCTCTTCTTCCCTGCCCAGCTTCCCTTCCTGGAACATAGTATTTGGTTCTCACATTCATTCCTATGCTTCCTTTATGTCAGGAATTAGCAAACTATGGCTGGCAAGCCAAACCTAGCCCAGCACTGTCTTTTATATTACATTTTGGAACATAGCAGAGCTCATTCCTTTATGTATAGTCTGTGGCTGCTTTGACACGATAGTGGTGGCTTCAAACATTTGCAATAATGGCCAAATGCCCCAGAAGCTAAATTGTGTACTGTGTGGGCCTTTTACAAGAAAAGTTTGCTAACCACTACTTTAAGAATTAATTCAAGCATCACTTGCACTAGGCTGGGTGACCCACTTGGTGCTTTCATCATCAAAAATGTTTATTTCACTTAGATAACTTTCCTACCTGACAAAAAGCTTTTAAAGCAGGGGCCATGCCTGTCATGCTCCCCTGTATTCCTAGCTCTTAGTTCCTAGTATGTGCTAGTCATTCACAAATAAAAGTACCTTTATAAAGCATTTCCTTCCATGAAAATTCCCGAACCATTAATTTAATGTTTTTTAATGGTTTAATTTTTTTTAAATATAAACTTTGTTTTTTAGAGGTAAACAAGAAATTGAGAATTTGAAGGAAGAAGTGGAAAGTCTTAATTCTTTGATTAATGACCTACAAAAAGACATCGAAGGCAGTAGGAAAAGAGAATCTGAGCTACTGCTGTTTACAGAAAAGCTTACTAGTAAGAACGCACAGCTTCAGTCTGAATGCAATTCTTTACAGTCCCAGTGTGACAAGCTTTCCTGTAGTGAAAGTCAGTTACAAAGCCAGTGTGAGCAAATGAAACAGACAAATACCAACTTGGTAAGTATAATTATACATTCACTACTTAAAGCAACATAGCAAGAAGCACCAATTCGATTTCCCTACTAGCATAAACTGAGAGTAGTTGATCTAAGCTCTTTTTTATTGACACTGACTTTCTTACAAATTTTTCAAATGCTGTGAAGAATGTCGGTTTTCCTTTCTAAGAACTTAGGTAGCTTATAATAAAAATTTTCCCTAAAATGGTTATGAAGCATTTCACTTTTGAAAACAAGGAAATCAGGGCTTTTGACATTTCTAACTAGAATTACTATATCTTTTTATTTATTGATTTTAATTCTCACCCGGGGATATTTTTCCATTGATTTTTAGAGAGAATGGAAAGGAGAGAGAGAGAGAAAAACATCGATGTGGGAGAGATATATTGATTGGTTGCCTACTGCATGCACCCAGACCAGGGCCGGGAGCCTGCAACCAAGGTACATGCCCTTATATTGACTGGTTGCCTACCGCATGCACCCAGACCAGGGCCGGGAGCCTGCACCCAAGGTACATGCCCTTGACCAAAACCGAACCTGGGACCCTTCAGTTCGCAGGCCACTCTATCCACTGAGCCAAACCGACTAGGGCTGGAATTACTATATCTTTTTTAAAAGTACTTTACATTTTTACATTTTTGTACTTTAAAAATGGTTTAATATTTCTGAGTTATGAGAGTGCCTTCAAGTTACTTACAAAAATAATTTGAGATTTTAGTTAAAAAATACAGAGACCTCTACCACATGGTGTTTTTGCATGTGTAAACTGGTAGATGTAGTAATGTACCCCCCTGGATTGTTATGTGAAGAATTTGAGGAGCTCAGTAAACAAAACCTAGTAAGGAGTGATGATAGAAGAATCTACTATCAAAGGCTTTTATATTTTTAATGTTTTAAACTGTGAGAAATAGTGGAAACATACAAGTCACCTATTAAAATTGGTGTTTTTGTTTTATCTTAATTTAATATTTAGGAAAGTAGATTGTTGAAAGAGGAAGAACTGCGAAAAGAGGAAGTCCAGGCTCTGCAAGCTGAACTCACTTGTAAACAAACAGAAGTTAAAGCACTGAGTACCCAAGTTGAAGAATTAAAAGATGATTTAGTAACTCAGAGACGTAAGCATGCCTCTAGTGTCAAGGACCTTACCAAACAACTTCAGCAAGGTAGGAATTCCTCCGCACTTAGACCCGGAATGTGTGTTGTTTCTTATAATCTTTAGGATTTATAGAAAAAAGACTTTTCACATCAGGTTCTTCCACATTGATTAGAGCCTTATGTTCTTTTTAATGTACTAATGTTCATAAACCAAATTGCTAAACTTCTTGCAGTTACATGAATAGCCTGTAGCATCTTCTATGCTAAAAGACATTTGTTCATGGAACTTAGGCAGTAGTGTCGAAATATTTTTGATCACATACTCCTAGTAAAGATTACTTCAGCACTTGTTCTCTAATTTATATATATTTATAAATTTTAAACATGTATTATTCTATTTGATGTATATTAGAATGTTACCAATGCATATTAGACAACAAGAGAAATAGAAATTTTAAAAGGTCAGATTAAATATAAGTATTAATAGTAGTTCTAAAATTTTTCCCCTACACTTGTGTATGAATTGTTTTGTGCAGCATCTTTTGAACTTGCATCCCACATAGTAGACCTCTAACTTAGAGATCTGTGAGACCTAACCTTTCATTGTACAGGGATTTGAGACCCAGAAAGCTTATAGCTTAACCAAACACAGTGATTGATAGCCAGAGCTGGAATCCAGATTTCTTTCATTTTAAAATTCATACAATTATTGGGAGTGTGTGTCCTGTGCTTGGGTACAAAGATGAATAAGATATGCATTCTGACTTGCTATTCTCTATTATTTCCCTCTGCTTTATTGTGTCAAAACAGGATTAAACATAGTAATAAAAGAGATTTAGCATTTACTTAATATAAATTTATTCAGGTATTTGCCATGAGAAGTCAGTTTGTTTTTATAGATATAATTGAAGTGAAATTTGAGGGAAATTTCTGGTATCTTTCTACATCTTTCAGGACTCCAGCAGTTACGCTCAGCGTACCTAAGTGATGCCAGCCAGTCTCGGTTGCTACTGTAATGTTTCCATATATGTTGTATTTGACCCGTGCATTTCTAGATGTCATTTTGTATAAATGACACCTATAGCCCTCTTGGCCTAAGTGATTTTAGCAATAAAAATCAGAGGTAGTAGGGGCAAATGGTCATGATAATTGTCACAAGTAACCCATTTCTTTCTTCTCTAGCACGAAGAAAATTAGATCAGGTCGAGAATGGAGGCTATGATAAAGAAGTCAGCAGCATGGGAAGTCGTTCTAGTTCATCAGGTAAAAAAACTAATGGTTTTAGTTATCTTGTGATTGATTATAAAAAGAAATAGCTTATTTTGTTCTAAAAGGTATTGAAACGTTTTTCTTTCATTTTGAATTTTAAAAAGTGGTAGTTGTACATATTATAAGAAATATTTCCATTATCCAGGGTTTGCCATGTGGCTCTCCCCCCACCCCACCCCCAATTCTGGAATGTAAAGCTCTTTTTAGTTAAAAGTATAGTTGACATACAATATTATATTAGTTTCAGGTATATGTCACGTGGTTCTCTATCACTTATTCCCCTACATCCTTTTTTCTTATCTGCTTTGTCTCTATTCTGTGCAACAACTTCCTCTTCCATTCTTAAATTCAAATTGTATCCATTCCTACAGAGAGATTTGCTGTAGTGTGGTCTCTTTTTACTTTTACTGAGAACTACTGAAGTGACCATTGTTATATATCAGATTTTTAAGTGTATATACACACATGTATTTTTAAAATATTAGCATTTCTCATGGTTGATATGCTTATGGTACAGCAGTAATGAATAGAGTCTATGAAATTATGATTGGTAACATTGTGAAAATGGTAATTAGCAAAATATCAATTTTGGAATGCCAGGAACCAGGCTCAATGCTTTAAGTATATCATTTACTCTGGAAAAGTCATGTGAACTCTTACAATTCCCACTTTAAAGTGTGTTTCCATGACTCACCCCAAATCCTCAGTGACTGAGCTCTCAGATTCTAAAGCCCTTGCGTGCCACCAGCCTGCACTGCTCCAGGAGTTGTATATTAGGGGGGAAAATGCCATCAAGGGTTACAATAGTGGGAAACGGTGTAGCAGAAGAAACGTAGATTTGAAATTACATATAGGTATTTAGGTCCCAGTTCTACCATTTATTAGTGTATAACGTTGGATAAGATATATTACTTGTCTAAAATCTATAGAATGGGGTAAAAAGCTTAACTTTGTAGGTAAAAGGTTTAAAAATTCTTTACAAATGATGTTGATAAAAATAATAGCTAGCATTCACTTAGAGCTCACTATATGCGTTGTTGCAAGCACTTCACGTGTAGTAACTCATTTAAATGAGGATGATAGTCCTGTGAGGTGAACAATGTTGTTCTCATTTTAAGATGAAGTGCCGAGGCACAGAGAGTTTAATTAACTTGTCCGAAGTCTCACAGCTAGAAAGTGGGATTTGAACCTAGGGAGGCCTGGCTCCTGAGCTGAGCTGAGCTTAGCCCACATGGCTGTATTCTACTCCCTGTCTGTCTCTTTTTCTTGGTTTGATTTGGTCTTACTTCAGTCTTGTTATTTCTGACTTTTTCTCGAGTTCCATGTTTCTTTGTTGACATTTCCTCCTCCTATTCCTGAAAGACATAGTAGATCTTTTTGTACTTCTATCATCAGTATATTCAGAAATAAGAACTCAAACTAGGTATGACTTGTGTTGGGTTCTGGGCCCAACTCTGTTAGAGTTAATATTTGAAAGTCATACTAGAAGAAACAATATGAGATTAGAGATGACTCTATACCAGGTACAGTGTCTAAACTTTTTTTCTCTTCAGGGTCCATTAATGCTCGAAGCAGTGCAGAAGATCGATCTCCAGAAAATACCGGGTCGTCGGTGGCTGTGGATAACTTCCCAGAAGTAGACAAGGCCATGTTGATTGAGAGGATAGTAAGGCTGCAGAAGGCACATGCCCGAAAGCATGAAAAGATAGAATTTATGGAGGATCACATCAAACAATTGGTGGAAGAAATTAGGAAAAAAACAAAGTATGTATTATTATGGTCACATATTCTGTGTTTAAAATACCATTATTCAAGTGGTTAACTTACTGTTTTTGGATTAATCACACCAAGATCCTGTCTTTCAAAAAGTAATTCTTAATTATAGTCATTCACTTCCCAATCTTTTGTTAATCACTTGTGGTGTTCTAGGTTTAGGAATACAGAGATTAAGGAAAACACAGATCTTTCCTTGAAGGGGATAATAGATTTCAGTAGACATTAATGTTTTTTAAAGTTCTTAGTGTATTAACCCTCTCATGAAAAATCTGCAGTTGCCACAAATGAAGTCACTGAAGAATCTTCACTCCCGTTGTCCCACCTCCTCTCACTTTCTGCATTACTAATGTTGGCCTTTGAGTCCCCGTGACGTTCTTCAGCCTGTTCTCGCGTCTTTGTTTCCTTGAGGTCTTCTCATACTGGCCATGACTTGAAAGTCTGTGTTTGGGTTCATTTTTCTTTGGGTAATCCAAGGAATCATAAATTATGCCAGTGCTAGTTGTCTTGGCACCTCCAGAAAGGGTTCTGAATCCCAACACAAAGGTGACATCTGCTGTGGTCTTACACAATAGCTAGTTATTCCCGAAGTTCTGTCTAAGGTACTGTATCCTTCCCAGCGTGAAGGATGTCAGTGACCATTTGTTTCCACTGAAGTCTTCTGTTGGTTATCAGCTTTTTGGTCTGGATAATCACTGTGTTGTTCATGATGGTGACCAATTGACATTAATTTTTTTGAGATATTAAAATAACTTTGGTCTTAAAGTGCTCCACTTAGGTTTTTATTTTTATGACCGATTCTAAGAGCTTTATAGTGTTGTGGATTATCTTTCCTGCTGGTTAGAACATAGTGGGGTAATTTATTGGGCAACTACTAAGTACTAGGCACGATGCCTGTTGACTTAATAGCTCATTGATTTCTTACATCTACCTGGAGAGAATGAGTTCTCTAATTTGGCAGATAGTCGCTGGGGCTCAGGTCAGATTACTAACTGTTCCAGATTCAGCACTCACTCCGTAAGTGACGGACCAAGAGCGGAGAGCCACATTCCGCACTGACACTCCAGGATGGTGCTGCGCCAGACCCCTCACAAATACCATGCTCATTTAAGGGCTTTGATAGTGCAGTCTTTACCCACGATTGGCTCATGTTTATTTTGAAATAATTTTGGACTTAGAGAAAAGTTTGCCCATAACTTTTAAAAGAAAAAGAGTAAAATACAGTTCTAAGCTTAATAGGAAAATTGAAAATATGAACTGAAATAGGAACAAAAAACTACTCAAATACTTTTATTCAAGTAATAAGGAAAGACATGGAAAAGCATTGTTTATATATCTTTAGGAAAGCATCTGAATAAGGAAAATTCCTTTCTTTCCTAATACAGTTCTGTTATTAACCTCGTAGGTATTTATGCTAGTCATCTTGATGCTTATGATTAGTTGACTCTTGCAAATTCCAGCGTTTTTAATTCTGCAGGTACATAACTGATAGTGTGGTTTTATTTTGCAGAATCATTCAGAGTTACATTTTACGGGAAGAGGCAGGCACCCTTTCTTCAGAGGCATCTGATTTTAACAAAGTCCATTTAAGTAGACGGGGTGGCATCATGGCGTCTCTATACACATCCCATCCAGCTGATAGTGGACTGACATTGGAACTCTCGCTGGAGATCAACCGAAAATTACAGGCTGTTTTGGAAGATACGTTACTAAAAAATATTACTTTGAAGGTATTTGTACTTCTCGTTCACTTACCCACCAGTAAACATGGCAAAATGGTGCCTGTTTCATAGTTTGACCCAGTACATAGTGAACTATTTCTGTAATGCAAGATAGCATTTTACCCAGAGATAAAATGAGCATGTTGTTCTTTTTCTGAAAAGTAGAATTTTTTAACAGAGCAACGAAAGAAAGAGTAAAAAGTCATTGTTTAGCTATATTTTTATTTTTCGATTATAGTTTACATTCAGCATTATTTTGTATTAGTTTCAGTGTACAGCATAGTGGTTAGACAATTATATACTTTATAAAGTGTTCCCCCAATATTTCCAACACCCACCTGGCACTATACATAGTATTGCAATATTATTGACTATATTCCCTATGATGTACTTTATATCCCCATGACTGTTTTAAAACTACCAATTTGTACTCTTAATCCCTTCGCCTTTTTCACCTAGTCCCCCCTAACCCCCCACTTCTCTGCAACCATCAGTCAGTCTGTTCTCTGTATCTATGAGTCTGCTTCAATTTTGTTTGTTGATTTGTTTTATCCTTGAGATTTCACACATAAGTGAAATCGTATGGTATTTGTCTTTCTCCGTCTGACTTATTTCACTTAGCATAATACCCTGTAGGTCAGTGGTCGCCAACCTTTCAGACTTCATGGACCACCAGTGGTCCGCTGAACACCGGTTGGCGACCGCTGCTCTAGGTCATCCATGCTGTTCCAAATGGTAAGATTTCATTCTTTTTTTTTGGCTGAGTAATATCCCATTGTATTTATGTACCACAGCTTTTTTATCCACTTGACTGTTGATGAGCCCATTTAGCTATTGAATAGTTAGTAGTGGATTTTAAAAATTATTTTTTAACTTTGGTAATAATTTTATGTAATAAAATTTGCTGTAGCTTTAGTAAAAAAAAAAAAAGTAAGTATGACTTTGTAATGTGTAGGACTACTTTACTGAAAATAGCTGTGTCTAGTTTATTTCATATAACATATAAGACTAATCATCACTCTTCAAAATTTAGGCAAAGGTAGTTCAAGTGAAACACTTTTTACTTATTATACTTAGTAGTTCTGTTCTTATTTTGCTCTTTTTTTCAAATGGTTAAAGGAAAATCTACAAACACTTGGAACAGAAATAGAACGTCTTATTAAACACCAGCACGAACTAGAACAGAGGACGAAGAAAACCTAACACGAAACTGCTGCTCAGGGAAGAGAGAACCACCACACGAGGAGCAGGGTCACTGCCCGTATTGTCGGAGCCTCCCCAGCTGTGTCAGCCAGTAAAGAGTGATTGTTTGACCTTACAGAAAAGTACCTTTACCTTAGGAATGCATTGCAGTGTGTCCTGTAAGAGTGTAGACTTGATGGAATCTGTTTTTGTATGGTGACAGCCACCATAGAACCAAAACAACCTAGTTTAATTTGCTAAGAATCATTGAAATGCTCAACATTACAAGGGCTTTTGGAAAACCCTTCTCCATTTTTTTCCCCTTTAAAACACATCATGTCAAAAATGATCCAGCTTTTTAAAATTATGCATGAAAAGGCCAGTAATATGCTATTTTCCTAACTTAAAAGAAAACTAAAAAATAAAAAATTTTGTCTTGACATTCCAATATTTCATTTGGTTGTGTTTTAGGGAGGGTACCAGTGATCCTTAAATCCTTTCATTTTAATGGAAGCTAATAGGAAAGCTAGCTTGTGGTAATTGGCCCATGATCAGGTATGTACCTTATCTGGGCTAGGTACATTTTTTTCAGATTCAAATTGTTTGAGTTCATAGTTGAGTTTTTTAAATCTTCAGTTACATAAAATATGATTTAAAATAACGTGCTCATTTAGAAAATTCCTGTGGACTTCATTTATATTTTAAAATGTGAAATTGACTAGTTATTAAAACAGAGATGAATAGTGAATTCTTTGAAACTAAAATACTTGCGTTTTACTAATATCAAATGCAAAGATAAATGTTTAAAATATTTATGAAGATTCTGTTCCCAAGAGAATGCACTCATTCTGTACTGTTTGAGCTCCCATTCTTCACTATTGATATACTTACTTGTTATAGTGGAGTGATCCAACAATCCCCACATATAAGGCGTTTCAGTGTATTTATTTAAAACACAAAATAATTACTTCTCTGTAACCAAAGGAATTTTAGAGCCAAATTTATGTATCCTATTGGATTTTTACAATATTTATTTGCAATGTGGCAACTTGAATATTGCCAGTTGTGGTGTCAGTATTTCTATGTCATTGAATTTTTCTTGCTTCTTATAATTTCTCATCTGTTATAATTTCTGTGTGCGGTTTATATTTTTGTCTTGCAGAAAGCCTCATTTTTGTTTTGGATTTTTGCATTCTTTTTTCTCCCCTTAAGTAAGCTTTGGGATGATAGATTAAAAGCCTTTCAAGAATTGTATGGTTCTCAAAGTTGGGCTCGTGGTGGCAATATCCCTTTCATGGGTTTTAACATTTTTTTTAGTCATCGTTTAAAAAGATAATTTACTAAGGGTTAGATGATTCATTATATTGTTTTTTCTGTATATTAAGTTATGTATTGTCATCCCAAAACAAAATCTTCTTACTTCAAAATGGAAATACAAGTTTTAAAACATTTTATTTTTTAAATAGCTGTTAAAAAGTGTTAGTCTTACAATAATGTGTCTTGTTCTTTTTACCAGTAGTAATTTATCAGAATAAGAGGGTAAGTGCAATCAAATCGGAATTATTTTCCCATTTGCTTCTAGACATATAGTTGATACTCCCCAAAGACTACTTAGAGTAGCCAAGGCAACTAAATTTTTACGGCTTCTTATGTGATATAGATTCAAACATTACAATATTTATTTTCTTCTGAGACACAAAATGTATTAATGGAGACCAAATAGTGATCCTGTGTCTATACACTCTTAAAAACATAAAAATTAAAAATATATATACATTTATTACATACAAAATTGAAACATTCCAATATTGACATTTGTGCCACCCTTCATTTGGAGAAGTTTAAATTGGAAACAATAATAGAAGAAAGCTATTGTAAACCATATTTTGACTTATTATTACTTTTCCCCCTAAAATATAAGAAACTATGGAAAACTTTTGAAGAAAATATTTTCCTTTTGTTCTTTAGTTTTTACTGCATCCTTTTTATATGGGTCAGGACTGAGCAAAATGTACAAAAATGTGCACATGTCAGATCTCTATCTCTACATTGACTCACACGTAGCTCCTGACTTAGAGGGCTTCTTCCCTTACTGTGTTAATATATGGAGAGAAGAATGGGGTACCCAGACAAGGAACATGGTCTCCATAAACCTCAGATCTGGGGGGGAATTTTTTTGTATGTGCATTATGAATTGTACACATCAAAGGCTGTTTTGGTTAGTACAGTTTTGGTTTCTTTGAGCAGGAAATGATTTTGTGTGTGTGTGTGTGTGTATGTATACACTTCACCAGGTTTCAATTTTAAAGTGAATATTTACTGTGACTCCCTTTTTTCCCCATACCCCTCCAAACTTCAGTCTGTTAAGTTTCAAGGATTGCAAATAATGTGTTTGAGCAGAATAACGAGTTTGAACTTTGATGGTTTCTTTTTAACTTTCTTCATCACCATTTAAATAGACTTATCTTGAAATTAAATTTTATCAGGCTACCATGTTATTTATTCATTTAATAAACATGGTTATTGAAAATCTGTTGCCTGGCGCCATACTAGGTACAGTGATGATACTGGTGAACAGGCCAGAGAAAGCAGTTCCCCTCCTCCCAGAGCTGTGGTCCTAGAACGCACCCAGCAGGAAACGGGCAGCTCTGAGCCCCTGCCACTCCTGCCAGCCACGTGGGAAGAGGGTTAGTCCTCCTGTGCAAGTAGGTGGCCCAGAAACCTCACTCTGGCACGCATCTTTGGGAAATGAATCCTTACTGAGGTACGCGGCAGCAGATGGCTGTTCCCTTGGTAGTTACATACATTTCCACACTTTTGTCACAGTTTGATGTTTAATTATTCCTAAGAAGGAAAAAAAATCCAAAGACCATAAAGTGGCATTTGATTTTTGCCATTTTAGTAAATTATTAATGCCTACTTGATGCTTATAAAGATTATCTAATCCTGCAGTCACGTGTGTTTCCAAACTTTGTTTTGCACTGTATTATTTTCTAAAGATTTTTACATGTAAATTTAGACTAATATTTACCAGTAGGGGAAAATAAAATTAGAAACCATTAGTATTGTGAATGTTATATATACTACCATGGTGAAAATATTTTTATCAATCATGTTGTCATTTGGTATGGTTAATTTGCCTTATGAATGTTGACTCCAGTAGCTTATTTTTCAATAACTTTTTTATTTTAAAACAAAACAATTCTTTTTTGGCACTAAGATTATTAATTTTTAACACCCGTTGGTGGCACTAGAAACCTAAAAGCTTTTCAAGGCTGAAGAAGAGAAAATAATTGAAAAATGTATCCAAACATCAAGAATTTTCAGGACAATAAATGAAAAGTATAATTGTATATTAAAATTGTATTTTTCTTCTGGAATGGAATCCTTTTTTAAAATGCAATATGGCTGTCCAGTTAGATTACAATAATGAAACTTGCTTATCTTCCAAAGTTCATATATATGTATATATAGATAGGTAGATATAGCTATATATATATGTGTGTATTGTACAGATAATCTCTAATTTGATTACATTGTTCATTTTGTAAATATGTCTCTGTATAAAATTAAGCTTTTCAAGAGAATTCTATGTATATATTGTACTTATTAAATAGGTAATGCCTGTTTACCCAGTTGTATTGTAATGTCATCTTTAATTATTTGTTGACATACACCACTTACTAAAAAGACTGATTCTGCAGATTGGTGGCAAGGCTGATTCAAATTGCTTGAATTTATTTTTTAAACCAGACTAAAAATGTTTGCTCCCCATGTTTGTTTTCAGTCTATCAACGATTAGAAATCAATTGATTAGATTGAATGCTCAATTATATTTTAAATTTTTGTTTAAATTACTGATGGCAAAATTTGGCCTTTTACAAGAGGGAAACTTTCACATGCTTTTTTATCCACTGGCTCTGGGGCCTCCTGGGAGGTGCATCAAGGTCAGCCACCCTGTGCCCTGCCTGCCTGGGGCCACCCAACATGAGCTACCAAGTGATCTGCAGATGCTCCTACTTGTGCTGGGCTTGGAGGTGCCCAGGAGAGGCCAAGCTGTGAACCAAGGCTGGCTGCTGCTAATGCTGGGTTAGGGACACTTTGCAAGAGGCATGGGGCATGCTGAGGCCAGGTGCTGCTTGTTTGAGAGGTTTTAGGAGTCTGAAGCATGAGCCAAGACAGACTGTTTGTATGGGAAAGCCACTGGAAATAGCTTGGGTGAGCCTGCAAGTTGGGTGGGGCGGGGTCTCAGGGAATCACAAGGGCGGGTTGATGGAGACTAATTTATGGCACCTGCCTGCTGGCTCTGTGCATGCGTGCGTGGGGGAGGTGTCCCAGAAAAGGAACGCTGGCCTCCGGCAGCATTTCTGGAAAAAAGCTGCCCCTCTAGCTCTCATCCTGGTGCCAGACACTTCCTCCCCATATATCCCTGGTCTTTCAAGCTGCTGCCTCAACGCTGGAGCCCTGAGCCAGAGAGTCCGAGTAAGTCTGTGTGGGGGCCCTGGGACTCCAGCAGCCTCCATCTCAGCCACAGTCTCTGCTGGAGCCCTGGGTTGGGGGACCTTGCTCCTCGGGGGAACCTCTGCAACAGAGATATCCCAGTTTTTATCCACCATTCGTGGGTGTGGGAGCAGCCCATTCCATGTGTTTGTCTCTCCTACCAGTCTGGATGTGGCTTCTTTATATCCTTAGGTGTAGGACTTGGTTCAGTTAGATGTCAGGTGTTCTGAATGATTGCTGCTCTGTAGCTTAGTGGTAATTTTTGATGTGAGAAGTTCAGAGTATCGCATTTACCTACACCATCGTCTTGACTTGAAGCCTGATTCTTATTTTTTTAAAAGAAGCATACGTTTAAGAAGTGTTCTATTTCTGAGGAATTTTCAACACCCCCCCTTTTTTTTTGATTGCCCAAACGCCTTGCTTTTTGCCAGTCAGACAAATGCCCCTAATTGCCCTCAGAAAAAGGAGAAAGGCTGTTACCTATAAGAGAGGAATCTCTATCATTGCACAAAGTGTTTTGTTGAAAGTCTAGGATCCATTGAAATAAAGTACTTAGCTTGTGGATAGTCAATCTCTAGTAACATTAACTTGGGAAATATATTACATACTAGAATGGCTTTCCACGCCATCCATCTCACTATGTAGTTTTTGTTTCATAGCTAATTAAAGGCCCAAGGGCAGGAAGTCGTGTGTATGATGTGAATTCAGCCTTCTCCCACTTTGCTTGTCCCAAGAAACATCAGTTAAACCTGCCATGCTACCTGTTGTTCCTTAGGCCGGTCCTTTATGAACGCCGACTAGCGAAGAATTCCCAAATGCCCACCACCTTGCTCTGGTCTTGAGCTGCGTTTCTGCCCACCGCATGGAGAGACACTTTCATTGTACTGCTCCCACGGGAGGAGCCTCAAAGATCTCGCTTCTCCCAAAACACAGGTCCCTAAGGAGTCCATGTCAAAGGAGAGTGCTGCCTTGGGCTCTGAACAAAGCTTGTTCCTGAATTTTGTGTTTTGTTGTTGTGTTGCTTTGGGATCGTTGAGTGTGGAGGGATTAGCACTGTGTGTTTTAAGAATTTACCCAATGCTCTATTTACTTAAAAAGCCAAGTGGCATTTAGGAGTTACTCTGGTCAGAGGTCAGACACAGTGTACTGCACTGCTTTGTGTTTGAAGAGTGCTTGTTTTCCCTTTGGAATGCCAAGGAACACAAATTTGAAAGGTAAACATATAAAGGCAGGGACAGGGAGAAAATACCAATTAGCTGCTTCCAGTGAGGCTCAGAGGACCCCGTGTGGTAGGAAACAGGCACCAAGCCTCATTCACAGCATCTTCCTGCTCAGGGTTTGTTGAGCTGGAATTTGAACCCAGTTTGGGGATACCTTTCTCTATCCTCTGCTATCTCCCCAAAGTCAACGTTCTCATGCCTCCCTGATCGGATTAACGTCATCTTTGGGTTCTTTTTCTTTACACTAACATTGATTAAGCAAGACCAATAATCTGTTAAAGAGGATGTATGTGTGATTTAACAAACTCTTAGTTGGAGACTTGTTGCCATTCTTTTTGTTTCTTCGCTAGTCAGCGTTCATAAAGGACCTGCCTAAGAATGCCTCTTCCTGATTGTCTTAAAAAATGTTTTAAATTAATTTCAGAGTGGAAGGGAAAGGAAGAGATAGAAACTTCAAT